>NW_021939471.1:9243201-9573771 GCF_001715985.3 Manacus vitellinus | reverse complement strand
TTCTCCCAGGCAACTATCAGTAAGACAAGAGGGCATGGTCTTAAGCTGTGCCAGGGGAGGTTTAGGTTAGCTATTAGGAAGAAATTCTTTACAGAGAGGGTAATCAGGCACTGGAGTGGGCTGCCCAGGGAAGTGGTGGATTTCTATCCCTGGAGGTTTTTAAGATGAGACTGGATGTGGAACTTAGTGCCATGGTCTAGTAACCATGATGGTAGTGGATCATGGGTTCGACTTGATGATCTCAGAGGTCCCTTCCAACCCGGCTGATTCTATGATTGATTCTATGAAGCAAGGGGAAAGCTGGTATTTAAGTCTTAATTTAACGGTAAGTATTTACTGCCTTGACACAGGACAAAGGTTGGCAGAGGCTGTATGTCATCTCTCTCTTCTGCTTCTTCTATTATTTGCATTAGGGGCTGCAGGTAGAGAAGCACTGAGATCCTGTTTTGCTCAACAGGAGGAAGATCCACATGTAGGGGTATAGCTAGTGAATTACTGTTGACTAAATATTTGGAAGTCCTTACTCCAAGCTCTCCATGATTTACATGGAGGATACCAATGTACCTGCTATCCAGCAATTCCAAATCCTGAGCTAGTGGAGTAGGGTCAGGTGTGGAGAAGTCTCTGTAATGATATCTGCCAGATCCTGAG
The DNA here is from genome assembly GCF_001715985.3 of Manacus vitellinus. Taxonomy (NCBI): domain Eukaryota; kingdom Metazoa; phylum Chordata; class Aves; order Passeriformes; family Pipridae; genus Manacus; species Manacus vitellinus. The sequence goes on along the minus strand of NW_021939471.1, from coordinate 9,573,120 downwards.
CAGCTCAGCTTCTGAACAGGAGACATAGGCTCTTTCAGAACTGTAGCTCCATCCTCTTTGGTAGGCAACTGAAAAAAGCCCGAGTCTGTTTTGCTCCAGACTGGAATGAAACAAAATGCAAGAATATATCAAAATCTGCCAAAAAAATGAAATTACCTTTCTGCAGAGTACAGTTTATCTGTTGTTGTAACTTAAAATATTTTGGTGAAGGATGGTGTAGCAAATGAGAGTTGAGAGAATATGGGCCTCTCTTTCTCCAAGCCCTACAGCATTACTTTTTCCAACTAAATTTAGAAGTCTCTGTTTTATACTTCACAAGCCTGTTCCAATTGTCCTATTCAGCAGGTTAATCATGAAACTATTTGCTGAATGAGTATGGATGTCATGAAGGTGATTTGTGAAATCTCTGAGAACTTGCACTACTTGGCCATTTTTAACTACTAGTGTCAGTGTGCTCAAAGTCAAAATTTAAGATTCAGTAACATCACTCTCTGTGTCTTACTATGCTGTGTTGCATTTCTGCTTTTTCTTTTTGCATGATGCAAAAACGTATTTTATTTTCAATGGAAAATTACTAAATTTCAAAATTGTGTATGGATATGTGCTTTGTGCTGTTTATATAGCAAAATGCTCTTGTGACATTGGCAAGGCATATTCGGCAGATGGTTGGGGAGAGTCTAATCCTTTCCCTCTTGGCACAAGGAATGCTAATTGTGCCTGGAGCAAAGAGCCTTCTAGATATTCAGCTGCTTTTCCTATTGGGGCAGAAATGTCTGCTGGAGAAGGTAATGGAAAGATCTCCATGTAAATTCCTTGAGGACATCTTTACTGTAAAAAAAAAAAAAAAGGTAAGAAATCTCTACTATCTTCAAATGTCAATTGGAAAAGCAACAGGCCTTGCTGTCGGCCTAATGCAGATCATACCAAGGATTCATGCTGAGTGGAGCTTGGGTTTGGCAGGATAAGTGGGAAGAGATTACAACTGCTTCCATCAAAACAGTCAGTTTTCAGGGGAGGCAGCAAAGGATATCTCTATCTTCTCCTGACACAGCCATCCGAGACCTGTGAACGTGGTAGGAGGGTTACCAGATGAGCATTTGGCACTTCTTGTCTCATTATTTTAGTTCCATTGAATTGACAGTGAAACACTGAAGCAGAGGAGCCAGAAAGAGACCAGGAAAAACACCACTTGCCTGGCACTGGAAAATCATGCAATGAAACCTGAGACATTCCACTGTGAAAGCAACCCAGAGAGCTCCTGTCCTCCCAGGTCCTTCCAGAGCAGTTCAAATAGGGAAGACAACCCTAGTGCTGACCCGAAGTCTTGTTTGCAGCTGCCTCGATTCCAACAGCGACATGACAGGAAGCCAAGGAGTGGGAAAGACAAAAGAATACAGTGCTCACCCTAGCGCCTGCTGAGGCCTGGCTGCCCTTACTGAGTTGCTACAGCTACTGAGCCCTTCTCTGCCCCTGCCCCACCACTCAGCACAGCAGTAAGCGTGAAAGGTGACCTGGCTGCAACAGTGAGTCTGATGTGGGGCTGCTCCTTCCTGATCTGGCTGGCAGCAAGGACTGGGAAAAGGCAGAGAGAAGCTGACTAACATCTTCACTGGCAGTGAGATTTCCTCCAAAGGAGAGATGGCAGCGGGCCAGAGAAGGAGCTGAGTGCCTGACCCACATACCTACCTGTGAACATGTGGTGGGGAGCCTTCTGGGCTGTTGGGAGGGAACCAGTCACCTGAGGGCCTCTTTGTCTTTGTATTTCCAGCAAAGGCCTTCACATCCAAACCCTGCAGGTCTTGGGTGTGATGCTTAAGCACTTTTCCCTGTGTATCCTCGGAGTCTTTCACCCAGGAACTTACTCTGTCAAGCTGAGTCTCACCAAATAAGCCCCCCCATCCCCGCCCAAGCCTGTCCCCAGAAGGTGGATGCCACATGGCAACCCAGCATCTGGAGTTGCTTTGTGGCAGTAAGCCATCTGGGACAATTTCTCTGCCCACAGGTTACATGGGCAATATTGACCTGTTCTGTCTGGTATGGTGGCATTAGCCAAAAAGAAATCCCAAAGGAAGATTGTTATTTACCCAATACCTGTGCTTTTTAGAAGTTAAAGTTGTTACTACCTGCTATTTGCCATCTTAATACTCTGAATATACCAGCTGCTAAAGCTTCTGTGCTGACTCTTTTCACTTGTTATTCAGTCTCATTTCTACTCACAACCATACTGGGATAAGCTCTCAGGTCCATTGCTCCTGAGCTGTGCCACTGCTGCTGGGGGCCCTGCAAGGTGCAGCACCAGGACTGTGGTGGGAGCAGCTGAGAGGCAAATGTGGCATTCCAAGCTGCAGTAACAAACTGGGAAATATGCTATCTGCACACTTGGATAGCGTTCCCCTGCTGTGTGAGCACATTATTTCCTCAGTGACCTAGTTTTATGAATAAAAAAGTCTTCCCTCTTCATAACTATAGCAACAGAGAAGTCTATTAATGTTTGCCACTATAAAGGAAAGGTTACTGTGTCTTAATTTTACTAGGTTGCTTTAAAACCTATAAGATTTTATGGAAGTTGGAGATGGCTTGTGATCAACTGTCAGTTCTATGTGCACGCTTCTTCGAGAAATGAGTCTGTAGGGATGACTCAGGCTTGGCAACAAAAGATGTTCCCTCAGTAGAAGTTACATCTGAAAATGTGAGACTGTTTCTTCATTGCTCTCTTGGAGAGGAGGGGAGGGGAAGATTGCTAGGATGATGATGATGAATATTTTAAATTTGAGCTCTCAGTTCAGCTTCATGACAGCTCATATCAGCCAAATAACATTTTCTACCCTGACTAAATAAGCAACTGGATAAGCATATTAGTGCTTCCAGTACAGATTCTAGTTTTGGCTTTTCAACTCGTTGCCCTCACACATATGTCTGGGACCAAAAAGGGTTCCAGAAACCTGCATTTAAATGTCACTAGAAGCTTATTAGTATGCTTATCTAAGCCAACACTGAGGGCTCTTTGCGTATGCCCACATCTGTAAGGACTTCTCTTGCACTAGAAATTACTAAATGCACTTGAAAACCAGAGAGGTGCAGGTCCTAGGAGGTAACACTGATCTAGTTGTTGCTCTGCAGTGTAGATTGAGAATGTTGAATTTAAAACAATTAGGCTCAAGAAAATAGGGTCATTCTTTAGCTATCATAAAACAGGGTGATGTTGTGAACTGTACTGCTGAGTGGCCAAACTTCCTGAACCAGAAATAGAATTGCGCAGATTTCTTGTGGTTGTTATTTAGCAAAATAATACAAAAGAGATAATATAATTCTGATTACACTGCTTTTGTTCTAAGAATTTTTAAAAATTTTTTTATTACAGTGACGCCCCTTGTTCCTATCCTTTCAGCTGTTGTTATTTCCATCCTAATGTTTGTAGGTGGTATAATGTTGTGAAATACTTTTGTGTTGCTTAAACAGTCATCAAATGATGGCAAAGACTATTTAGAAGTAGTTTTCTCTTCTAAAAGAAAAGTCAATTTATCTATAAGCAGAGTGAGGAAAAAGGGCATTTTGTGCTCAGCAGGATCTCTTTGGTAAATGGAAGTTTCAAGGATTATGCAACTATGTTGGAGAGCAACATAAATTTTGGGATGGGGCTAAAATAATGTTTAATAAAAAGAGGCAGAAAAGCACTCTCCAGTGGGAAAGGCCTTGAATTACCTTTGGCTGTCAGAGGTCAGATTGTCCTTTGGACTGTGCAGTTAATCTGCTTTGTACCTTTGGGCATGTTTCCTGCTGTTTAATGCTTCAATCCATCAAGCTCTGCCAGTTGAAGCATATTTGTTTATTTATTTAAGAAATTATTTTGCAATCCAAGCTCCACATGAGGTATCAGCACATGAGAACAGTAATAAAAATTAGGAATAATTCAAGTTTCTGTGAGTAAATACTTTAATTTGCAGTCCTATGATTCAATTTTTGTGTATGCATTTGATATGAGAATAGGTTTTGGTCTGAAATGCAATTTAGTCAGCAGTGAGCTTTTTGGTTTGTTTTTGTTTCTTTTTTTTTTTGGTTCTTGTTCAGGCACTCGATGCTTGTAATGCTTTGATTATCAGCAAACTGGTCCCTTTCAGCTACAAGTAGGAGCAGCTAATTTTCTGGAGTTGCTTGCAATAAGCAAATATTTTCTGCTGCAAGTTAATGCACTCCTACGGTTTTCTTCATATTTATGTGAAATTCTTTAACTGTGATATTGTAGATGGTGCAACTAAACCTTCATTGGAGGTATGAACTGCTTTTGGAGACATCTCACTTTGAGCAGTAGCTGGCACTTGTGTGCACACAGACAACAGTGCCATCCCCCTTTTGCTCATCTGCAGCAAGAAGTAGTTTTGGCATTGTTATGCATTGAAGCCTTTGGCTTCTCAAGGCAACAACCTTGAGAAAGGAAGTGACCTCTTTCCTTATTTATGGGGCTTCTGGTGCCCACATGTAAAAAACAGGATGAAGAGATGAGAAATTGAAAAGTGGTTAATGTTGGAGCATTTCTTAGCTGTAAGGTATGGATGGAATTAAGAGAGAAAAGCAAATTGATTATTTCCTCATAAGAAGCAATTTTCTAAGTAATAACAGAAAAAGTTGATTTTGAACTATGAGTTTTGAATAATAAACCTGTTCTTGGCAGAGAGGAGTATAGGAAAACTAGCACTTTTTCAATCATGATACATTTCCATAGTAACAACAAATAATAATGTGTGTTTAAACTTATGGTTAACTAGTGGGATAAGCAATTCCAGAAAATCATGGGGAACATATGCTTATAAAGAAATAATAAGATCTTTGAAGGGTGACTAAGTGTGAGTTCATGTGGGTGAGAGGAAAAATGGAAGCAGCGGGGTAGAGAACATAATTTCACATCCTTCATGGGATATGGACAATCCACATGGTCAGGCTGTGTGTGGCTCCTGTGGGTGTGAGAGAAGAGTATCCGCTTCCATGTTTGTGAGGACTTGGAAATCTAAAGATTTGTGGCTGGGATTTTTGTCCAGAAAATTAACAAGAAGCCTGAGGGGTTCATGCTACATTTGGAAAAGACTGTTTGGTCTTATTTGCATTTGTACAAAGATGAAAAAGCAGAAGAAGCAAACCCCTGAAGTATCTACTGCATTATAGCACTGGCAGCTTGAGTCCAGTAATTCAGTAAAATATTGTTGGACTGTGATTTTCTGTGCTTTGGGAGACTGAAAATTTACTCAGTCTTCCATGGGAAGCAAGAATCTGCTTAAGGAACTAACAGCAGAAGTTAGGCAAAACATTCGCTAGGATCTGTGCATAATTTTGATGCAATGTTACAAAACATCCGTGTTGATGTTACCAGATGCTCTCTTTGGCAGATATATCATGAGAATGACCAAATCTGTGACTGACCTCTTTAAAATTTGGGAATCCATAGGTCCAGACTGATTGGTGGGAAAAAGGTAAAAGAGGACTTTCTTTGGTTGTATATAAAATGTGTAAGGATATTAGTTTAGCAGGTCTTTGGTGTGGGGATCATAACACACCAATCTGCGAACCACGTCCAACACTGCAAGTTGTTTATGTGAGAAAAAATGTATTTTATAACTCAAAAGTGTTGGGGACACCCTAGGATGTCAGTACAACAGTTTGATAATACTTTGCACTGATTTTTCTTAAAGGTTCAGGCCATCTCTCTAGGGAAACTATGATTAAATGTTTTAGGCTTTCTGAGGAATCAGTGCCAAAGCCTAGATACAGCCTCAAATAGGAATCTTTCAAGATAGCATGTTTTATGTCTGATTCATCTCTATGCCTAATTAGGAAAGAAGCTGGGAAACTGGTCCAAATTTGTCTGTGAAGAAAAGGCAGGATGCCTAATTGGATATAACAGTTTCTAGGTTTTTTTTTCCCCCTGTTTCGTAGAGCTGCATTTTATAGAAACACCAGGATTTTCCCCATCTGATGAGCATTGCTGCTTCTCAGCATTTTTACCTACCTTTTATAGCTTAGGATGACAGCAGTGATGACACCAGCATCAGGACAGGTGTCTCTGCTGAATTCAGGTCTGTATAGAAGACAAGACTGTGTACCTGAGCAGCACCTCAACACTTGCCTATTATTGAAGGAAAAATATATTTATTTTTGGGTGAACATTAGAAAAGAAACTATAACACCTTTAAATTCTGCATGTCCGTGCCCAGTGAACCATATTCCAAGTAATAGTAGCTATAGGCAGTAAGCTCCTTTTCCCAAGGAGGTTTAATAGCTCAAACCTGCACTGTACTGCCGTGGCTATATTCCTTCTGCTTCTCAAGCTAATGCAGCCTTTTCTCTTTGGGGCCTCTCTGTGCTGAGAGATGTTTTCAACTTTAGTCTCATGAAATTTTCACCTACCACTTGGGCTTAGATGCTGTGAGCATTGGGAGCCTGGTCATTTTTACCAACAGGGGGAAAAGCTATTAGTGCTAGCGTTGGCATGAGAACAAATGGGTTTCTGTTGGGCATGAATAAATTTAGGCTTGGAAGTAGGAGGATTTACTTAGTGATTCTAACCACGAGCTTATGAAACAGCTTTCCAGTGGTAGTAGAAGGGCAAACCCCCCAATTACTTTTAAATACAATGTATGGACTGTACAATGGATAGCCAGTGGTAGCTGGGGGCTGCACTTGATGACTCCAGAGATCTCTTGCAGTCCTCTTCTGCCCTGTACAAACGTGTCAGAGAATGAATGATGATATCCTCCCTTCCCTTTCCAAAGGTGCTCTGGAATAGCTGCAATCTAGCTTTTTTAGAACCTACCACTCGGAAATGTTTGATCAGCTGTGGCAAGTCTTTGGGATATGAACTCAATGTATTTATTTTGAAGGATATAAAAATCAAAGTACATATTTAAGTAAGATTTCCCCTGCCACCCCATCTTATTTTCCTGACATTGCTTTTACATTTTACCTCACAAAAGTGAAACAAGCTAGCAAGAAGGAGGCTGCTGTCACAGCCACAGTTAAAAGTGCTTGCTTATCAGAAGAGCAGCATTTTTTTTCCTGCTGGTGGCATATGTTTTACTTGCTAAGTATATCTGTATCAGAACAGTTGACAATTGTGTTCTAGGTAACCTCACTGACCAGCATGTTTCTGCTGCTGCTCTATCTCTCAGTAATAATTTGGACAATATGGTGAATAATTGGAGCTTTTAGTATCGTAATATTTCCATTGATGGCATAAACCCTCACTGCAGTATCTTGTATGAAATTACCTATATGTGGTTGTTTAAACAGTGCTGAGGAATCCTACTAAACAGCTTGTAAAATCCTTTGCCTATGAATGCTTAGTTAATTATACAAGAGGACACGGTGAATTAATTCTGAAATTAGTCTGTCATGGTTTGTTCAAAATAATTTTTCCTGCAATCAGAATTAAATGATTGATGCCAAGTTGCACCTGGATACAACTTGAACTGCAATTAATGAACCCTCTGACCCATTCGATATTAGCAGCCCAGCTCTGTTCCCTTTCCTTTCCTGCTGAACATTGGTAAGATATATTCTTTTTATAATCTTACTTTCTTCACTTGACCTCAACCTTAACATTTCACAGTGGTGAGAGGAGGGGGCTGGCAAGTATATCCTAATTACTGTGTAAAATCTACCCTGAAGTGGAACATAGAGTACTCGCAAAAGAGTTCATTTGGGCAGTACCTCTGGTGAACAGAGTTATTAATGATGATGTGTACACAGATCTTGGTAAATGAGTGATAGTTCTGAGAGAAAACTGGAATTTTTACTGTATTTTATAGTATTTTTTATAGGTTTTTTTTCATAGTATTACTGTGTTTAAAATAGTGTTATGCCCAATATTGTACATAGTTACACTATTGTACATGGAGGGGAAAACTGGGTTTAGGGCTCTGTTGAACTACAAAGTAAGTAAGGAGAAAGCTCTTCCTCCTGAAGTGCATTAGGTTGAAATAAAGAAGATGAAAAAGTGAAGACTAATGGAAACCCAGTTCTGTTAGATCTACAGTTTGAAAAGTGATGCTTGCTTCTGAAGAATCTAGAGTCAATGCTCTGTTTCCTGAACCTGTCTTTTGCATTTTTCACATTACTGTATCACTTACTGCTTCCTCCCCACACACCCCCTCAGTTGCTAAAAAGTATTTAAAGAACCTAAAAGAAACGGAATAAACAAAAAGTACTTATTTTTGTGACTAAATACTGGTTTGCTGCTGCATTGTTAGGTGGTGGGATGTGTAGCAAGAGATGGTCTTATAATTAAAAAAAGTATTCTAACAACCCTTCAAATAGCAATATTCTCTCACTCTGCTGACTGAGGAACCCTTTGAGAATAGCTGAACATGACGAATCGGTGAGTATTCAAACATGTATGATTAAGAAAAGAAGTTATACTAATGCAATGCATTGTTCATTGCAATTATCAGGTTTTCTTCTAAGTATAAATTATCCATACTTACACTGCATATGATATAAAGTAAAGAAATATGGGTGACATGAAGTTTCAGTTCAGCTTTGTCTTAGCTGTTAACCCCCTGTTGAGAAACAGAGAATGGATACCACAGATTACAGGTTATGTGGATTAGTTGTGTGCCAGCTAATGAGGGTCTATTGTTAAATGTCCCCTATGTAATTACTGCTTTTTAGACTTGCAGTGTGCTTGGTGCCCCTCCTAGAGCTCTTAGATTTCTTCTGTTATTTACAGCACTGGCGGGGTTATTTGTTACTGCAAATAAAAAGGAAATTTCTCTTAACAGAGATCTGTAATTTTGTCCTGTGTCTGTACAGCACAGAGCACAGCAGGTCATTGGCCTACGGCTGAGCCTGCTAGTGCTACAGTAATATGAATAAATCATAATCAGACGTGACTACTCGCCTTCCTTGAGAGCAGAGTTCAGCAATGGCTGCTTCTGCTGTGCCGTTTGTGCTGCCTGCTCCCCATGGCATTTGTACCCTTCATCGCCCGAGGTCAGTCAGGAGCTGCCCAATTGGTGTCCCCTGTTATTACCAAAGTGACTGACTGTGCTAGTGCTGCTATGATAATCCACGCTTCTGGTATTTTGTTTTCAGACATCTGCAGTGCAGTCTATCTGGGATTATTTCATAGTGGCTTTCAAACTTGAAAGCAAGTTTAAAGAAAAAAAAAAACAACACGAAAAGCAGCTGTCATTCCTAGTGGGGTACTTCATCTTGAGCTGATTATGCTCGGTGAACTGCATATGACCATCTGAAGGTTTGTAGCAGGTTTATGAGGCACAGCTTGAACTACATGCCCAGGGCCTGAGAGACTAGGCATGTCTGCTTTATATGGTTATTCAGGTTATTACTTCTGCTGCAGGCTTGTATGTGAGTTAATAGAACTTGAGAAAATTCTTACCCTAGACAACCTTGGTAGAAAGAGGCAGTCATTATTTCCTCCTTTCAAAATCTGGCCACCAAAATTAAGAACTGATTTTTTCAGAGATATTTCTAGCATTCGTTGTTGCTAGTCTGCGTTTTTTTTTTCACGTGTAGTGAAAGTTAGTTTCTGGATTTCTTTTCTTAACTGCATGGTCATTCTACTCTTTGGTTCTTTACTCTAAAATATTTTTTAATTGTATTTATTTATTTTAGATCTAGCTGCACTGACATAACTGATCCTTTGATCTGTTTATATGTTTATGGGAAGAAACAGGAGCTGCTGTTGGTTGAAATGTTCTAGTGATATGTAATGATGAGGAACAGCTGGCCTGGGTGGGCTGCATGGAAAATGTCTGGGAACATGAGTCTTAAGGGAGACCATTTTATATAGAAAATTGATACAGCTTTCTCCCTAGACCCAGAGAAATCCTAAGGGACGTTTTCTGTTCTTTTTCACACCTGGCCATCCCATGGGTCTGTCCCTTCTATGTGTTTGTCTGCTGTCACACACCTAGTTTTGAGTTTCCAGAAGCAGCATCTATTTGCCCAGCATGAAAACTCAGAATTAACTTTTTAAAAAAGGAATAACACTACTGCTATGAAGTAGTCTGCATTGTAGTTTTGATCTGCTTATATTTTTTAAATTAAAAATGATAATTAATTCAGGCTGGAATGTAGAGAAAATTATGCGAAACAGAGAAAATTCCTATCTTTCTGGAAATCCATGTGGTATACACTCAGATTAAAAAGAATAAAAATACAAAGCAATATCCAGAAAAAAAAAAAGGAGAAACATCTTTATTTCCTCAGCAGCAAGACTTGCACCAAAATGAAACATATCTATTCTTGGATATTAGAAGTCTGCTGGGCAAAATGTTTGCTAAGAACTCCATATTTAAACTTGTCTCTGAACTCTGGTTTTCTGATTCCTTAAGTCATGGAGTGAATACAAAGCAGCAGATTCCTCTTCTCATATCTCTTCGAAGTTATTTTTATCTTTGCAACTATTCTTCATATTGGTGGTTCACCCCAGGCATGCTGGACTGAAGTATGAGAGGTACTATTCACTGCACAGAAATGCACTAATCCTTCTGTTCGTGGTCCAGGCTGTCTGCTGCTGAACACAGCAGGCCAGAGCAGATTTACACCAGGTCACAATCTGACTATGCACCTCACTGCAGTCCTTCTCTTTGTTTATTGTACACTTGTCCATTTTCTTTGTCAATATACACACAGGTTTTTTGGTAACATTTGGTTCTCACCTCCACACCCACTTAATTACAGGTAGGCTGCAGTCCGTAAGGATGAGTGGGGTCACAGGGACTGAAGAAGTGAGAGGGTGGGATGCAAACTATGAGCTGGAGACGTTGGGAGGGAGCGGAGGGGAGCCTGGAGCTCCACAAAACGCTTGGAGCAGGAGCTGTTCCTGGGAAGGGTCCCTTGCCTCCCTCTAGAGCAGCTGGGGATTGCCAGCTGTGAACTGGCTCACTTGCAGAACCGCCCGAGGCGCGGCGACCCGCCTGCCCCTGCTCTCGGAAGAACAAGCTGACCCCGCCACTGTTTCACGTCTCCGGACCCTCCTCCCACCCTTCCTCAGGGCTGCCGGATTTCAAAGTAACTTCACTCTGCGCTAAAGCTCTTTAAAATAATTCCCAAGCCGGGCTGTTCGCAGCCGTTCAGCCCCGTCCAGGCCGCAAACCGGTGAGACCCCACGGCCGGGTAGGCCGGCTTGTGCGCGCGCTGGCGGCGTCACCGCCGCGGGCGGGCGGGTGCACAAACCTGCTTCTCGGCGGGAACCCGTGACGGGCGAGGTGCGCCCGCCCCATCCCATCTCCGCCCCATCCCATCCCGGTGCGCGGTCCCGCGGTCCCGTCGCAGCACATCGGACAAGCGGCGGCCCCGCCCGCCCCGTGCGCGCGTGCGCGGGGCCGCGGGCTGGAAGGCGGGCGGGAAGGTGCGCGCCGCTGCCCCGCCCGCCCGCCCCCCGCGCTGAGGGGCCGGCGCTGTCCCTCACGGCGGAGCGGCCGGCGGCCGGTGGCAGGAGCCGGACGGCGGTGCCGCCTGCTGGGGACCCGCCCGCCCCGCTCCGCCCGCGCCCCCCGGGCACAGCCCGCCGGCCGTGAGGCTGGCCGCGCTGCCCCCCGCCCGGGGCGCTTATGACCATGAAACGCCCGGCAGCCATCTCCCTGCGGCGCTGGCTGCGGTGGCCGCTGCGCGCCGCGGCTCCTCCGCTCCAGACGACTCGTCTCGCTGCTCCTGCTCCTCCATGGCTCCCTCCTGTCCGGCCCCGCGCCGGCTGCGGCGCGCCGCCGGTGGTATGGTGGGGGTGTAGTGTGAATGTGTGTGTGTGTGTGTGTGTGTGTGTGCGTGAGGTGTCTGCGGGCCTCCGTCCCCCGCCATAAACCCTGGCAACATCCATTTACCCTCAACCATCCTTTCATCCCTCCCCGCTTCCAGCTTGGTGTCCGTGTCTGCCGGCGTGTGTAAACCCGGGGCTCGGCTGATATTCCCTTGGTTTGCTTGCACGAAGGAGAGGTACGTGCGGTGCCGGTGCTGCAGTGTGTTGGGCAGGGATGCTGTGCGTGGACAGCCGCCGCTGAGGGATGCGACACAAAAAGCTGGGGTGGGCTTTGTGTGTGTCACGGCGCGTGTGGACGGGGATCTGCTAATTTGTCAGTTCGGGATCGGATTTTCTTGTGTTGCTTTGTTGTTTATTTGCTCTTGATTGCACGTAGATGACATGTGGAAGGTGAATGTAGCCGGTTTGTGCATCGTGTTGTTACTGTTATTACACTGCTGTTACATTGTAACATTGTTATGTTGTTACACTGTGTTGATTGACTGTATCTTGAAATTTTAATGAGGAGGGATACAGGATTTCGTTTGAAAAGCTGCTACCGGAGAAAAGAGCTCTTGTCAAAGTTAAAAGAAGTAGAAATCAATTCACCTTACATAATAGGAAGTTTAGCATTCAGTGCACATGGAGTCTGAATTCAGTTTGTCGTAGAAACATGGGGAGTATTCTTAGCCTTTTGTAGATTTTTTTTTTTTGTGAGAGAATTTAGCTGACAAAAAGGTGTAGGGCTTAACTACATATCCATTAAGGGTTTTTTGGAGGTTGGGAGGCATTAAAATATTTATAATCTGTGTATGCATATGATAATATACATGCAATAAAATGATTTCAGAAAGAACATTATTTATTTAATGTGTGAAAAATGAATTGGATCTAGCTCAATGAGTAAGCTATCTTTTTGTTTGCTTGAGTGATTAGTAAAATGTTAGAAAACTGCAAGCAAATATGTAGCTTTTTAATGGAAATAAACACATTCTGCCATCTAAATTATGGTTGGCATATCTTTCTTCCCCAGGCCTGCATTGGAATGAAACAGCAAGCGGTATAGAGGGAGAACTGGCAGATGAAGAGAATACATTTCAACAGAGTAACAGCAGTAACAGTAAAAATAACAGCTACAGCAATGCAATACAGAAAGAAATCACACTGCCTTCAAGACTAATCTATTACATCAACAAAGACTCTGAGACCCCTTACCATATCCTCGATACTAGGGCAAGGCACCAGCAGAAACACGACAAGGTAGAGTAAAAAGAGGCTCATCTGCAGAATTTTCAAAACGGTGATGTGTAGTGTTTAAGTCTGTGTGTGTTTAAGTCTGTAGATCTTCGAGACTTAGTGGTGGTCCTTACCACCGTTTTTAGGAATTAAAGGAGGACACGTAATTAAAGCAAGAGTGTAATTTCCCTTGTGTTAACATAAAAATAATTATTTTCAATTTCAGGATGGTTCAGAAGCTGAACTGTAGATAAAACGAATGGGAATTATGCAAATTTGACTTGTCTGATCAGCACAGATTCTGGTGTTTTCACTTCTGGTATACCATCATCAGCAAAATGCTTCTTCCCAAATAGCTCTAGACTGCAGAAATGCCTGCACAGGGAGCTTCTTTAGAATCCTGAACTTGCAGCATGAGTTACTTAGCTTTGGGTGTACCATGCACTGCCTAATAAATGCAGTATTAGTTTCCTGCCAGTGTATGACCACCGAAGACCACTGTAAAGTGTTACCATTTTTTGTCAAATAATACCCTCATTCTTAATTTTTAATGACAAGATCTAATATTCCATTTTGTACAGATGCAGATAGTAAGTTGTTTGTTGGGTTTTTTTCTGAAATTGTGTGGAATTGAACAAACCTTGGCTTTGTGGAATAACTTGGTAACAAAGTAAATGTGTCTAAACTATATGACTCAGGATGTACCCTTTAGAATGATTCCATCCTATTTTTATGAATTTTTATTTAAAAAATTAATTCCTTCCTTCAGGATAAAAGGTAAACTGAAGGTAAAGATGGTTTGAATAGGAAGAGATTACCATGGTAGACAAGAGACAGCAATGCAGATCAGTGTGTATGGTATTACTGAAGGACTTAGCTATAATGGAGTTCCTACCTGTTAAATTGCATGTCTCTTGAAATTTTAAACAATGAATTTAATATGCATTATATATGCTTTTGTTGATATTGATTATGTGCCATTTCAGATGTGGAATTAATATGGAGGCACTGAATAATCTTTGAAAAAAAAAAAAGAGATAGTTGTATAGTTTTGAGGTTTTAAAAGGAAGAGGGGTTTCTTCCTAGCTTATTATTACATGGATACCACTATGTGCCTTTGGATGCATCTAAAAGCACCAATATGTTATGGATGGCACAGAAAAGCTATTTGATTGTTGGAAATGATCAAGATACCTAAGAGAATACTACATTCAGAACTAATACCCCTTTAAAGTGAGACCAGTTTTTAAAATACACTTAAAACACTAGGGGCTTGCTGTTCCTCTGTTTGGAGATGGGTGTGGGAAGAAAGGAATTTACAAGTGCTTGCAGACCTGCCTTTGGGAATAATTCTTCCTCCGTGTTTCTAGCTGTGTTTTTTTGTTGGGAAGCCATAGAGGAGAATATCCACCAATCTCTTCGCTTACCCAGCATTGCCCACAAGAATGTTGCTGCCATTGCCTATCCTTCCTATGCCCTACCTTGTATCTACCTGTTGGGGTAAAGCTCTGCAGAAATGGGTGCTGACAGAATGGGTATTGATTTCCTTGAGCATGCTTGCTGCTGAGTATTCTGTAAAGAGGATCTTCTTTCTACTCACTGTGTCCCTTTTAAGCACAGGGAACGCTAACGCTGCAGTTTTTCCCTGCAGAAGGGTTCTTTAATCTTGAGTCTTTATGGAGAGTGACACTATGTTGACTTCATTCTTCTGGAATGAAATATCTATTGTTTTGATCCGTTTAATAGAAGGAAAGGGTGGATTATGTTCATTGTCTGGATGGATTTTTGCATGTCTTGCTTCCAGATCATCATACTTGACACCTTCACCCCGAACTTGCATCTTGTGCCTTTCCTTGCATGAAGCAATTTCTTTGCCCTTTCATCTATTTTACCAATAATATAATAACAAATATTTTGTTCTGCTTTAGTTATTTTGTTCTGTTTACTATAACCTTCTCTGTGGAGCAATAATTTGGGACAGGGGAAAGTCTGCCAAAGGTATAAAACAAAAACAACCCAAGCAACCCGTAAACAAAATAGAATGCAATTGATTGTGAAAGATACACGAGGGTTTTGATTTAGGGGGAGGATTTTTTTAGTACTTGCTTTTATCCTTTCCCAGAGTTAAAATAGATGCTCTATTGTAATAAGTCCTGCTTGTGAGATTTCGATTACTTCTACACTGGTAATAAATAGCCAAAATACCTTTATAGTTAGATAAAGGTCTATTAAGGATTGATTTTTTTCTTTCTTTCTTTTTTTTTTTTTTTTAGCATGGGAAAAAAGTAAAGACAGATATGATGGCCTGATATATGGATACAGTGGACAGTTGAGGGGAAAAAATACCATTTTTTCTTCTTTTACTGTTCTTGTGGATCTACTCCCTAAGTACGGATATTATTCAGTAGATGCCTCTCTGTGGAACTTCACTATGGTGGCCAGAATAATATAAGTCATATGTCTAGTTAATGGGATTAGGCCTGAATGCCTCAGAAATGCTGAGTCACTATGAGGAGAGAGTGAGAGCAGAGGAAATTGTGTGCATGTGGAAAGGAAGTAAAGCTAGGAATATATAATTATGTAAAATTATTTAAAATATTTTTAAAAGTCACATCCTAAAAGTAAGGATCTGCATGAAATGTTGGTAGAAAGGAAAGACTGGAGGAGAAAACAGTGTACCAGAGAATCAAAAATTTAAATAAGTAACTTTCTTAGCACTGATTCTCTCTATCCCCTTTTGGTGAAACATCATCATGTTGAGGAGGTGTATGTGATCAAAAATGTTGGTAGACCCTCTTTCATTCCTTCTTCTTGGAAGAAGCTTCTTGTCACAGTTGAAAGAAAGAAATGTTCACCATAGTTTTGATGAAATGATCTGTCTCCAAGGGGGACAGAGTTCTAGTGTATATTCAGTTTTTGCTTTATGCTCTAAAAAAAATAGATTTTAAATACTTGATGCTTGAAGACTCTAAAATCTGTATACCTGTTTCCTCATAGTCAAATTAAGGCTAGCTGGTTTTGAGTTCTTCTGAAGTTATTTTTAGTGCAAAATGCTCAAAAATGAGCATCTATTTATAAAAACAGACTGAAGAAGCTCACAGAAATCCTTAAACTTGCTGAAGAGGTCTGAGTCATCTGTATTCTGTCTTTTTAAACATCTGCAGATGAAGGTAGTGTTTTGAATGAACTGGTAAACTCTTTATTGAACCAGATGACTGCTTTGGTTCATTGTCACAGGCTACATACACAAGATTTTTAGGGGGCACAACTTGTCACAAGAGGCTAGGAGCAAGTCCTTATGGTGGCCAGCAGAGCAAAAAGTCCTGCAACACAAGGTGTGGTCTAAAGATAATAGGATTGCTGGAGAAACAGCCCAGGGCAACCTTAGCAAATTTTGAGTGGAAAATAGCTTGATCTAGGTGCATATGAAAGAAGACTCTATCCACTGGACAGTTTTTCTGAACCATAAATTTTCAGAAGCTGTAAAGAAGCAATGTCTTCATGCATAATTCTAAGCTCTTAGTTTAATTTCAGGGAGGAGAGAGGCGTTAAGAATACTGTTTTGCAGGCTCTAAAGACTGGGGAAAAAATAAGCCAGAGTACTTTTGACTGTGAAAACAGTTCCACCTTCCCCCCCCAAAAATTATATTTATTTTGGTCTATTTTTCATGGGGTGAAAACTCCAGGTGCTTCTGGTCAGCTCAGCTGTTTGTCATTTAAATAAAGAAAATATTCCTACCAGCTGCCCTGCTTTAATAGTTGAGATGCAGTGCTGTCTCAATCCTCTATGTAATTTTGGTATGTAGCATATAAAAATTGGCTGGGAAAGCATCCTTAAGATGAAAGGAAAACAACTGTATCACAGCCGTGTCAAAGGAGGTGGTATTTAAGAAAAATCAGGTGTCTTTTGTAAAAGATGAAAGGTCATGATTAGTAAACGCTCAAGAGGTGGCATCGTGAACTTTTACTAAAATCCAAATAAAAAACCTCTGTGCTAGTTATTGCCTTCCCTTTACTTGCCTATTTTAGGCCAGGTCTTCACTTATAATCCCCACGTAAAGAAAACTGATCAAAATAATGAATGAGATTCATGTGGCTTATGTGTATAAGACTATTGAGAATCTTTGTAGTATTTCAGCTGGCTTTGCTTTTTTCTTTCAGCTGGTGCAGCTTCAGTTTGCTCTCTTGTAAGTGGATGATTGTGTGTACTTCGTATTTTTTTCTATTTCATATTGAATTTATATTAATACAAAAGGCTTATCTGGACTCTGTGTCTTCAGTGGTTACTGACTGACAGGAGGGTGCAATTGGTCTTCCTGTCTTTGGTTTCTGGGCATAGAAGATTTTCCTTATGCCAGTTTCTCCTTGAGTCTTTGTTTCCTAGTTGAAATGTGGGTCATGATATTTCCACAACTATTTAAATCCTTTTTTTTTAAAATGTATTTCTGGGTCCTCTCATAAGCTTCACACAATAACCTATAAAAGGTTTTGGTTCCTAAGTATTAGGTAGCACAACACTTGTACTTGTTATGCCTTGATCTGAAATAAAAATAAATTAAGTTTGTAGGTTTTCTAGCATTTGTGGGAAGCTGGGTACTGCAATGGATGTACTGTTTTGTAGAGTCTTATGAACAAAACTTCAAGAACGATATGGTTTTGGAGGCCAGTGTCACTACAGATGGGTATCTAGGTACTGTCATGTTGGGAGAGAATAGTGAGTTCTGGCCCCTGGGATTATAAGCACAACAGTAGGATTGTTTCCAGAAGCAGGGCTGGGTCTTTATTCACATGCCAGACAACCATTCTTTCAAAGAACAGTCTTCCAGTCTTGGGGTTCAAGTGCATCAAACTAACTCCTCTGTTGTTAGTCGTTAAAGACCAGAAACAAATCATTAACAGGAAGTTTTCTGAAATGCTGTATGTTTTAAGTGTGAGTTTTCATATGCTGCTGTGACATTTATGTATGCTGTTTCAATATGAAATGCTGTATTTCCAAGGAATAGTGGAAGGTTGTCTTGGTATATGTGCCACGTAGTAGAGGTTAACCAAACACTAAAAGAAGGATGGTTTCTCTATGAAGTCAAGGATGGGCAAACAAGCTAAAATAAGGATAAGGAACTAATATATAGTAAGTCATGTTCATTTGTGACAGCACTTGTGCTATTACCAGGATGAAGGTCTAGAGCAAAAAATGTTTTAATGGTGTAAAATCCACTTAAATCTGACTTAAATTTCTACTTCTAAAATGAGACTGATGAAACCCCTTGCTCAGCTTCTGCACTCAGAGAGGTGGCTTTTGGCCATTATTTTAGTCAGCAGAACTGTATGAAAAAATAATTTCTAAAAGCAGTGAGCTTGTCCTTTGGAGATCATATCTGTATGAATATAATAAAAGACCCACAGGTACCATCAGTCTGTTAAATAATGCTGCTACTTTTGTTTAAAGACTTGTGACAACTTCATATTTTTGAAGGGATAACACATTATTGCATTTGGCATAGTTTTACTGTGAAGAAAGTAAAACCATATAGTACTTTAGTTTTGTTTGTAAAATTCCTGGAAGTCTGGAAAAAATGCATTATGGAAAAATGATGGCTAAATGCAATAATGAAAACAATCAAGTTGTGACATAGATCAGTAGAACTGAGGTTGCAGTTACAGCCTGTCCACCTCCATCTTGAAACCTGCTGTAAGCTAATGACTGATTTGAAAGAAACTGGAGTTCTTTATGTATATGGATTTTTAGCTTGGAAAAAACCCTGAGAGCTGCTCTTTGCACAAGCAGCTACAGCACTCTTAGAATGTCCCTAGTATGAGGAATCTCTTATTACAGTGACTACACTAGTAATCTGAGCTGCCAGAACAGTGAAAAGAAGACTTTTTTTTTTTTCTCAGTAACATTTGGGAATGGGGGCAGGTAGAATTTGAAAGACTCAGACCCTCCTTCAACCCACTTCTCTATACATCATGAGTATTTTTGCTGCAGAAAAACTTTATATAATTTTGTAGCTTTGCCATTGAAGTAGGTTATATCTGTCAAAGCAGGAACCTCTGCAGAGGTTTTTGGATGATAGGCAAACATGGACAAAGGAACTTTGTCTCCTGTTTATGTGAGCAAATACTCATGCAGGTGTGAGCATATACATGTGTGCAAGTGGTACAAGAAGGTGATGTTTAATATTTTTCCTGTGAAATATATATGTTCTTCAAAACATATGCTGATCTACATTATATTCTTGTTTGAATTTGTATTTCTATGCCAATGAGAAGCACACCATATTTCAAATTTTACTTTGGGCATTGTATTACACAGTAGCTGAGGAGAGAATACAGTGAAACTATAAACTGCAAAACAGATTCACACAGATACTTTTTTGAAATCCTTCCTCCCATCTTGGCACAATACTTGATGGTTGTAATGCCTAAAACATGTGGTGATAACTCACTGGTAGCTTTCTGTGTAAACTTGTTGCAGGAAAAAGTTCAGTTTCAGGATTAAAAACTTTACTCTCATTACCTTCACCTGATTTCTGGTTTATGCCTTTCATGGTTGGTTATCTATTGTTAAACTGGCTTAACAAAATCTGTATTTTACTGCAGCTGTGGTGTATCACATTCACCTGAATTCAAAACAGTGTCTTTGCTAAACTGCAGGGATTTAAAATCCAGTGTTCTTTTTGTAACCAATGGTTTGAGCTGACTTTGGTGGAGAACATGCCCTACTGCAGGGCATCAAATTAGTGTCAGCTGCTTCACAGCAATTGCTTGTGTGTACGGGCTACATCTGTTGTGAGTCACAGTGAGAGATAGCAAGTAGTGTTTTCATGTACAGAAGTAGTTGTTTTCAGAAATAGCAGTGTTGTTATATCTAATTCTACAAGATGAAGTTTTTTTATAATATTGCAAACCAAGAATACAAATTATTTTTAATACTTTAAAACCGCAGAAAGATAAAGAATACATGGTCGATGGCTTAGAAACATAAAGGGTGATACACAGGTATCATCGAATGGGCTTGACTGAACAACAGAAAAGCTATAGGGGATCAGACTAGTCATCCATCTAGCTGTCCCTAAGAACAGTCAGATGCCTATGGAGGGATTTATCATGTGTCAGAATGATCTTAATGGAATAGTATGTGCTTTTTAAAATTTTCCAGATAGTTGTCACTGAAGTCTTGTTTGTGGCATGTATATGAAGACACATCATTTTAGGTAAATATTATATGTAGAGGGGACTCAAAGCAGGATCTCCTGTAACTCCAAAGTGGAATCTTTATGGCATAAAACTAATTACAACCCTCTTCCTGCAACAAATTTTCATGCTTTTAAAAAAAAATTAAATTAGTACCTCTGCATGTTGGAAATATAATGAGGTTTTTGTCATGAACAGGTTCTTGGAAAGCTCCTTGTGACAATTGTTCTTTGATTTCACTCTGAAAAAAAAAATGGAGCTGGGGCTTAAAAACCTCTCCTACTAGGCATGCATTTAATCTGAGATTTTCTGCTTTTTCTTTCTTTATTTTCTGGGTATGTGGCTTTGGAGGGTTTTTTGGGTTTTTTTAATGCATATGCTAACTTTCATCTTGCAGATTCTCTCTTGATTATGCCATTGGTTTGTCTTAATACTTAAACTCAGTTTGTCAGGCCAGTGTTAGCAAATTGGTGAACTGGTGAGACAAAAATATACATTTACCAAAAAATGTAATGGAGAGAAAGCTTGATGCTGGTTTTGGCTTTAGTTAAGAGATTATTTAATGATATTAAAGGTATTTAAAATATTTCGTAACTACACAACTTCTTTTTAAAAGAAGCTTGACAACAAAGCTCTGTGTGACCCTGTTGAAAGGGAAATGATAATTCTGGGGGCAAAGAATGATCAAATAGTAGCAGAAACATCACAGCTGGTTTTAGTTACAACAGCAACTTTTAGAAATTTTTTTTAAATTATATTGAAGAATTTACTGAAAGATGATGGATAACTTTGCTGAGAAATAAGATGAAAATCAGTCCTGCTCCGTGTAGTGCAAGAATGGAAGAGCAACATGAAGAGCTTATCCTTTGTGGAAAAATTTCCAAAGGAGAACAAAGTTGTAGGCCTTATTGACCTACAATTTAAGTTATGCCCATAAACTAGCTAGAACTTGATATAGTTTCTGTGACATACCTGAAATTAATAAAAATAGTATCTTTTCGTCTTTTGATTAAAGGACTTAGCCATAATATTCCAACTTTGTGTAATTATTAATGCTGTATCAAATTAGTGTTTAAGTGGACATGATTTGATTAGAACATTATCAGGAAAGAGATTCTATGAAATTCAGATCTAATCTCTTCAACCCTGCTGGAACAGTGTCTTCAAAGGAAATTCCTGGATCATCTCTTACCATCTCCTTATTTTTCTAGAAAACAGAGAAGCGCATTTTAAATGTCTTTGTCTACAGTTACGACAGTATAGAGAAGAATAAAGAATACAGTTTATGCATCTGATAAGAATTGAATATCCTGAAAGTTAAACTTAACTCCCTATGTGAGACAAGCTAATGTTGTTTTTGTTGTTGTATGTCGAGCAGCATCAGTATTCTGAATACTGGTTTAGCTACAGTGCAAAGTACAAAGCCATTAATTGTGAAGGGATTACTTTGAAGGAGTCTTTCATAATGTGTAATACCGGCCTTGCCATGATTTTAGTATTTGAAGGTGTATATTACAAATGCTTTAATTATTTCAGGCCTCTTAAAGGGAATGAATGCAATAACTCAATTAAAAGAACACTACACTACATTACTTATGCTTTTATTACATAGCCATCTGGTTATGGCAAAATACAGACATTTGTGTGAAACTTTTTTTTTCTTTTTTCTTTCTGTGAGGAATGAGTGTGTATTTGAAATCATGCTTTGCAGGTACCATTTGCTTCTCTCGATCCTCTAAAAAGGATTCCTTTTGAATCAGAATATGGTACAAGGGCAAAAGTTTTCACATGCCTATGAGATTCATTAAAATAAGCCTGTTTTCCGTAACTTTGTTTTTCACAGTCACATTTGTTGCATATAAATCTCAGCGAATCTTTTGACAGCTGTGTGTTCCTGTTTACAGGCTGTACATCTGGCCCAGGCAAGTTTCCAGATCGAGGCCTTTGGCTCCAAATTCATCCTTGACCTCACACTGAATAAGTAAGTACATGACTTGAGGTTTCTTTTGTTTCTGCTCTTATCTTTAACTTATGGTACAAGATATGCTGTTATCCAAGTTTACTAATGTAAAATAACATTTAACTGTTTTTATGTGAGGTAGCAGTAACCCTTGCTGACACCCATAGCATAGATACCTTTAAAATTTTTTTGTTTGTGATAAAATAAGTTATGATAGATGGAGAAATTCCAGTACTGGTAGTGTTTGAAAGGTGTGGATTTTCTTGTGCTTATTTTGTGTAGGAACACTATAAAAACTTGTATGAATGGGTTATCTTTAATGATCTGGAAAACATGCTGTTGTCACTGCAGTCATGAAGTTCCTGATGAAGTGGGAATCTTGATGATGTGGCTGTACTGAAAGGTGCAGCTAGAGTCTGTTTACCTGTGAGACGGACAATTTTACATAATCGTGAGGTCTAGAAGATCTGATTTGTAATACATACAGGTCAGCGGTGGTTTAGGTGTTTGCATCACATGTGTTTTTATATCCATTGCTGAAGGTATGGAAATATGTGATTTTTCTAAAAATTGTAATGAAGTTTTTTTTTGCCACAGAAAGTTTAAGAATAAGGTAGAAGTATAAAATCAGTACCGAATACTGGATAGGTAAAATTATGTACAGTAATACTCAAAAGTGCATTTGGCCCTTCTACTGCCCTTGAGACTTTCAGCATGATTAAAAAAGGAGAAACAAATTTACAAAAATTGCTTATGGGTTTAAAAAACTCAATGTGTTCCTCTGCTCTTGGGGTTCATATGAGGTCTTATTTTGGTCTTGACTGTCATGTAATGGAAGTTTTATTAGGGAGAAAAATGCAAGCTTATTAAATCTAATAGCTTTTCAAAGCAGCATTTATAAAATTTGCAGAACTGTTATATTTGTGTATTTTGCTGCTTGGCTGCTAATTATCAGATGTTTTGCTGTAAAGGTGAACTGGAAACATTTTCCTTCATCCATGCATAATTTTGACGTTAAGTTGCTCTTGCATTTTGATCTTTCAAAAGGTTATGTGAAATCTTGAGTGGCTGGCAAAAGATGGGTTAGTGCAAAGGCTGGGAATGTCACACAGAACTGAAGGAGAAAGAAGGCTTGAAGATAGCTGTGCATTCTCTAGACTCTGGAAGAACTGTATTATAGTACAAGACTGTTGTTTTATGAGGGTTGGACCCATGCTTATTAATTCCAGTGGATAATCATGACATATTTGTGAAGGGAATGTATATTTAGTGGCCACTAAGCTACAGGGAATTTCTTCTCTTAGTGTGCTTGCCACTGTTCCTGTCTGCACGTCCAGCCAGTAGTAAGACTGAGCACACATTCCCAAGGTGGCACTGTACATAGGGTATGGCTGGTCACACAGACAATCCCAGAGGAAAAGCATTGACTTTACTGGCACCACATATAAATGCAGACAGCACTCAGGTGAATAAGAATACAAACAGCCTGATAAATTTCTTCTCCAGCTTATGAGAACTGGAAGTTTGCTGGTGAAACATGTGCACTAGCCCTCTCCTGATTCACAGGCATGCCAGCATTCACTGACTCAAATGTTAACACAGGCTTTAAGTTCATCCAACATCAATGCCTAGGCCTGAGGTGTCTTATTCGGTCACTGGCTTAGGCCTTAGTCTTTGCAGATACAGGTCTCCTTACAGATGTTGACTGACTCTCAAGTTTGCTTGCACATCACACCTATGCAGAATAGAAACCAAAGTCATAAAGGAAATATTGCCAATAGGATTTAACATAGGACAGACTGCAGCGATCAGGTGTGGGGCTGCACCAAACCTACTGTCTTACATCTTACACTAATGACTCCTTTATATGCCACTTCCTCTCCATTTTCTGACACTTGTTCTGTCCTGATTCACCTTCCCTATCTTTGGCACATCCGCTGAATGTTCCATAAAAGTGATTGCACATATCCACAAGTCCCTGCAGGCATCCTGAAATAAGTTTGTTCCTTCCCAGGAGACAAATGATGTTGTTTACCACTTCTTATCTGTTCTAAAGTTCTTGTTGAATCTCTTCAGGGCTATGCCCGAGTGGCTTCTTCCATGGCCCATCAGACAGTGACCTAACAGAGATAATAATGAAGACCAGAACTCTTATCTCCTGTTCATTAAGGCTTGGGTTTTGTTTGCATTTCCTGTCCTAGTCTCATCCTGAATGACTATTATCCAAATACCATCACAAACCCAGTAGCTTTTCATTCCCCGTATCCTTGCAGTGTTACCCATTGTCCATCCCTGCTGTTTGTCCTTGCTTATTTTGAACAACAAATGGTTCATAAAGAATATGAATATTTTTTTCTAATTGTGGCTGTTTATCAGCAATCAAAAAATGCAGTACCCTTCACCTCAGAAAGAGAGAGGGAGACTACTTGATGTAGAAGTTCTGCTCTTGTGATATCAGGAATTTTCTTACTGCCTGTACATAAGGTGCAGGATGTGCAGATGTCATCCTGGTATCCTTACTGCTTACCTCTTTATACATTAGCTCTTCTCCTAGCTTCCTAAGTGTTTTTTGACTTATAAATATTTGACTCTTTATCTGGTACTGTTCCAGAAAATGGTGACTTCAAAAACCTGTCCTATTTTTTGACTGGACGTAATACTCTAAAACTGTAAGTTGTAAAACTTGTAAGATAAATTGTAAATGCCTGTAGACAATGATTTGAAAAAGACCCATTCTCATATTTCAGTTACATTTATGTGTTCAGCAAAATGCTGTCTTTTGCTACGATGTTGGATGACGAATTTTAGTTGACATATTGGTATTGCCAATGTCTAGTTAGAAGGAAAAGCAGAACAACAGGGCCACACTTATACATGCTACTGGACAAAATAATCCAGTCGCATGTGGAATATGTATTCAAAATCCTCAATAACCTTGTATATGTTGAATTTATATTTATATCAGTTGCTCTAAGGTGAGTTAGTGCCACCTATTCTGTATGTATTCTGTATATTTTCATTTTATTCTTCAGGGTTTTTTGAGTCTTTTCCAAATATATAAAAATAAAGTCGAGGGTGGTTGTTAACTCCAACAGGTTCTAGTTTTAAGTTTTGTTTACCTCTGCTGGAATTTGCATGATTGCCTACTTTCTGTGTTGCAGCTGCTCTTTTTTTCACGGCAAATATTATAACCAGGCAGTGAAGAAAATTGGATATTCACTTTCATTAGTAACTGTCAGGATTTTGTAAGAACAACAGGTGGCAGTTTAGAAGTTTCTGGAGCATCTTACTATAAAATTTCACTTTCCATCTTGCCGTAGTTCAATGGCACAAACAGCTTGAAGGAAATACAAGCCCATCAAACCCTTAAATCCAGTGCACAGAGAAAATTCATACGTAAGATTTGTATGGAGTTTGAATGGGTAACCAACTTTGCAGTTGCACAAGGCCTAAACCAGATGAAATATTATTTATCCTAAAGGTGATTGTTGGCAGCTTTTTCTTTTTCTTACCTTTTTTTCAGGAAAAAAGGTCAATTTTTAACTCTTTAACAAGGTGGGCTACTCTGATGTTTCAGACATTTTGCCTCTTGTCACACTTAAATTTTTGACCAATTTCAGACTGTCAATGTGATGTCATTTCAATGCATAGTAATTGCAGATATGTGTATTATGAAAATAATTCAATGTAAAAACTAATAGTTTTTCTAATCTGTAATGGATAAAGTTTTTAGTTAATGCTCTTAGTACAAAAATGAAAGTTTATAGGATACTAGTGGTGTCACAATCCCATTTGAAAAGTTAGACTTATAATTTAGCTGTGATTGTCTGCCCAAACTCAATAAATTCCCTGTGCAACGAGTAACATGTAGCATTGTCTTAAAACACAATTTCTATAAAAAGCCTTTAAAAGAGTTAATTTCAGTAGGTTCACTTTTGTCCTCAAACAATATTGTCAGTCCATTCGTTGTAACAGTGCACTTGCTAATCAATGATCCTGGTATATCCAAGCAGTTTCTTGTTTTTCATTGATGCATTATATGCATAAACAAATGTCTACGAGGTGCCAGCAAATTAGTTTTTAATGATCTCTTTTCCATCAACACGTAAAAAGCTTTTAAGTTGCTGTTCTGTTGAAAGACAAGTTTCTGCGGGTAACTTTTATGTCCTGTTTAAAGGTAGCAGTTTTTATGTTCTGGTGTAGTACTAAAACACATTAAAGAGCAGTACTACCAAAAGCAGTGAATTAAAAATGTCTGCTTGCCGGTTTTTTAATGATGGGGGAAGTTGACCATATTGTCTGGCAGTTTTCAGACATGGTCTATTCCAGCCTCTAAACAAAGAGGTCTCCACCAGCACGGGGTGCTGAGGCTGTACTGGAACCTTCAGCACTGGGACTGTGGTGGCTGAGACACACACAAGGAATAGGGAATCAGTTAACTGAGCTGGACAGAAGCAGAAGTTAAAAACCAAAGACAAAAAATTCTCTCCCTTCCTGCTGGAAACTTGCCTCAAAATGTAGTATTTTGGGGGAAGGGGACTTAAAAAATCACCAAAACCAGCCTATATTTTTCAGCTTTTCCTTCTTTTCTCTGTGGAAGTCCATCTTTCCAGGAAACTCTGTTTGCAGGAAAATGGATTTTTCGGTGAAGATATCATATGAAAAATATTTGGCATCTTTGACATGAACTGAGAAAAGCCCAATCCCACTGCATTTTACTGTTACATAACTTAAATATTTGAGATGTTAAAATACGATGAGTATTGTGAAAGTCAGTTTCTTATGTGAAGTGCAGCCAACATTACAGCAAATTTTATCTATCAGTTTAAAGCGTATAATTGATGTTTACATTTTTTGGTGTATGTTTCTGTAGGGCTGAATTAACTTGAGAATAGTCCTAGAGGGGGCTACATTGTTAGCTTAATTTTAAAAACAGTAGGGCGGTAACTGGTTTATTTGAGAAACTATTTGATTCTCGTGGGTTTTTTTAAATTCTGTTTTAATGGAAATGTGAAAACTAGTCACAGTTTTCAGAAGGAATCTTCAAATATTTATGACACTTTCTAAAATGAACACTCAAACATTTAGGGTATTAAATGGATCCTGTAAGATATACAAGCTGCTAAATTAAATGTGGTAATAGTACTGTGAAAAGTTTAACTCTAGTCAACTTTTAAAAATTTGTTGCAGAGGAGATGCAAAGACCTGTGTTAGGATTTTACAGCAATGTGTGTGCCCTCCTATAAGTGCAGTCTGGAGTTCCTCAGCTGTAAGTAACAGGGCTTTTACTGCCTTATTTGCCACTCCCAGAGCTGGAAGCAACCTATCAAAGTTATCATTTGCCTCAGTGGACATTTCATGTGCAAAAAGTCTTAGGGCAGATGTTGCAGGATGCTGTGCATATTAAACAGGAATTAAAGAACTGGAAAAACTTACAGAAAAGAAATCTACTGAGAGCCATTGAAAACCATTGTACTAATTCCAGTTTATGAAATCCTGGTGTCACAGATCACTGGATGCTGAGAAACAACCTGAAATATTGCTATATCTGTGTATTTGCTGTCAGACAGCATACTAAGCAGCTGTCTGGCTTGATGCATCCTTTCTTTGGTCACATGTAAACACTGTAACATGGCAATGGTGAAGAACTGTTATCTTTCTAATCTAGTAGGTGTTTCAGTCTGTGTCTGGTATGGTCCAGTCTTGTCAATAGTGAGATCTTTCTGTTGAAGTGCATTCCTGGCATCTCGGGTTCTGTTGTGGTCAGGCTGAAGTCTTTGCATTTGGAACTATTATAAAGCCTATGCATGCTTGGAGCTGCTAAGAGCCTGTGTAACTAAATTTAACTTGATTCAATGACAAGGCTAAAATTGTGCAGTATAGATCAAAGTGGAAACATGGATTAAGGGAACCAAAATAAACTTCCAGTTTGCTGGAATACCAAAATGTATCTCTGGTTCTGCTATAGTTGTTAATATAACCTGAAGGTGCTCAAGTCAGCTCTCTATAAGTATAAATAAGCCTATTTCACTCTTTTTGATATTAGAAATAAAATAATAATGGAAAAACTCCCACACCCATGGTTGGATTTTTCCTTCATGGTAAGAGTTGTTTAAAACTGGACCATTACCACACGAAGTATCAGAACATGTGGAGCATTCAATAAACTGTTTAAGAGGAAACATGAGTTTCTTTAGTATCTAAAACACCCTTCTTCAAATGAAGGAATCTGTAGCAAATGTGGTTACCATTGGATGAGACCATTCTGGCAAGGACAGGTGGCAGCCCTCAACCTTACACTACAGGTTAATAAAATTCTTATTGATAATTCAGAAGTTTTCCAAGCTGGTGAGTAAAGAAAAGGGATCAATCAAAAGGCAATACTGAGTAAACTTGAACAGTTGTCAAAATATTTTATCGAAACAGTTGCTCTTCTAGAAACTTCTGTCTTAGCAAATTGCACTGAGGTGTTTTGCATGGCATAGAACTAATCTTCTGTAATATTGTCTATCCATTTGTGTTTGAATATCCTTCTGCATAGCACTTTTTAGAGTGATATCGTCTTCAGTGCTACGGTAAATGAAAATACGGTGGAAACTGACCAATATACTATTAATATTCTGGAAAACTCTTCAAACTGCTACCTGCAAAATGCTTGCTGAAGTAGCCAATAAAATACAGCATGTTCCATTCTCTGTTGGAGAGCTTCAGGACAAAGCTAGAGAAAGGATCATGAAGAATTTGTTTCCTGAGCTCCCTTGAACTGACTCAGGATTTCTTGCACTGGGGGTAGTAGACTGATCCAGAAATAAATCTGGAGCATTTTTTGCACCATTCTATATGAAAGTTCTATACCATTCTATAACATGCTTTCCTGTCAGTCTTTTTTGGAGATCTTTTCCCCTTTTGAGGCCCTCCTGAGGGATCACCTAGGTAATTTCAGTTTATAAATTTGTGGTTGAGTCATCCTTTTCTCATCTCAAAGACAAATGAAGCAAAACCAAGCAACAATAGCAAGACCATGCAATAAGTGATTTTTTCAAATAAGTGTACAATTTACTGTTGCAGAATCATGATGGTATTAATAGCAGAAGTGGGTGATGACTTTCTTCTATTCCATAGTTATTAAAAAAGTTAACTCTTACGTTTACATCATCAGTTGTTTCTTTTAACTACTTGTAATCACAGTTTCTTGATCCACCGTATCATGTTCTGATTTTTTAAGCTCCTTCAAGATAATATAAGAAAAGTAGTAAAACCTTGCTGTGTTTCAAAAAATAACAACGAATATTTGCAGTGTATTCATTCCTTAGAGACACTCTTATCAGAGCAGCTTCAAAGACAAGAGCCAAGTAAAGATTAATGTAAACACATACTATGAGAACAGACAATTCAACAAAGTTTGTGAATATCATTGGAACTGGTAATGGAAACAAGGCTGTAGACGGCCATTGCATTAGATGGCACTACCTTGATGATCTAACAAAATGTTGCAGCAAGGTCTTTGTTTTTTACATCTTTTTGTGCTACTAAGCTTTATCTCTCAAATGGACAAAAACATCTGATGGGTGTTCTGTCAAATAATTCAACTAAACTAGGTTGCTCAGACAGTGGTACTGAACTTGAATAATTTCAGAATACTTAAAAATAATAAAATATTGCCTGGTAATAGGTTAGCATAAAGATAATTTAAGAAGTATGTCAGAAGGATAATTCAACTGTGCTCTGATTTTCTGCAGGCCATCTACTATGTTCCTGGAAGCTAACCTGGTTACTTGTATATGAGATGTAAATGACCTGTTAGTCATTTCATAGCTTTTACCTACCCAAATCAGTTCTCTTCATAAGGATAGTTAGATGTCAGCTGAGGTAAGACACTTCTCACTCTGCAGCTCTCCTGCTAAGGAAAACATCAGCACTAAACTATGTGCCAGGGAAGTGGATGTGAGTTCTTCAGAAAGCATCTGCTGCTGGCTTTAACAGCTGGCCTGTGTCTTCAGAGGCAGCAACTACTGGGAATAGCATGTCCCTTTGCTGCTTATTTTGCATTTCTCAGTGTAACTCAGAAGAGCTGGGGGTGCAGGACAGCTTAATAAGTACAATTATCTAAGACAAACAAGGCAGAGTGGAAGAAACTATAGAAAAGGACATGGCAGACAAATTATTTTGTCACAAGTTATTCAACGTGTTGTAATTTGATGTGTTCATTGTAAAGGATCGTACTAATGTGTCACTATGTAAATATACTTTTGTCTGACATGGTCATGACTGATGATTGTTTTAGTTAAATCCTGCACTGTTTCTGGTGCTCATAATATTGAAAAACAAATTTGCTGTATTGAATACATTTCTGCTCTAATCAAAATGTAAATGGCTCAAAAGGGATCAAAGGTGGCGAAACAGTCCAGAGTATGTGAGGTGAGGTGTAAAATATATTTTGTAAAACTCAGGTCTGCCTTTCAGAGGTTAATTTATCCACTCTGTAAATGATAACAGAGGAAGAAAAGTTATTTTGTGATATGGAGACCCCTACTTTATGCATGAGTTCTGTACCTCATTCCTCAGGAAATTGTACTTCTACATGAGCTCTTAATCAGTGTGTTCTAGGCCTTTCTTTTTGATGCCACTTTCATGAAGAATCCCATCACACCTCCTGGTGAAATTACAGTGCTCTTCTATGTATATCTTTTGAGTAGGAAAAAATGTTTGAAAGTTCTTTTGGTTAAGTACTAATTTTTTTCTTTTCCTTAAATAATTTCTCATGTCTTTTGTCATATTTGTCAGTGTTAATAACAGGTAAAAGCTTTGGTAGGGAAAATTTACAGTAGCAGTTTTATATGTATTTTTACAGCTGTTGTTATTCTTGGAGCTGTAGCAAAATGTAGAACAAACTCCCTTACCCAAATTCTGCCATTTTTCTTTGCCGTAGTAGTGGAACATTTTTGCTGAATTTTTTGGTCCTAGGCTGCTCTCTGCAATATCACATTTCAATACTAACCATTTATAAGCACAGTTATAGCTGTGTTTGTACTGATTTTGATATGAATATAGAGAACAGGACTCAGATTAGCTTTATTATAGAAGCAACTGGCTGTGTATACTAGCAAAGCTGTATTAGAAAAAGCCTGCAAAAATACTGTTCTGCTCCCATTCCCCCCTCTTTCCCTGAATAAGATCGATGTTCTCTCAGATTAGCAGTATACCTTGAGGGATTTCTGAGTGATTACAAGTAAGGTGTTCTTTAGGACATTTGCTAGTGTAGGCAGATATTTGAACAAAGAATCAGGTACCTGACAAAAATCAGGTACCTACCAAGGTAATGGCAAACAGTTTAAGGAGCAGCAGACAGATTTTTTTTTTCCATGGAATGTTCAAAATTCTTGCTGTCCTGAGGGAAATGTTAAGAGAACAATGCCCTTGAGTAACCTTGGTGATTATGTGTGGCAAGCTTAAAAACACATTAACGATCAGAAACTAGTGATCTAGTTCCAACTGTTCCAACATAGCATGAGAAACAGGTTTGTGAAAGGCAAGTCTTACAGAAGATTTTCTACTCCAACTTCTAGGTGGGTGGATACTATGTTACATTTGGCAAAAGGGTGCTTCAGAAATTAAAGGTGCATTTTTCTTACAGCATGGAAAGTATAATGAACAGCAGGCCTTAACTAATTTTCATTGCAGGGAATTTGTTTTGGTATGGAGAATTTAATGTGCCTTGTATCCAGTAGATCCCAAAGGTCCATCTTGGAGCCAGCTGGCACTGCTCTGTTGGACACAGGGCAAGCTTCTAGCAACTTCTCAGAGAAGCCACTCCTATAGCTCCCCCAACTACCAAAACCTGGCCATGAAAACCCAATACATATTGGAAAGTCAATGATGAGAATGTCTAGTGGAAACTTGCTGTCTGCTACCTCCTTGCTTTGTACTTGTAATATATATATAGGAGTTTTTCATCATAAGCATACCATGTTAGGTATCCTATCATGTGGGATACTTTTTTTGGACACTACCTGAATCAGGAATTCCTTTGCAGTGGAAGTAATGATAAGCTAAAGAATGGAAAAGGTTGGCAGATGAGGCAACTAACTGTGTTACAACAGAAGCTGAACCAAAGCCCAAAAAAGAATACTAACCTCTGGAAAGATTCTTCAGCGGGTGGACTAAAGAAATTCTGAGCTGCTCTTGTGTCACATGAAATGGGATAAATCTGAGACAAATGCTGTAATTAAACTACAGTTGTGAGTCAGTACACACAGTGTGGAATCACCTACTGCAAGTCTTATGAGATGCAAAAAGCACAGAAAGCAGTTCTGAGATCAGTCGTGCAGGGTCACTAGAAGAGGGGAAAAAAGAGGGTGTGAAAGTGTGATTTGATTTGGAAACAGGTAGATAAAATGCTGATCCTGGAATTGGTTTGAGGAAGCCAAATAGTCTCAGTGAATTCAAGCAGAAGTGTCTAAAAATCTGAATCTGGTCAAGGCTGTATCAAGTTGAGCATAGTTCCCATGTTTAACAATCCTCAATTTTTTTTTTTTTTTAATACTTATATCCTAATCAGAGTTTTCCATTTTCTTACTTGTGTCAGTTTTCTGCAGCCTTGTCTCTGCCATCCCATTAAGTACAGAGAACAGCAGTCCTTACGCTTGATAACAAGTATAAAAAATGCAAAGAATAAAATTACATTATCAACACCTTAAAGTTTGTTTTGTATATGTAAGCCTTTTTAGACGCTTCAAATCTGACCATGCTGAAGAAATGACTGTTTGCATTGTAGTCAAGTGCTTACACTATTTATACAGCATTTGTATTTTCTGCAGAATGTTTTTAACTTGCTCTGATGCAAATAGAGAAAGTTAAAATGATTTTATGCAATTGAATTTATTTTTAAATCTGCGCTTTAAAAATATATCTATTAAATGCTGCCTTCAAAGTGATGTTTAACACAAATTATGAGACTTCAATAGTTATTCAGGGCTATTAGCACTGGTTTTGCAGGCACAGAGTGCCCATAGTGTGGTCTCTCAGTTCCACGAAAAAGGACTTTTAAGAGAACCGCTGGTAACTGACTTCTGCAGGATGCTCTCTGAGTGTAGTGCCTGATAAATTTGGCATGAAGAATTGATTTTGTGAGCCATGAGTCCCAGAGTTAGTGTGTTATCAGGACTGCTAATAGCCTAATCTGAGTTTGAGATACCCATTATCATAAGTTGCTGTTAGTCCTGAATTCCCATCAGAGCTATCTTGTCAGACCAGACTTCCATAATGATGTCTTTTATTTGTAGCAACGATATTTTTGTTTTGATATATGTACCACTATCAGACCCTTTAATGATTTTTTTTTTTAAATTGAAAGGGTACATCAGAGACTTTAAAAATGCTAAGAATTCTGGGTCTCATTAAATAAAATGCTTATCTTGCATATTTGGTAGGACCATTTAGCATGTTTAACTGCTTTGCTCTCCCTGGGCACTGTGCTGCAGCCTTGGTCATAAAGGGGTGGGATATGAATGGGGCATTGAGATTATTGCAGGATATGTACAGGCTAGCTTAGTTAAAAAAATCTTAGTTAAAAAGAAAAAAAAAAGAAGAAGACGAAATCTGAACTGTAAATTACACAGTATGCAAAATTTTTATGCTTCAGAAATTTGTCTTGCCAGAGTTAGGAAAGAATAAGAGTGAGAAAGATATCTGAGAATAAAACGTGAAAATATGAAAAGGGGTATTATGGAGGGTGTTTTATGATGTGCTTTGTTTTGGCCTTTTTTAAGGAACATTACTGCTTTGGGAAAAAAATTGAGTATTTGCAGTTGTGAAAGTGAGTATACACTTTTGTCTTCAAAACAGCTGTGTATGTATTTGTTCAGCCTTACATATACTCTGTTTGACTTTTCGGTAAAATGTAAAATTTATTTGAAAACGGTAATAAACTAAACATATGTTTTGTAAGTTACTGTCAGCAAACAAAGTTCTAAAGCCATGGGATTTTTTTTTTTTTTGCATATTTAAAGGGCTGATAATCTAATTGTAAAGCTAAAATACAGGGGATTAGATTGCAGAATAAAATTCTCCCTTCTGTAACACACTGTGACTTCCAGTGCACTGTCAAACTGTTTACTGGACACAAACTGCTTGATTTTTTTTAAACTAACGTACAGGGAAAACAAAAATGGTTTCAAAATTATAGCAACCCCCCACCCCCCCAAAACCTACCCGTAGTAGTAGAAAGAGTATTCAGATTTTTCTCATTTTGATTTTTCCTTCCTTTAACAGTGACTTGTTATCTTCCAATTATGTGGAGATTCACTATGAAGATGGAAAACCAAAGTTTTCTAAGGTATTGTGTTCTTAAATTGCATCATAATGGTGTTTTTGAGAGAACAGTGCCAATAAAATGTTTATAAAAGAAGTTTTGCAAAACTTAAACCCACCAAAATTCTTTTTCCACACATACAAGGTGACTGTGATCTCATTTTGTAAGGATATCTCAGTAATACAAGAGGAATTGTACAAAGGAGAAAAGCTGTGTTTTGGGCTGAGGGGTAGGCATTCGTAGGTGGTAGTAGTGAAGATGATCCAGTTACTGCCAGAACAATTACATCTTGTAAAATGTGGGAGGTGGAGCGTTTGAAGCCACCATCAGATTAATCTTCATTAATTATTCACATGTCCTTAGCACAAAGTGCAAGGAGAAGGGATAATGGTAATGTAAGACATTCAAACAAACAAAAAAAGTGGCAGTGACTTTTCTTTGCAAGAATTGTACAGTTGTGAAACAGAAAATGAAAGACTTAACTGAAACCTTAACCTCTGGAGTTATTACAAAATCAGCATATTGCTTGATATCCAATTAATTAAGTTTGTCAAACAAGCTACCAAATTGAATTCAGTGCCATAGGCTATTAATCCAAGGGCAGATTAAAGTTATGCAAGATAGTTCAGCCCTAAGGGAACCGCATCAGTCTTGTTTGTTTTAGTAACAAAATGAGGGCTGGTATGATCTAAGGAAGGTTAAAAACTACATTTTCCGGGAATTACTTTTTTCGTATTTGGTATGAATATTGTGAACTTATTATGTGTGAAATATATCTCTAGAGTGGAGGCAAGCAAACATTCCAGTTGCATTTATGCATTCATGCATTCAGAAAGTCAGGACTGTTGTTTGTCCAAGTATTAGATATCTAGTTTATTATTTTGCCCTTGTTATGGAGAATCTCAAATAAAATAATACATTGCAGAATTAAACAATTACATTGCAATGTAATTATTGAAATTGTTTTCTTCCACTGTAAAGGAAAAATAATTTCATGTAACATACAAAGGAAGTTGTTTGATTAAGACTCAGTGCTCTGCAGAATAGGCAAAAATGCTAAATGATGCAAGAAAACAATTCCCATTGGCACTTAGACAAGCTCATGCAATTGTCAGCTGCAGCACTAGTATTGAGCACTGCGGTTGCTGAATCATGAATCTGAATGGAAAATTATATTAGAACTTCAGACTCAGCAAATGGGCTACCTTTGCATGCTGCAGTAACTTGATCCAAACTTCCTAAGGGATGTTTTCTGAGTTGTGTTATTTAGAAGCAGTAATAGAGCTCCTGAGATCACATTATTAATCCATAAAAGGCTTTGTTATGGGTTCAAAAAATATACACACAATTTGTGTAGGAGGACTGTATCCTGGTCTTTTGCAGTATCTTATAATACTTTTTAGGCCTAAGTAGGTACAAGATTGTTTTTTTCCCCAATGTGGATTTAAAGAAGTGAGAGATGATCACATTTTAGCTGTTAAAAAGCATGGTTTATGCATTCTCACTATGGAAAGGTAAACACATAGTGATTACTTTCTGTATAGTACTTTGATTTAGTTATGCACACTAGCCTGTTAGGAATTTTATTCAGAATCTGAATAACTGATTAAATAAGATGCAAAGTGGAAGTAATGCTGTGCATAGATAGACAAACAGCATTTACATTTTTGATACCTTCTTGAGTTATAATAATTGCATAAGGAATGGGTTCAGTATGCTTGTTGGAGTTCAGATGACATGACACCAGAATTAAGAATATTTTTATGATGAATGGTAGGTTTTTCTAACAATGTGTGAAAGAACCACACTTAAGGGTATTTAATAAAAGTTTTTGAGAATACTTTTTAGCTTTAATTTAGGTGGGTTTATTGTGATAGATAGTAAAGATATTACTTAAATCAACTAAATGGGTATTGTTAGTGTTAGATCTTTTTTTGCATTGGTTTTAAGTAACAGACATTAAATCAGGGTAATTTGTTGTGTGTGACTGTTTGTTTTTAAACACTATTAGGGGGGAGAGCATTGTTACTACCATGGAAATATCAGAGGTATCAAGGATTCCAAAGTTGCTCTTTCAACTTGTAATGGACTTCAGTAAGTGCATGTTCTCATTTTTCAAACAAAGCTATAACTACTTTTGACTCTTGAATATTATCACTTAATATGTGAGGGACTGAAACTCTACAGGCCTAAAGATTTTGATGTTTTGGAATGCCAGTACCAGCTATGCCAAACTGCTAGCATTTTTTTTCTAATATCGTTGGAGTTAACATTTTAATGCTGTCTCATAAAACCTTTGAATATGGTAAGTGCAAATAAATATTTCCCCAGATAACTTATTATGGTGAAGGATAAGCAAGAATTGTACTTTAGAAGTTTGCATGGTCAGTATTCACATATGATTCTGTCAGCCAACAGAAAAATTGATTTTTTTGTTAAATTATACAAAGAAAAAAATGTGAGAAATTAGTCCTTACTAGAACTAGTTACTGTTAAGTGCAACTCAGCTGTTGATTATATTCTGCATGGCAATGTGTATCTTAGTACTTCCTCTTTCCAAGGTCAAATCTTTACCTCTTTTTGGTACTTTATCATTGCATTGCCATTACATTTAGTGTTGGTTCATTAAAATGTGCGTCATATTTTTAAAAAAAATATATACTTAACTTTAACTACATGTGGTGGTAATGAACATATATGGAATTTATTTTAATATTGGTCAGTTTTTCAGCCCTAAATTTGCTTTTGTTTCATCAAAATTCATATCCTGGAGTCAAACTAATTACCATGTAATCCTAAATATCACTTCTTTTTCTTCATGTTCTAGTGGCATGTTTGAAGACAGTACTTATTTGTACTTGATAGAACCAATGGAACTGACCCACAGTGAAGTGAGTTTATTTTTATCTTATTTGTTTGGTTTGGGAGAGTGCTCAAGGAATAACAAATGAAAATATTAGAACAAATCAATAAATGAATGTCTCATGTGTTCATATGAAAACCAAAAGTATTTTAAAACACTTGATTGGAATTTATTTAGGCAGGAAATTTGTAAGTATGATTTACCCATGATTTTTCTCTAATTTTTTGTTTCTTACTTATTGTTGATTATTTAGATTCTGGGAATAGACTAATAAGACTGTTTCTTTAGCACACGGTTATGGACTGTCTAAAAGTGTTTATCAATTTACTCTAGTACTTGAACTAAAGTATTTATAAATTTGTAGAAGGGATCTCTGGAACTCATTTATACATTCCTCTCTAGATAGTTGCATCAGGTTGCTCTTGACCTACCATGTTTCCACAAGGAAACAAAATTATCTACATTAAGTAGATAATTCTATCTGGGTATTTTACACTTTGTATGTGTTATCTCAGTGGTCACTGTATAGCTTAAATGATTCTGATATAGCATATTCAAATACATGACTATGCTGGATCAGCATGTAGGACTGCTGATATTTAATATCTTGCTATTATTATTTTTGTATTTTTGTATTTCATATTAAATATTATAATACAACTGTTCTTAAAAATTTAGCTGTTAGAGCTGACACAGTTTCATAGACAGTAGTAAAACTAGGTAGATTTCTACCTCTTGAATGATTCAAATATTTGAGTTATTTTCAGTGAAATGATTCTGCAACATTAAGACAGAGAATTCTTAAGGTTTTTATCCTTCTTGGTCTGTAGAATGTATTCCAGATGCTGTAGCACAGCTCTTAAACTCGTCTCGCTCTATTACATATGACAAATAATTAACTCTGCAGAACCAGTTTTAGTGCTTGTAATACTGACCTTACAGTCCAAATAAAGATCTGCAAAAATCATTGGCTGATACTGTCAAATAAACTGGACCAACATTTGGAGGAATCAGTATCAACTGGATGTTCAATTATTGGACATAAATGAAACTTTAGAGACACAGGAAAATATTACATCCTAAAAAACTTCTCTGTCTCCCCAGGAGCAACATTCCATTCCATGTGTCTATGTTTGCTGTAGCACACGTTCATAAAGATTTTAAGTGTGAAAACTGGCAACACAGACACAGTAAATTCATGGAGATTGTATTTATACAGCAGTGTCCATATAGTAGGAAGAAGAGAATTTGACTAAACTGTTTTCTTGCTTGGGTGAACAAACGAAACCAGGATCTCTCTCTCAGTGTGGTATTTCAGTAAAACTTTTTAAGTGTAGGAGAAGTTCTGGTTATGAAAGTGAGATACCAATTACCAACTCTGTCGAGGATTCATGTTGGATTTTAGATGATAAGAAGACAGATGAGATGCATATTTTTCTCAAAACTACTGAAAATAAAATAATACAGCTACAGAGCTTTCAGAGGCTCATTTTTTGATTGCACTATGCAAGATATATATCTTGGACACAGCCTTCAGTGTGTAGTTTATTCAGCTTGATTAATCTTAACTATAGTAGATACTATATGAAACTCCCTCTCTTCCCCCCAAAATTCAGCAAAAATATGCAGTATTGTCCTTCAATGAGTTATGTATTTCTTAGGAAAGTTACAGAACAACTGCATCCTGCCCTTTGAAAAGAATTGCTTGTTTTGGCAGGCTCTGCAAAGGAGGTGTTATGGAAGAAAAGAGTTGTTTTCTAAAGTAGATACTCAAATGTAATAATTTGGGGTATGTCAGACTTCTAAAGAAAATATGCATTAAAAGTTGTAACCTTTTTAAGTGTTGTACACACCAATAAAACAGGGTGAAATAGTCCTTTTAAGGATAGCATATTGATTGTTTTCTTGCATTTTGCTGCAATTAGATAGGATTTTTTTGTAAATAGTAATAACTTGCTTTTCATCTGTGGCAGGAAGATTCCAACCAGATATAGACTTTCTAATTTGATTTATTGGAATAAATGATCTGTGTTCTCTAACAGTAAGGCTTTTAAGGGGCTTTTTTCAGGTAATCTCAAAGACATTTGTGATACTTCAGTTTTGTAGGCCAGTAAATGTGCTGAAGCAGAGAGGCTCCGTGATTTGCTCAGGATTGCAAATAGATTGCTTCAAATTAATACTATCCCAAATTGATACTGTAGTTGCTTGCATTTTATTGAAAAAACAATAAAAATGATAAATGCTGAAAGAAGTGCCACGTCTTTCACTTGACATTATTAATTAGAAGAAAATTTCACATATTTTTCTTATCAGGAAAGTAAAAGTAGGCCACATATCATCCAAAGAACTTACGGAACACAAGCCTCCAAGCAGTTGCAGGACCTTGGTATGTTTTTGCTTATGTTATGAGTTTTTCAATATGGGAAATAATCGTATATATAACTTGAAAAATTTGAAAATTAGGCTAACAGGGTACATAAACTTGCT
Organism: Manacus vitellinus; assembly: GCF_001715985.3. NCBI lineage: Eukaryota > Metazoa > Chordata > Aves > Passeriformes > Pipridae > Manacus > Manacus vitellinus. The sequence goes on along the minus strand of NW_021939471.1, from coordinate 9,533,321 downwards.
GATTATTTAGAAAAGCTTGAAAAATAGATCCTAACCTGACTTTTTCCACAATTATTGCAATGGAATTTAGATTTTTCAATAAGCAGCTGAAAGATTTTCATCCATCAAGACCTGTATTTAGCTTTCTTCTGCAAATCACTAAATTTATTCAGTCATATTAATGCTTTTGAGGACAGAAGATGGAAGAAAACATATATATATTCTAAGCCCAGGTTATGATCTCTTTATCTCTCCTTGCATGCTTTAACTATCAGATTTCTAAATTACTTGAGTTTTGATATGAGATATATATTTAAAAAAATGAACCTTTCAATAGCAAAGATGGTTCTCATTTTGATGATGTACTTTAGGTTTGCTCAGTGTACTTAAGTAGTTTAAAATAATGCCATGAAATTCTTAAATTGTAATTTGTACAGAGACTGACTCTAGTTCTGAATGGCCCTTTCTGTCTGAACTTCAGTGGCTGAGGAGAAAGAGAAGAAAGAGAGCAGTGAGTAAAAGTGTGACCCTGAGTTAAGACCATTTATAAAACCAAACCCACTAATTTCTGTGTTTTTTAATGTCAAGAGAACATAGGCTTTAGGAAACTAATATTTTTAGTACCTTAACGTTGTCACATAATACAATTATCAAGTGAGAAAATAAAATCGTTCTTTAAAATTAGAATATTTGGAAAATAGTTGGTAAACTTTCTAAAGTGACAACAATACATCAATTCAGGGGAAATTTAGTAGTGAGAATGAGTTTAGAATTTTAAATTTTGGGTCTGCTTGAGGGTAAAGAATAATTTTGAATGAACTTTTGCCTACTTTGTGGATATCTGACTTTGTTGTCATTTGGCTCATTAAGTAGCACGGTTAAATCAAAAGTCCAAATGAGGACACCCAGAACTGGATTATTCAGAGAACATAAGTGGGCAGTCCTCATGAACTTCACGTGCATATGCGTCAGTTAGGGGAATAATTGAGTTAAGGAACATTAATCTGTATTTCTTCACTGAGTTGCACAATCCACACCATATTTTTGAGGGTGCATCTGTTTTTAGTAACTTCCTTCCTCATTAAATCCGCAATGAATAGTACATAATGAAAAGAGGATGGAAGAAGTGGTGGTGTCTGCACTGAGCCAAAAAGAGTAGACTTTGAATGTTCTTGATGATGTGACTCAGATTCTCAGCCAGTGTCTATCATAACTCACAAAGTTACTGGGGCTATGATTCTTCACCCTAGCTGAATGTCTGACCCAGTTTTTTACAGGTTTACACTCTCCCTATGTATATATGTAATATGTATATATAATATAAATCAACTGCAGTTATTTTTGAAAATCATTACATCTTCATGATTTCTCAATCAGTTTCTTTAATCTGTCAGATATCTCGTGGTGTCTTCGAAGAAATGAAATATCTGGAGCTCATGATAGTCAATGACCATAAAATGGTAAGTATATCAATTCAAAGGTAATCTTCCTTTTGGTGATAGTTTGTAAGTTGATGCACAGCATTGTGCTGCATAAGCTACTTTTGGGTGCAGTATTTTGTTTATCAGCAGCTATTAACAGCTGTACTGTAAGACACAGTATAGGCCATAATACCTAATGAAGCTTAATGTTGCCTAAGATTTTCTACAGCAATTATATATTCAAAATAAATCTGAAACACCTTAGTATCATATGGATAATTTAGTATGCCCATAAAGTGAAGTAAAGCAACAAAGCATTTATGTCCAGAACCAACACACTAAATGTTCTAAAATTACATCTTTAAAGCTATATAGAAAGAGGTCAGAATTTGTTACTTTGAGTTTAGTTTTACTAACTTAAATTATAATGCAGCAAAACATATAGACAAAACTCTCATGGTTGTTCTTCCTGGGTATTCTCTCCTTATGAACAGGATTCATAATGAAGTGCAGGATAAGTTGTTTGTTTGATTGAGAAAGTGGTTGTCATTAAAAAAATCCCAGGAGTAGGGGGAGGAAAGCCCACTTTTTTCCCATTTTTTCTTGAAAGATGACTGGAAAATGTCAAGTGGAGTGACATTTGTGTGAGCAAGACTTTTTTTTTAAAAAAAAACAAATCCTGTTGATAAAACAGTTTTTGTTTATTTTGTTTGCAAGTAAAGAGATTGCTGTGTCTCTCACTCTACGGCATGTTTTCCCAATGCTTTATGTTGTTGTGGGCTCTTTTGCCAACACTGAAGAATAATTTTTAAGAGTAAGAAGCAGCTAATATCAGAACAGGATGCAGTAATTTGTACGTGTTCTAGTGCTGAATAGAAAGATAATATACCCTTCCATCATCTGTCTAATAAATCATAGAAGTGGTCTGGGCAAACATAACCTATGTTTGGAGGTTAACAGTGTGGAGGGAATTTGAGTGGGTGGAAAGTGTAGGACAGAATTTCTTGAGTTGTTCTCATTTGTAAAGCTACCTGGTAGAAAACTACTGTAAGATTGTTCAGGTGTTAGTTGTTCAGCAGTAGGGCACAATAAATGAAGTTATGGCTGTTGTGTTGTCTTGTTTGGTGTCTGTGGTTGATGTTCCTTATGAAGAGAAAATCTTTCTAGTCTGTCTTTCCTCTGGCCTCTTGTATTACAGACATACTTAAAGGACAACTGCTCTGTTCACTACAGTGGTTACAGACACTAGCTGTTGTCTCCCCTCACGCTTTATTTGTTAGAATTTTTGACCACAAGAGTTGTCAGTGACTCAGAAGCAGATAATAAATCTTTTCAAGGAATAAAATGGATGTACTTAAGGAAGCGTTCACAATTAAGCGTCACAGCTTGCCAGTCCAGGAGCTCACTAAATGTACTTTCAAGGTTTTCTACTTACCAGGAGAGGGCAGGTTTCCCCTGCAGCAAACGTCTGTGTTGGAAGAAGTATCTTAAACCTCTTTGACCATTTTGTGTTAAGTGGTAAATACTATGTATTTTCACATTTTACTTTCCTGTAGCAATAAAGACACAACTAGATATGTTTAATTAGGTTGTTGCACTTTTTACTGGCTTAGATTAATTTCTGGTTTAGGAACTGTGTTTAAACATATTATGTGGTATATTGCTATTGATTTTAGCATTTTAGTACTTTCACAAAAACCAAGAACATTTTCCAAAGCATATTGTTTTACCTTTCCATTTCTGGAAAGGTTTGAGATTGGCTCAAAACATAAAGCCAAAGCTGCCCTTTCCCCCTGTCCCATTGTCATGGTTCCCTAGGGAGCAGAGTCTTGTGATATGTACATTCCTCTCAGTGTACATCCCAAGCATCTACGAGCACTGTACCTGAAAATGCTTTGTTTTGAGAATAGTTATAGGGGAATGGGTCTCTGCAAACCTATGTTGTAGGATCTTTGGGTGTTAAAACCTGCCATGGTTGTGCTGAAGCATTGTGGAACCTAACAGTGAATAACTGCATTTGTAAAAAAAATTATCTTCCTGCAGTCAAATGAGTGTCCCCATTAAGTTTGATGAACTTTTTTTTATTTCTATGGCGTTTCATCCTTATAAAACTAGGTTGATTGTGCAAAAATAAGTTGAATTTAACAGAATGGCAAATTTATCATCTAATAATATAGTGTGTTTGTGTGGGTGACTCTTCTTCTTTCAATTTCAGAAACAGATTATTTAATTTTAAAAACATAGTTACTTTCACCTTTACACAAAGAATAATTTTGGAAAATGGGGGATTTGTCTGTTTTGTAATTCTTCACTAGATGCTTTCAACCAGTAGTTAAAATTAGTAAAAGTTTTTTTTTGAAGGCTTTTTGCCCTCTTTGTTCTAAGCAATTTTATGTGCCTTTTCTGTGAAATTTTAAAGACTTATTTTTCTGTCTGCAATTCATATTGTGTAATGTAGTTTTGGTTTATAATTTTACAGTTTCTTGAAAGCGATGGATTCATGTTCAGATACCATAGCTGCACCTCTAAAAAATTTGACTTAGAACAGAAGGGACTTGTGGGGCAGGACGAGGAAAGACATGAAACCATTGTAATGACATGCACAGAAATTAGGAGGCAGAACTTCTAATACAGCTCATCTAAATCTATAAAAATAGAAAAAAAATTAAAGTTAAAATTTAAGATATTCAGCTCAACTCTCTTCACATTCACGTATTTACTTTTACTGTGCCCTCCCTCTTCCATTTTGTCTTTTGGTATAACTAATACTACTTGTCATAAGAGTCTTGTGCTATTGTGGAGAAAGCATGGCTTTGCAAAGAGCTGTGCAGAGGACAAGTGGTAAATGCTTCATCTTCCTGTCTTATAGTCATGGAATGTGTCTAGTACAGTCTGATAGGTAACTCATCAAGTTAAGCACACTTTTAATGGGCACAGTATCCTCTCAATCTTGAGCTCATGTTTATGTTTATCTGTAATTTTATCTCAAACATTTGAACTCTATTTATAAATAGGATATTTCTTGAGGCTAAGTGCTCCTTTTACAGATGTGAAAGGCTGTCTAGCATACATGGCTGCCTTTATTTTCCAGGGATTCTTGAATGTGAGATGTAGGCTATGATTTGAAAAGCTTTTTGAGGTTTTCCTTTACTCTTTTTTAAAATATTAATTTTCCTTTCATGCTGTAAAAATAAAGAATTAGTAATAAATATTTAAGTTCTTACTGTGTTCTACTTTCTTTTCTCCTTTTAGTTCAAAAGGCACCGTTCTTCAAATGCATACACAAACAATTTTGCAAAGTCTGTGGTAAATCTTGTAGATGCTGTAAGTATCCATGTTTCCTCTGAACACTGATTCACTGACTTTTAGTTTAGTAAAAAAGTTAACATTTTCAAATACCAGGATAAAAAAAAAAAGCAGCTATGAAAATTACATTTTAAAGTGCATTTCCAGCTCCTCTGCAGAAGAATAGCCTGGGGTGAATGTATAAGAAACCACCAGATTTTCCATGACCTTTTTCTCAAGCTTGCAGCTGCCAGAGTTTGCCCTTAGCAGAGGTGATTTCAAACTTAAAGGAGATTTCAGTATCTGTCACCAGTTAAGAATGATATTTAATGAAGTTTCACAAATCTAACCACAAGTGTTTGAAACTGGGAGTATAGTCCACAAAGAATGCACATATCTACTGGGAGAAAAAGAGTGCGAGTAAAAAATTCTCCTTGATAAATCTGTATTTGTAGCTTAACAAACAAAATCCCACTGTAGTACATTATAAATGGGTGAAAGTGACACAGGTACCATACTTGTATCTGTGACTAAATTTAGAACAATTTTGCATACAACACATAAAGTAAAAGTAATATTTGTGGTAAAATTTGATTTTCTCCTCACTTTTTGATACACATATAGTGACCACACATTTCAGAGCTCTGTTTGTGGTGAAAACAGGATTGATTCTCTAGTAATTATGAATACAAAGGCTACCAAATGCTGACTGAGTCCCTTTTCCATGTGACATGATTGCTACCCATGGAACCGTGTGATATGATTCAGTGCAAAACATTGTCAACAATTTGTTTGGCTCGGAGGAAGCAATATGGTCTTTGTTCCTAGTATCTTACATATAAAGTATACTGTATGTATGTTGAAAAGTTCAGGTGAATATATTTATAATACATGAAATATGGGAAGTGTTTTGGAATATTTTTCTGTAATGGTCTGAAAATGCCAGTAGTCTAAAGAAAAGTTACTAGAGCAGGTAAAAATGTAAATAATTGAAATAATATTTCTCCAATTTATATTGTATATTCCCAAGGAAAAGGTGGCATTTTTATTTTTTCTCATCTGATCATTACTTCTTTGTATTTCTTCTGCATTTTAACAAAAGTTATTTCATCTGTCTTTCCTTTCTCTGACTATTCCATCTGCTTTTCCATTTTTATTTGCTCTATGTGTGTGTATGCAGAAACATTCAGCTTCACTCCAGTGTAGAATTCAGTCCCCTTATAGAAATCTTCCAAAATGGCATCTTAATGGCCTTTTTTTTAAATAAAGCATGAAAAAGAGGAGGAATTTCTGCCTTGTTATTCCCCTGTGTCCATAGGAGTGGGCTGTATTTCTTACTGATTTATTATTGGGAAAAGGATCCTGGCTTTCAGAGGCTTTCAGGTTCTCTGCTCCCTCTTCCATTCTCTCCTTCCTGTTTACTTCAGGAAATAGTTTTCCTCTCAGCAAGCAGAAGTAAAGTCTTTATTGATCGACCCATATGTAATTTCAGGGGCATTAATTTTATGGATTTTTCTCATTTTGTATACCATTTTCTGTGTATATTGTCAGCCTGTCTTCCTCAGATTGAAGCATTTTTTTCCTTCAAGGGTCTTGGACAAAATTGAGCTTAACTAGTTGCTCTCTCCTGCTCTTACATTTATTGTCTTTTTTTTCCTGAGATGAATATTATACATTTACTTTTTAATAAGGATAATGCTGTCCTGATACAAAAGACCAGCTTTCTAGTCAGGGTGGATAAGGAATGCATCTTTCGTAGATCTGAAAGTTTTGCATAACCTTAGTAAAATTTGACAGTTTTTTTACCTGAACCTAAAGAGAGTAGCAGTGTTATGTCAGAGTCAAGTATTATGCACAAAGTTAAAAAGCTTATTTTAAAACTGTTTTGTTATTTTTAGGGCCTGATTGTTGTTTCCTTGTCTATTACTACAGTTACATTACAATTAATAGAAAAATTAATATTTTTACTTAATCCTCACATTGCTTGAGTCGTATTAAGTGATCATACTATATAAATGGAAATCAAGCATTATGTGAATTGAATTTTGGATGTACTGAGAAATTATTTAATCTCCACTTAAGGATTTTCTTTGGCTATTCTTTGTCTTTGAGATCTTCCTTTTTTTTCTTTGAGATCACCCAGTGTACCTTTACATTTCTTCTTTGCTGATTTTTGTACAGGTTTTCTGCAAAACTCAGTGGCAAAATTATTTGACATGAGAATTTTAAAGAAAATGGAGGGGCTAAAAAAAAAGAAAGAGCAGCACGGGATGTTCTTGTCCTCTAAAATATAAAATTTAAGTTGATCAGAATATCAACTTCTAGGAAATCCAAGGCATTTCCAGCTAACTGTTTCCCCATGTTTTCCTCCTGCTTTATCCCTCTTGTCCTTCCGCTTTACTCTTACTGGCTAACTGTGCATGTTTGACCCAGTGTTCTACTCCTGTGCCTGTCCTGTCTCTGCCCTCAGATATACAAGGAACAGCTGAACACCAGGGTGGTTCTTGTTGCTGTGGAAACTTGGACAGACAGAGATCGTATTAATATTCACCCGGACCCTCTGCAGATGCTCCACGATTTCTCCAAGTACCGACAGCACTACATCAAACAGCACGCTGATGCTGTGCACCTGCTCTCGTATGTACCATTGTGTGATGGCTTAGAATATCAGTTTTATATGCTTTCCTCTCTACTTGTCTCTTCTTTCATACTTTTTTGCTCAGTATATTCACTATATGAATCAACATCTGCCTTACTTAGGAAACTTAATCCATATGTAACATGTTAGCCTGCTTTTAATAGGTGTGGTATATGCCATGGTCATGTTGATGTACATCTATAATGAAATTTGAATGTTTTTAAAACCTGGAGACAGTGTCACGTATTTGAAGTGTCTTCTGATGAGCCCTTAAGGACACCTAGCTTTGCTAATCAGGTGTGTAATGTACTGCTTTCCCAATAAAGATCAGGAGAGGGCAGAGCTGACAGTATTATGTGTTGCCACAGGAGCATTCCAGTTAGTATTTATTCACACATGTAGCTGCATAGATGATTTGTTAGTGGAAGGTCTCCTCCTTTAGAACTGGAATGAATTGTTCTCTGAGACACAATGCATTTTGAGGGCAAATTCCACTTGCATCATTAGGCACAATTTCAACCTTGAACAAGTATTTTTTTTGCTTCACGGCATTGTAAGCAAAGAGCAGGAAATGTGTGTTCCCCTGAGCAGCATAAAGATCTTAAGCCACCTCCCAGCAGCATGACATACTATGAGGATGAAGTGACAAATGTCTTCCATGGGATTCTCCTATAATTCATCTTCTGCAGAGGAGGATAAAATTAAGGGTTGAAGAATTTCCTCCAGATTTCCCTAATACAGGCATCACAACACAATGCTAATTGCATTCTTGTTAATGTAGGCAAAGTGCTGCTGACATGCACTCTTAATGATTTTCATGCATGTATCGCGTTTCTTGCTGAGGAATTTGCCAGCGAGAGCAAACAGGCTTTTCTCAGTGGTGCATGGTGAAAGGTACCAAATACAACCTGAAATACAGGAAGTTCCATTTAAACATAGGGAAAACGCCATTTCACTGTGAAGGTGGTCAGATGCTGGAACAGGCTGCTCCAAAGAGGCTGTGGACTGTCCATGCTCGGAGATATTCCAAAGCCAGGGGAACATGGTCCTGAGCAGCGTGTTCCAGCTGAGCCTCCATGGAGCAGGGGGGCTGAGCTAGACCGTTTCCAGAAGAGCCTGTCAGCCTCAGCCCTTACTGAGATTCTGACTGCTGTAAAGGCTCCGGATGTAAGCGTTTATTTAGGCTGCAGTCTGAAAGTCCTGATGACTGTCAGAATGTTCTAAATAGTAAATATATACCTGTATGGAGTATCCTGTCATTTAAAAACCCAATAATTTTAGAAGATTAGGGTCATTTGTAGATCATGCAAGGTCACTGTAGGTCATTTGTAGGCGCTGTAGATTTATTATTACGACTATGAAGTTCAAATAGGTATCATTCATAGTAATTTAGAGGCATTTTATAAAATAATTTAGGTCTTCCAGATTACTGAACTAATTATTATATCTAAATTATTTGGGGCTTATTAACAATAATTGAAAGTAGGCAGGGTTAAAGAACAGTATTAAGTTACTTTCCCTTTAGGCATACTTCTCAGTGTTTTCATTTGGAGTTGAAACTAGAACTTGAATTGGTTTGGATTAAGATCATAATTAAAAAAATTCTCAACGCTGATACATTTCAGAACAGCATTCCTTCCTGACAGATTATAAATTGGAGCACATTGTTAACTTTTTAAAGAAATGTGATCATTTTATTGTCTTAGGAGTCTGGTACTCTAGCTTTCTGTGCTTGGTTTGTTTGTGGGTTAAGACTGATTCTGACTCTACAAAATAAAAATAGTATTTTTATATATATTATATAAATATATAAATATATTATATATATATTATATATATTTATATATATTCAATGTTGGTATTCTGTTTGTAAGCTTTCAGTTGCTTTTGATGCTACAAGAAGATGTATGTACATGCAATCTATCATAGTATGTGTGAAAGTATGATCTTTAAATAAGCTCTTGGTGCCAATGTCAGTGTGTTATATTTTCTTCATTTCTATCTTCTTGTAAGGAATGTGACATTTCATTACAAAAGGAGCAGCTTAAGTTACTTTGGAGGGGTTTGCTCTGTGGCCAGAGGAGTTGGAGTAAACGAGGTAATTTTTTTTTCGTTACTAAGGTGAAATAAAATAGAATCTGCACATTGTAACTTCTGAGTTTATGTATTTCAGTATTCAGGGCTTTAAAGATAATTTATATATTAAAAAGTTAGGATTCTCACAGTCAGCCTTCTTGATCATCATTAAGCTACTACTCAGTGTACTTTTCTTTTTAAAAAGCATTTTTCCTGTCTGCATTATTGTCTTAATAAGAATTTAAATTGGCTTTTAATATATTTGACAGAAATTTAGACCCAAAAATCTCCAGAGTGTTTGAAACTCAGCACTTAATATTTTTTTGGGTCCTCTCACTGTAAGAGGCCTGGTCTGCTGAGATGCCAGTGATATGTAATTCTTCCTGAATTTTTTTAACATTGAAACTAGAAAAAAACTGTCCTGGTGTATTGAGTTTTTAATTATTATTATTAATATTTTATCTCAGTGTAATGTTAAATTGATAATTAAAGTCTCCTGTTTTAAGATGGGTTAATCATACTATACAAAAGTGCATTATATATATATCAAATAGACTTTTTTCTTTAGGTTAACCAGCAGGGAGAGATTCCCTGAGGTTAAGGGAGAAATTTTTTTTCTGTTATGTTAAACTCAACTTTACTGAGTTTATTTTCCTTGTATGGACACAGAATTGTGATTGACGGTACTGAATTACTGAAGTAGTAGGTACGTGGTAAGCCAGAATGAGTCACTGTAGTGTTGTTACAATAATTAATTTTTTCTTTTTTTATTTTTTTTTTTTTTTTTTAATTTGCTCCCCTTGAAATGCAGTATGGCCTCCCTTTGCCCATGGCACAGGAACTAGCACAAAGTCTTGCTCAGAACCTTGGAATACAATGGGACCCAGCTACAAGGAAACCGAGTATGTATATGGACACGGAGTCTTCTTTTGTCTTCTTAGCTAAGCATATAAACTCTTCCTTTGTAATGTTTGAAAGAAATGCCAAAATTGCTGTAACTGTAGAACAAGAATTGCTGCTTTTGGAAATATATGCACTAGGATTTGAGTTTAACCAAAATAAGAGACACAAGTTTAGCACTTACTTGGCAATGACCTCAGTGATGTCCTGTGTCAGGTGGTTAGATTCATAACCAACATTCAAAGGTATATTGGTAAAAACGCCATTAATTTAATTTAGAACTCCTTTTCTATCATAATGAAATCTGTAAATCTTATTACACAATCACTGACTTCTTAAAATGCAAAAATACCTGACTTATAATTGAAGAAATGATAAGGAGCTGTAACCTAGTCCAGTGTGACGTTTGCTCAACTTGTTATTTTGCTGCTTCACAGCCAGATTAGATTTATGTGGCCTTAACACATGTAGTTTCAGTACAAAATCTGCTGCAAAGCCTCTTTTGAGGCTAAAGAAAATTGTTGGGTTTTTTTACTTGCATTTTGTGAGCAGTTTGGCTACCTTTTCTCTTTGTTTCCTCTTCAAAAATATGAGTTATAAAGTTGACTTCATTGTGGAATCACTTCAAAAATCTGTGGATTAGAAAACAATGTTTAGAGAATGATGTTTTGTAAAGCATTGGTTTTGAATTGTGTAAACTGACAAATTGCTAAGACATTTTCTATATCATTGTTTTTGATAACAGGTAAAACAGAGCTCATTTAATTTGGAAATCAGAACATATTTTTAACTGTAAGATAAAGGTTTTTGATATGATAGTTTAGTTTCCTTATTTGGATGTCCTTTATAGAGAAGGATTAGTAAAAGACCTGGATAGAGCAGAAATAACCATAAAAATTATCTGTATATTTCCCATGGACAAGCAGTGTGGTTTTCCAGTAGCAATTACAATACAGAACATTTATTTTTGAAAATATTACTTCTTTGGTAGATAATTTGATGAGTAGTTTGTAACTTCTGTTTTACCAACCATAAGGTGTTGATCCTTTACTTTTATGTTATGAATTTGGTCACTGTTGACTTACATGCTATAGCTGTAAGTAAACTGTAAATCCATTTTCATTCAACTACTTTTTCCAATGAATGTTTGATTGGCTGTTTCACGTATTACTATTAATAATTCTATTATTAAGAAGAACTGACCTGTCCAGGAACAATTCTCTTTCAGGGTGTTCTGCATACTTTTTAGGGAGGAGGAAATGCGAATATTTTAAATCTTCAATACTAAGTGTACTGCACACAGCCTTGTGCTGCCTGTTTTGAGAGCCTGTAGGGAAGAACATTGCCAGCTATTTTTAGCTTTCTGTAATGCCTGAAACTTCGTGCTGAGACTAAGAGGATGCACATATGGTAATTTGAAAGTACCACATTTATTAAGTATATTAGTATGTCTTGAAGTGGGCTGGTTTCCTTCTTGGGGCTAAAGTTTGTACAGCCAAGCAACCATCAGATCTTTGTATAATTAGTCAAGGTCCATTTTTATAGTAAGTACTTTATATTTATTGTAAGCATGTTTATAACGTCTTTCCTTTTCTGTTGTATTTTGGTCTTGTCTGAGAAGAGTGTGACTGCACTGACTCCTGGGGTGGTTGCATCATGGAGGAAACAGGGTATGTCATAAATGTCAGTAATTGAGGACTCTGGAATGAGTTCATAGTTTACATTATGACAGAAATATTTATATATTGGGTTTTATCCATGTGTTTTAATGCTAATAAGTGAAAAACTAGAAACAGTTGGAACTCAACCTTAGCTAAATGGTCAGTGAACTCTGAGGGAGAAGCACATCTCTATGGGAGGAATTTCATTGCCCTCTACCCTCACACACTGCCAAAGATTCTTTTCTCTATACTGTAATTGATTAGAAAAGGGTAACTTTTGAAACATAGGATTTTGAGTCTTATAAATCACTTCCTGGCAGAACCGTCCTCACTATGGAAGCTTGACTGAAAAAATCAGGGAGAAAACTATCTACAAATAAGATAGAAGGAACTTAGTTTCTTCATATGGTATTTGGAAATTGGTCCTTCAGGAGAATAACTGGGTGGCTTCCCTGTAGACTTGCAATTGTCAACCACTGTATGAACGCAACAGAAAATCATTCCATAAGTTTACTTCTGGAATCCTAAGTAAGGCATTGATCAGAATAGATACTGGCTTCCTTTCCATGGTGAATCAAAGTATCAGCCTTGAGCTGATATTTCAGTAGCACTAGAAAAGATATTCTTCCATAGAGAAGGTAACAGTATACAAAAATGCCAGGAGCAAATAGTCACCCAGGAACTGAAAAAGGACTGACTAATGAAATGAGCGAATAATTAGCTGCAGTTTCAAGCCTTTTCACTTAACCACATCACTGGGGCTTCAGAAGGCATTTTTTATATATAGAACAATTCAGTAGGGATATGGCAGCTTGGTAGCAGTGAGCAGATAGGAAAGGGATAAAGAACCTCCTTATGGCATGGCTACCCTCATCTTTAACAGTGTGAATAGATCTTATTCCCAGATCTCAAAACATGACTAATACAAATATCAGACCATTTCTGTGTGAGAAATTACTAATAAAGTACGTTTTCATTAGTCTGGGAAAAAGATGGAAGTGAGGAAATGTGAGAGAAGTCTGTAACATCATGAACAAGTGATTACTATTTCTTCCAGTGTAAGAACTAGGGAGACATGAAATGAGATTAGCAAGTATGACATTAAAAAATGGAATGAAATTATTCTTCTACCAGTCTGTAAATAATCTGTGAAACTTCTTGCCATAGCATTTTGTAGATGCTAAAAACAAACACAAGGGGACACTGGACTGTGCATGCATAGATGCATAGCAGCTATTATGAGAGTGTGGTTTCACCTTATTGAGAAGATTAGAAGACTACAGTTTTATATACGTTACACCCATAAAGTAGATATATAAAAATGCAAAGTGTTTTAAAACTTTTTCTTTTGTTCTGATTTTATTGTTTGAGAATAAGACTGAGCTGTCATACTGTTGCACACAGTGGTTGTAAGAAACTGGGATTTACAGTATTAAATGTAAATTACCCCCTTCCAGTAACTGGTGGTGTTTGAAGTCATTTACTCAGCTAATTCTTTGCCATTTTAGGGTATACCATTCCAGGAAATTCTCCAAATGCAGCATTGCAGAATACAAAGAATTTTTACTTCGTGGGGGAGGTGCCTGTCTTTTTAACAGGCCAACAAAGGTAAGAAATCGGTTGGTAGTCAGCACGTCTGCCAAACATTGCAGTGAAAATGTAATAATTTCACTAATATACATCTGTTCTAAAGTTTATTCAGATGTCTATGTGGGTAATTTCTCTAGGTTGTTTGTAATTAGCTGCCTGTTCATTCCTTTAGCATTTAAAAATAACGTTGAGAGGAACACAACTTGTTTTCCATCAATTCTTCATGGTGAAATAATGACAAGTACTGCAGTTGATTTTTCACAGCTAGCTAAATCCCCATCAGCATAAATGCACTACTTATTAAGCTGGAAGCAGTGCAAAATAAATCCAGAAGTGAGGTCATAGTATATGCTTCACATACACTCAATTCTTGGACTTTTTGCCTGAGGTTGTTAAAAAGATTGAAAATTACCACTTTAGGAAATAAAAATCAATCCATAGCTCATTTCATGTAGACAGTAGTAGCTCATGGTTGTTTTCAAAGTTAACTTCATTTCATTTCAACTGTACATCTAGCAAACCCTGTAATTCATAACTGTTTCCTTGTACCATTTAATGCTTTTTTTCACCTAAAAACTTAGCAAGGTCATAGTTTTTTTCTAAGGCAATGTTAGCATGACATCCTTCTAAAGCGGAGTAGTATAAAAATATTCCATGTGGCTCTTTTTGCCAAGTAAGAGCAATCCAAAGCATTAATATTCTATTTAATCATGGTGTCAAACTTGCTGTCCTTGTAGAATTTAGTATCTCATGAACCTATTAGGCTGTTCTGTTTACTGTCCTGTATCCCCTGGTAGACCATCACCTTGCATGATTAACTAAAATCAGTTTGACTTGTTTGAGTGTTTTTAATCTTTTCCAGGGTAGCAATCTTTGCTTACAGAATAAGAATGTAAGAATTTTTACAGGAAGGAGTAAGTAGGGAAATACAAAAACACAGCTTCATTTTTTAATGGTAGTTATCTAGCAAAGTAATGTGAAGAAGTTGTCAACTCTATTCAGAATAAAAACCTGATTTACTTTGGGGAAAATGCTCCCAGGGTAATGGTCTTTATACATTATCTGTGTCAGTGTTTTACAGCTTTGAAGTGCTTTGGGGAAAAAAATAATCATACAATGTTTAGAATCCTGTTATTTGGAGGTTAGGAGTTAAGGCTCAAAATGGTGTGTTTAATTCTTAGGTAAACAAAACATAGTTCTTGTTAAGCAGTCACTTCTTTATATTTCAACCTGAGTTATTTTCTGACATGTATATGAACATTAGATGGCTCCTGATTAATGCCACAGGAAATTTGTGTGTGCATGCTTGTGTTCTGTAATTTTCTTGTTTGACAGAGAACTGAATTTCAGCTTCGGAGTAAGAGCTCTTGCTGTTTCCTCTGAAGTGTAATAGAAACAGTGGCTTATGGAGGGGGAAGGAATGAGAGATTTCAGTGGTTTTTTAATCATGACAACATTGCTACTGAAGAAGAGTACATATGGGTATTGCTTCAGTATAGTTTTGCTTTTGGTACACAAAATTGTAGGTGCTATTGATTACGTATGTGGTTTATGCAACAAAAGTATAATGTTTTATTTGTTTTTTATTAGGCATTATGATTCCCCTCTGCCCTCCCCCCCCCACAAGTCCTCCAAAGAAGAATTCCATCCAAGTTTATGTATCACTTGTATTATATGTTATGTTTCATATCTGCATGATCCTCAACAGCTTCCTTCCACTAGAAAGAACATTTACTTGCATCTTTCACTCTTATCTAGCTGTAGATTTTTCTGTTCTCATTTTAACTTGACTTTTAACTTCTCATTTCAACCATGTTCTAGTGAATGTGTTTCTGCTACTAATATCCCAGTTAAATTGGAGATTCTGTATATTCTTACTTTTACTATTGCTTTAAAGCAGAATTATAATTGATAACAGACAAGCTTTTTTCAAAATTATATCTTTGACAAGACTGAAAAATACCTTTAATCAGAATTATGATATGTGAAATCAGTATAGAACCTATATCATCCTGAACTGTAGAATTTATCTGTATTGTATATGTCTGGTCCTAGGATTAACTGTTTAGTATCTGTATGTGGTTGCATATAACTTACTAATAAGGCACATAGAACTTCTTTTTGGCAGTGTTTTTTAATGGTTGTTATTTTCATGCACAAACATGGTGCACAGGAATAGACAGTAGCTAATTGCATGAGCAAGAATGGGTACCTGAGTAGATCCCAGACATGATATTGCAGACTAATTTCTTGAGGAGATTGTCAGAGAACTGGAAGTATATAGAACAGGAATGAAGTTCAGATATTGTCTCCTTGTGTGTCATTGTAGTGTCTCTCTTTGTCATCATTTCCTGAGATCAGTATTGTCCTAAAGAGGACTAGCATCCATGGGATTTAGCTGTACATCTTTCATGTCTGATCAATTCTGAATAGCAGCACTTGAAAAACACGCTGCCTTTCCCATTGCCAAAGCACGGCACGTGACAGCATGTGTCTGTAGCACCACAGAAATGGGTTGTGTGTGACAGAAAAGTCATTTGACACTGGTTTTATTCTTACTTTGGGGTGGGGGCTTTTTTCTTTCAGCTCTTTGAGACCACAGAGTGTGGAAATGGATATGTAGAAGCAGGAGAAGAATGTGATTGCGGTTTCCGAATGGCAAGTTGAGATATATTACTCCACAAGTCTTTCTTACAAAATATACTAAGATAAACTAAGTGATTGGTAAGGGAGGGGGGAAAGGTTATGAATATTTGTTTTTCTTATTGTTTGGGAACAATTTCATTAAAGCACCGTCTGAAAACATTTTTCTAAATGAGAATGAGTGCAAAGACGGAGAGTGTCCTCAAAACTGTTCCTGTCATACTAATGACAAGATGCAGCTGTTTCCCAGCAGTTTTTGATTTGCAATGTAGAAGTGATTTATCCCTTTACTTTTCCTAGATAATGTGTCTGGAGTAGGAGACTCCATATTGATACTTTGGAGATAGGTGCCTGTGTTTGGACAGAACAAGTAAACTGTTGTTTTCTTCTCTATTCTTGGAATATTCCAATAACGTTTCTGCAAAAATCCACCCTGTAGATTTGAATCCTAGCTCTAGTATTTAAATATAATTGTATCCATAATTAGTTTTCTTAATCTTTTTTTTCTGCCTTGAATATGATTAAGCAGCATGCATTTGGCACAGCTGTTCCACACCTATGAAGAGGCTTCAGAAGATGTAAATCTCCATGTTGCTATAGCATTATATTATCCCTTTACTTCAGTACTTGAGTATTGGAAAGTTTTCTTCCAACTGATAATTTCAGGCCATCAGTGCTAAACTGAATCTTTTGTTGGCTGCTATGTAATAGTTTGTTGGAAAGATTAGGAAGAAAAAACTAGCTGAAAATGAAAAAACAAACTTTTGCTTAATATTTTCTTCAGGAATGCTATGCAGACTGTTGTAAGAAGTGCTCTCTTTCTAATGGAGCTCATTGTAGTGATGGACCCTGCTGTAATACATCATGTCTTGTGAGTGTTGCTGCCTTATATCTATTGTTCTTTTCGGTTGTCCATGGTCACGTGCAGCCTGTTAAAGTTCAGAGTGTGTTTTATGAATGAAAAGGAACAGCTTGTGTGGATATAATCTTAGTCCTGAACTATATTTTTCATTTTCTAGTTTTTCCCACGAGGTTACGACTGTCGATATGCAGTGAATGAATGTGATATTGCAGAGTTCTGCACTGGGGATTCTGGACAGGTATGTGTGCAGAACCCTTCTCTGCTTACACTGTTGATGCTTGTTTGTACTCTTTTTTGTGTTCATTCAAGAGGAAAATTGGATTAACAAACTGCACATTCATATACTCAAAATGACGGGGTGTGTGGGTGCTGCATCAAGCTCTTAGTTTTGGAGAAATAAGATTCAGGATGGATCACATTCTCTTCGGGCACTGGCTGTAATTATAGATGCCAATGAATTACAGTACCTTTTTTTTATTTTATCATCTGGGGCAGCCATACTTCCAGATAAGTAGCTATTGCTGGTATTTTATTGTAAATCTTTTATTCTGTAGGTAGAGCATTCTTAATGGGAGGGAGAAGGGCTTTCTCAAGCTAGAAGGCTACCCTCAGAGTGCTGGCTAATATGGCACATTGCAGCAGCATACCCTTTCCAAATTTTCACAGGCCCATTTTAGATGAGGAAAAACTTCGAGAATGGTTTGCTCCTAGCTTTAGTAGTCTAAGGCTTCTGGACCAAAAAAGTTTCCAATGCCAAGAGAACACAAGAAATAATATCATAAAACCCCCCAAATCTCTGTAAGCAATAGGCACCTAGGCTATAACTAAGTGCTTGCTTACTTTTGTAGTGGAGCTGAAATGAATGCAGTGGCAGCATTACAGACACGACCCCAGTATTAGCCACCAAATGTCCTGTTACTGAACCCCTTGTTTCCATTTTTCCTCAGCTCCTTAATTTTTACTTAGAATATGCAGAAAGTTAGACTGGAACCGTGTATTTCATGGCTCAAGATGTTGATTATTTTCTTTTGTATTTGTAACTATAAAGATTGCAGCACCAGTTATGTTCTCCTCCCCCTTTATATGTTATGTGGTTGTCTTAAACCCAGGAAAATTCCATATGTGATACTGTGATGTATTATTACAGGACACATAACAGTAAAAAATCTTAATTTTTTTCAGTGTCCACCGAATCTTCATAAACAAGATGGGTATGCCTGTGATTCTAATCAGGTATGCTATGTTTAAAATTGCACATCAGCATATAGAAATCAACCAAATACACATTTTTGTTTTGGAGTTGGTTTTTTCCTTTAAATTCTGTATTCCATATTTCTTCATAAATTTTATCCTTTCACCATCAATGTTGCTTGTGCTTTATGCACACTATGAATAGTCCAGAATTCTACTTTAAATAAAATCCACTTGGTATCTCTACATTTTACATGTAGATCTTTTATTACACTCCACATTAATAACTTCTTTATAACTGTGTAAAGGGGAAATATAAAGCAACTGCTGAAATGTCAATATGTATTGGACACCAACTGGCTTTGGGAATCTGGGCCAAAATGTGTACTCCATCTACCCAAATCCATGAAAACTGTTATAGATCCCAACATGTGTGTGAAGAGTCAAATGAGACATTTGTCATGGGAGGGGAAGGAGATGAAGTAGTGTTCAGTTCTCATTGCTAACATCTTGTGTTTTGTTTAGGGTCGTTGCTATAATGGTGAATGCAAGACAAGAGATAATCAGTGCAAATATATCTGGGGATCTAGTAGGTTGACTTTAACTACCTTAAATGTATTTTATTTCTGGTTCATTCCTGCTTTTGTTTTGTATTTTCAGTATTTTTATTTTTTGTTCTTGTCATTCTAAGTTAAAGTCTTCTGATCAGTAGAGTGAATAGACTGCAGTGGGAAACTGTGGCTTGATTGCCGGGTGAAATTCTGTCTGGGAGTGGTGTCAGTGAGACTGTTCTGATGTGATGTGGCTGCAGACTTAGGTAGGGCAGCAAATGTTACCAGGGTGAGGGGGTTTGAGGATTTTTTGGGTACAGTTCAAAAACAGATGTTTTGAAATGACAGTTGTCAATCCCATTATCCCGGCAATGGTTCATGCTGCTCCACTTGCCTCTCTTTGCTGTAACATCCTACAAGTCAGGAAAATTAGTACATTGTTAAATATGCATAGTACAGATTTAAGTCTAGAGGGGTGAATGTTCTGTGTAATGACTTTGAGACAATTCAGCAGAGCCGAACTACCAGGGTCTCCTGTACTCTGGCAGTTAATGTTTTCTTGTGCATTTTGTCTAACTATAACTGCCACTGAAAATACTCTGTCTTATTTATCTTTATTATTGTACCTTCATCTATATATTGTTGTGGTTTTCTTTTTTCTTTTTTTTTTTTTAAATTTATTTTTAGAAAAAACAAATGAGCTTCTTAGTAAATAATTGTGGCTTTGAAAACATAATTGTTCAGATTTTTACTCCTAAAAATAAGTAGAAATTACACTTTGGCTGTTCAACTTTGGTTTTGCTATCAACACCTGAAAAATAGAATGAAATAAGCATAGAGTTGATGTCAGAACATATGCTTATCATAAATGTCATATATAAAATCTTTGATCTTCTGAAATGCAGATCAGGAATGACATCAGTGAAAACAACTAGATTTAAATCTATGTACAACTGTTATGAAGTTAACAAAATTAGACCACAGATAAATTTCATATGCAGAAGAAAATTCAGGCACTGTGGAGGCTACATTTTTAGAAGTTCAGAGCAAATTTTGAGTTATCAAGCATTAGTTAAAAAAGCCATCAGTAGGTATTTCAGTTTAGCCTGGTGGTTTCCTACTGTAGTCACTGGAAAATATGGTCTCTACACATACATGTGTGTTTAGATTGATGTTTTGTACTAAAAAAATTACAGAGAACTGCTGCAATAAATTATGCAGGTTTCAAAACTCTCATGTTGCCAGTGGAAAGCACGTTTCTTTTTTCTTCATCAATAGAGTCTTCAGGATCTGACAAATTTTGTTATGAAAAGCTTAATACAGAAGGCACAACAAAGGGAAACTGTGGAAAAGATGGAGACCGATGGATTCAGTGCAGCAAACAGTAAGTTCATCTTGGTAGAGATTATTTGTAATGTAAATAGATTGATAATGGTTTCATATTGTCTAATTTTTCTACTTTTTCTTGAATGCTTCAGCAGTTTGTTTTGCATTATTTGGAATCTTCTTTCCCTCGCAAGGTTTGCATCTTGAAAAAGTTCCACTCTGACAAATCCATGGGTGACTCAGCAATACACTTGGAAAGAATTCCAGATTTTCAGAAGAATATACTGACTTTAATTATTTCAGAGGAGCTGAGGGACAACGCAACAAAAATGCACAAGTTTATAACGTACAAACACCTCAGACTTGTAGTGATACCAAGTTAGGCTGCAAATGCACATGCTGTTTTTGCCTGCTCTAGGATTGATACCAGATTATGCTGTTTCAAACTCATTCCAACCATTATTTTGATCAGAGAGGACCATTAGACATTTGGATGCTATAGAGAGAAGGGCTGATTCATTTGCGTGTGATCATTACTAGATGAATATTTGATTAAATTTACTTTTCTAGGTAATGACCATTAGTGGATAGACTTTAAAATTACAGTAAATAAATCAGAAGAAATTTAAGTATGCACATACAAATTTCAGTCTCACAATGGTGTTTTCCTTCTTTGACTATTTGATGTTTGTCAAGTGCCTTTCTTAAAAATTATTTTTCAGATAGGATCATAAGGAAAGGAGTTGTTTAATGAATTGTTTAAAATATATTTAGATGGGAATAGTGTTATTCTGATGTGCACATGAAAAATTTCATTTCTGTAAAAGCTTTTCTTTGTTGGTAGAGAGATGCAGGAAAATGATCTAACTGAAGAGCTATTTAAACAAAGCAGTTTTAACAAAGGCATTTTCCATCATTCATCCAGCTACTTCTGTGACTTAGGACAATTAGTATTAGCTGATATCCTTCTATTGAAGATATAAGAGTTATCTTGTGTATCTTATGTAAGATATATTGAAATATATTTAGATATAAAACAAAATAAAATAAAGCAGATTTTTAATGAAATTTTGGGCACACACAACTGCTAATGATTGTTATTATGGTTCTGTTGTCTTGCAAGGGAAATAAAATTCAATTAAAAATTCAAAAGTGACATTAATGTGTGGCATATAAGCTGCTAGAGAGAGTGAAAAGTAATTTAGCCTGACATGACAAAGCTTTGTATGATTTGGCTCCTCTAAATTGTACGGTATTGTACTTAGAACCCAGATACATTCTTTGTTCATGTGAACATTCACTGGTCCATTAGAATGAATGGTGACTTGTTTCTGCCTTTTATCATTTATATAAAATAATATTTTATTTCCAGCCTTGTACTCTGAAAGTCTGTCATGTGGCTTATGGTAATATATTACTGTGATCAGCAGCATCATTGCCAGACTTTCTTTTTTGTAAGTCTACCTCATATTATTCCAGTAATATTTTGGTTTATGTTTTCATTTTACAGTGATGTTTTCTGTGGCTTTTTGCTCTGTACTAATCTTACTAGAGTTCCACGAGTTGGTCAAGTTCAAGGAGAAATTATCCCAAATTCTTTTTATCATCAAGGACGCATAGTGGACTGCAGGTAAAAGATAATGCAGTATTCCAACGTGATTTTGCTCTGTCAAGCCTAACTGAATTAAGATAAGCATAAATGTAAAATTCTGTGAATTTTAGGTAATTAACATATTGCAGCAAAATCATTATTCTAAGTGGTATTTCTTTTGATTAAAAAAATACATAAAAGCCTATTATTCCCCATTTGAATGTGGGTTATCCTTCTGATTACTGTATCTGATCCCTCCAATAGCAGAACTTCACAGTCAGAGCTTAATGATAACGCTCAGCAGTATGTTTTTCTGGGGGTGGAGAAAGTCTGTATTGCCAAAGACCCATATTTTAAACATAATGATTTTGAGTATTAAATACTCAGAGAAATAGCTGTAGGGAAGTGAAGGCAAAAAGGAAGGAAACTACAGAGTTGTGTCAGGATAAGATATTAAGCTACAGTTCAGTTAAAGGACAGGTAAATGGGTTTTAGTCTGCTTTTCATGATACAAGGCTTGTATTTTAAGGACATTGGCAACATTCCTGTCATGCTAAGAATACTCTCTTGCATAGTTAGGTCCTGAATGAACTGTGATTCTTAATTCTTCCATTATTCTACTAGTGTTTTTATTTAAATATCATCATATGGGAAGTTAGTTCTTGATATTTTTCTAACATTAGTATTTCAAAGCATTTTGGTGAAAAAAAAAAAGGAAAGAAAAAAAAAGAGAAAAGTGTGGTTTGTCAAAGGCTTAAAAATCTCCTAGGCCTAAGGTGCCCTTCTTGAGTAGTTAAGTTAATATATAGACTTGTTTTTAGTTCGATGACTGGAACACCTTATCATTGCTGTGGACAGGCAGAAAAACTTTACAGTTTTGTTCAGTCTATCAGTCTATCTTTAAATGAAAGAAAGATATGAGGCTTTTAGTACCTACACTGACATGTTTTTAATATTTTCAGGAGACACCAGTCATAATACTAATAGTATCTTAAAACTTATTTCTCCTAGTGGTGCTCATGTTCTTTTAGATGATGATACAGATTTAGGTTATGTGGAGGATGGAGCTCCATGTGGACCTCAAATGATGTGTCTGGACAAAAAGTGCCTGCCAATTCAGTCCTTGAACATAAGCAGCTGTCCCACTGGTTCTAATGGAAAAGTCTGTTCTGGTCATGGGGTGAGTCTGTACTGGGAGTGAGCAGCTCAGCTTCCCCAGCTCCCTCTGCTGTACCTGATCCTAATGCACCCTGTGCAGTTCTCTACCTGAAAGTGTTCTTAAGACCTGTTGATCTGATAGCAGAAATGTTAAGATTCAGGGGAAAACTACCATTTTGTGAAGCAAAGATAAAATTTTAGAAAGTAAAATTGTCAGATTAGTTCTCCGATTACATCTGAAGTATTTGGTTTGTTACTAGCAAGAAGGAACTTTGACACTAGTTATTGTAAAGACTTCTGTGATGTACTACCCATATTTCAAGCCACTTGCCATTTTCAGTTAAACTTTTTCCTGCATACTATCACCTTTGTAAAGTTGGTCCTGTGTTCATAGATTTATACTTTATGACTTAAATAATTAAAATTCCAAACTGTGGGTCCTCAACAGAGAGAGTACATTCTTCTTGAACAGACTCAAAGTGTATCATTTTACATTCAGGCACATTATATTCTGTTATTCTATCCATTTGTCTAAGATACTAGGTATGTTTTGATGAACAGATTTCCTGTTTTAAACAGCGATAAAACCTTTCTGTGGTGGGATTCAGTGGGACACATACTTGCCAAAGGGGCTAGACTTGATACAAGAAGGCGTTTTTTTTCTTCTTGTTGTCTGTAATTGAATATGAAATTGAGTGTTTCAAAAAAGAGGAGGGTTAGGTTCAAAATCAAGAAGAAAAATTTTAAAATTGGAAAGTAAAGTATCTAGGAGATCTAGAAATCATCTTGGTACTTTTTGAGAGTGGCATGGAGGGTGAGTGAACCATCTTACCTGTTTTGTTTTGGATTATTACAATTCCTAATTTTTAAAGGGTATTTCAGTTGATCAAACCTGCCATAAGATCTATTTATCTTCAACTTCCTAGATCAGATTCTTCAATGAGTACTTTAAGAAGGAAAATGTGATAAAAGTTGAATTAAAAAAATCACAAATGCTACTTAGTGTGTAGGTTGTTTGCTGTTTGTTTGTTTTTTTTTTTCACATCATGTTCCAGTGTCCAGAAGATACTGTTAGCTGTTTGTCTAATGATTGACTTCACTCTTAAGTTTTCTGTTTCTCATGTCATTCTTTTTTCTGTAGTAACTTCTCCATGTTCTTTCTTGTATGCAAAATTTATAGCTATTAACTCTCCCTGTTGATTTGATGTTTTAGGTTTTGTCCATTGGTTAGATTTTCCTGTATCTGATAAATCTATTGTCAATTTTAGAGTCCTAAGTCCTGTTTTAGAGGTCATTCAACCAAATGCAAACTTAGGAAGCACTGTTACCTGTCTTTTAGAAGATGAACAAGCACTCCTCATTGCTGCTTAGGAAAAATGCCAATGAAACCGATGAAAATATATCGATTTTGTTCTACATGGGAGCAAACTGTAAATGAGAGGTTATAAAGTGTAACCATGTCTTGAACCTTTTCACACATAAATGCTTGTGTTCCTTCTGGGCATTCAGGCTCAAAGTCTAGATATTTGGTTAGTGAAGTTAGTGAAACATGACTAGTTTAGATAGGGTTTTTTGGATGAAAATTTGTTATTTTTTACAACCTGTGCAGGTTGTAGTGCAAGTGATGATAGAACCAGTTCTGCTTTTCCTAGCATCTGAGTGTATTAAGAGGGTTAAAGCAAACTTTCAGATTATTGATGGGTTATATCATTCCAACCACTCAGTGCCATTGTTAAAAATATATAAATGGGTAAGTTTTATATTGTGAATTAAATATCTCATTACATGTTAAATAAAGTTAATAAAATGTAGTTAAAAACTAACTGCTGTCACTTATTTTCTTTTCCAGGTCTGTAGTAATGAAGCCACTTGCATTTGTAATTTCTCCTGGGCTGGGACAGACTGCAGCATTGATGATCCTGTCAGGGATACTGGTGGCAAGAAGGAGGAAGGACCCAAGGGTTTGTGTTTTGTTTCAGTTTTGATGTTCTTTCAAGTATTTATGACATTTTTCCATTGATACATGGTAGTAGAATTAGCATATAAAAAGAGAATACTATTGCACAGCTGTGTAGATGAAGTAGGTTTTTCTACTTTGAGAATTCATGAAACTTTTATTTTTCTAACATAAATTTGGGGAAGATTTCAACAGGTAATGTTTTTTCCTTTATTCTCTATTTTTAATGTTAATTTTCTTTATGATTGGAACCTGACTGTGTCTCTTGTTATTTATATGATAATTGAGTATTTATGTTTTACTAGAGATTTCCAGTTTCCTTAGTTGTTCTCAGCTAATTCAGAGAGCTATGGCATAAAAAAGGGAAAAGTGGAATGTCCCTAGTGAAATCAGATTCCTTGAAATCAGATTTCAATGAAAGACAAAAGAAATAAATTAAGATTTTAAGAACTTAAATTATTTTTACAATCATTATTGCTTATTCTTGTGTACTTAGTTGGTCTTTCAACTGCATATGAAGTATAAATACAAAGAGGAGGTATTGAGGAAATAATTCATCAAAAAAGTTTTTCAAAGAGGAAGAAAAGCACTTGAGATTCTCTCTGACTTCTCTGCCAAATAATATCTTTGGATTGTGCTGTCCAGTTTTTGTATGTCTTGTCATCAGGGTATTGTCCAACATCAGACTATAGTCATCAAATCCTATGCATTTACGGATAAAGTTCCCAATAAACAACTGAGAAACACAAACAAAATTTTTCCCCATGTCCCAGTTCCAGGCTCTTCTGCCTTTTTTACAAGGCAGATGGGAAAAAGATAGAGTTGCTTAAATATTTAGCCCTTAGGGGTCAAACTCTAATTGATTACTCTCTAAAATATCTAAGGTTTCAAGGAAGGGCAGGATTTTGGTATATCCCTCCAGAAAGGCTCTACATCTGTCCTGTGTGCCTTTTCCTGTTGCCCTTTAGCAGAATGGTTCCAGTAGACCTTTCCCAAGAACTGTTGAAGATATAGTCTTAAAACAAATTGCTGTTGTGAAGGAGGCTCTCTTGAACAGTCCAGATTTGTATGAGGGAATCTGTACAGGTGCTTCCTGGATTTCTAATCCCACCACTGTTCAGTGTAGCTGCCTGTTTTGCACCCTGCCTTACACAGCTACTTGTCATTCCATTTCCCCTGAAAACCTTCCTGACTGTAGAATGCTGCTTACAGAGTCTTTAAAAAATTATGGAGACTAGCACTATAGAGCTGTTCAGTTCTGTGTGTGTGGATGAGGAGAGCAGTATTTACAGCTGTGACATTGAGAGAGTACATGAATTTTATTTTGCTCGTTTCCAAATCCTGTAGGTAAGAATTAATTCCCTTCTCTTTAAAAAGATCTGTAGGAAGGGCAACACAGGAGGTATGCTTACCTTGGTTACATTATTGTAAGCCAGATTAACTCCTCTAGTTCAGAATGGAAACGCCTGTGTGAAAATTAATACATCAGTGCTGAAATATTTTGGGCAAAAGCCTTAAATGAATAGTATGTACGTGGATTTCTGCCAGTAGGTACAGACAACATTTAGACTGCATTTTTTAATGGATTCCTCTGCAAAAAGGCAGACTATGCTTTTGTACAAGGTGGTTCAATGATCTCAAAAGATGGATTATATTTCTTATATTGTTACAGTAATTTATTGATGTTGAATCCCCTAGAAATGAATTTAGGACCCTCAACACAGACCTACTGTGATTTCTTTCTGCATGCTTATAGAGGAATTCCTTTGTGAGAAGATTTCAGAAGAATTCAGAAGTACTTTTCTCTGTTGTAAAGATCCAACATACTTAAGTAGTTTCCATTAACTTTTTTCCCCTTATTACTCCCTTTGTCATATGCCAGTTTACAAATCTGAGACAGAAACCAAAATACTAGTTTTTCCTTAGCCATAAGATTGAATTTTGTTACATTTCAGAAAGGAAACACTCATGATGTGAAAATTGAAGCTTAATAGGTTTAAGATTTTTCACACCATAAATCCAAGCATTTTTCTTTCTACAATTAGAACATGTGTAGTTAGGAAATATTGCTAATTATTTATATATTATTATGATAACTGACAATTGGCTGCTACTGCTGCTGCACTTTTCAGACTTTTCCATCATCCATCAATTGCTTTTTGGCTCCATTTTCTATTTCAGGATTAAAAAAATTAGTGGTCCTTATTATTATGTTGCTGTTAATACATGACCCTTGAATTGTTCTAAACTCAGCAACCTACTGTATCCTGTACTAGAAGATGTACACAGCATTAAGCAGTTTGGGGAAGACAAAGAGTTCTTGC
This sequence comes from Manacus vitellinus, assembly GCF_001715985.3. Lineage (NCBI taxonomy): Eukaryota > Metazoa > Chordata > Aves > Passeriformes > Pipridae > Manacus > Manacus vitellinus. The sequence continues at coordinate 9,506,168 of NW_021939471.1, read as the reverse complement.
TGTTAGTTTTTGGTTACTGCAGAAACTTTGAATTACTTTAGAGTACTGGCACACGAGATTCTTCCTTTACCATTTAGTTTGCAGAATTAGTCCTTTATTTGACTAGTGGAGTAGTGTTTATTTTAGTATAAAACTTATGTCTCAAGTGTGTGTGTGTGTGTGTTTGTGTGTGTATACTTATGAAACTTTTGGAAGAAAATTTTGGAAGAAAATTAGCCAAAGCATTTCAAAACAGACTTCATTCAGCATGAAATCTATAAAGGTTTTGTCCCTTGGAAGAGTTCCCATTGGATAGGGAATTCAGCTGCTTGCTTGTGGTCTATTGTGAGTCAATGAATCTATCAAACTTTTAATCTCTAACATAGGAAATGTACAGATGTTTTTTCTCAAACAAGTATCCTTAAAAATTAAAAATAAGGCCTTAATGTCTTAAGAGAGACTATCTGAACATATCAGAATTTCCAGAGCGTTACCCGAAGCATGTTGCTAAGGTAGGTTTTTGCTTTTTAAAAGTTGTTGTCTGTCTTTAGGTCATATAGATAAATAGCAAGTCCTATTAATAAATGCAGTAACAAAGGAAAATATTACTATCTAGTAAAGGAATGAATTTCAAAGTTGTGTTTGGGTTTTTTTCCCTGCAGTGGAACTGTTTCTGAACAGTTTTCATTTGCTTAGTTATACTGTGGATACAGTAAGTTTCTGGTGATCAAAAGGAAGTTTTCTTATTGGTAATTTATTTACATTTTGGCTGTTATAAATAAGCAGTAGTTTGAGGATGTTCCTCTTTCAAATAAATAATAGAATCACAACGGTAAAAGGAATAGTCTTTCATTTACAGGAAAACTTCTCATTGAAATATTTGCAAACATTCATAGAAAACCAAATATATGTCACTTCAGAATTTTTAAAACTGCAGTATTTGGTAAATAAAGGTTTGTGAGGAGATTTGAATTGTTTATCCGAACAGTGGATTATAGCATAAAGTCTTCCTTTGAGGAATTGTTTCATGTTTTCATTTCAGACATATATGTGATAATTTCCTTTAAAAATCTTCCCTTTTCCCTCCACACAGTGAGCATGGCTGCTAACAGGCTAATAGGTGCAGTGGCAGGGACCATTCTGGCCTTGGGGGTGATTTTTGGAGGCACAGGGTGGGGAATAGAGTAAGCATTTTTCCTAGTTTGAGTTTTATGTTTGGTGCCTAGTGTGTGAGGTAACCGTATGCACCTGAGCCCTCTGTGTATGACCCGTTAGCTTTGTCATGTGGTGACCGTATTTGTCCTGTGATTTGACTGTGTCCGTGTCATGTGGTTTGCTCATGCAGTGTTGAACCTTCTCCTGTCTGGGATAATGTGGGGCATAAAACAATAAGTTTGTGAATTTTTTACATTGTCACCATAAAACTAAGTGTCTAAATGTTTCCATTACACCAAATTACAAAAATAACGGAGAAAAAATGGAATTTTGTGATTATTTCACAAAACAGACTGTGTAATGTGGACTGTTTCATAAAATGCAGAAATTGTTTATTACAGTCTGTGGGGCTTTCAGTCTAATGATAAGCTAGGCAGATGAAAGCTGATGATAGTCATACAGACAGCTAGTTTTACAGTAAAACTTCTGAAAGTTCTGTTGCTAGGATTCTGTTACCCAAAGATAGCACAGTGCTGAAGTATAATATTCACATATACAGAATATATATGAGCAATTTTTGTTGTCTTTTCATAGTTTTAGGAAACTGTAACCTCAAGTATTATCCCCCTACCTCCATTTTAACAATGGCTATGATTTATACAAATTTTGTTTATATATATATAAACACATGCATAAAAAGGTCCATGTAAGAGCTCCCTTCATTCTGCGTTCACTGTACAAACTACAGCTTAAAGTACTATTATTTTACTCCTCTGAGAATTCCAACTTCACCAGGTTTCTGGAACTATATGTTACATCTGTCATGTGGCAGTGGCACCTCTCTGAAGGGGGACTTGTGACAGGACAGTCTGTGATTTCCAATCAGGCTGTGTGAAAAGGCACCCACGTACAATTCTAGTCTGGCAAGGCAGCATTTTGTGTCTGAGTTCACAGCCCTAAGAACCTATCTGGTACATGAACTGATCTCAGATTCTCAGAAGAGTAGAGACCTTTGTGTTCAGAGAGGACAACTAATGGAAAACAAATAGAAGGAAGAAGGTAATAGATTATTTGCTTGAGAAAGATCAGATCTGTGTTTTACTGGTGGCTTTTACAGCTTTTTGCTAACAACTGACAACTGTTAAGGTTGTAGAGGTTTGGGACACAGATTTGGAAGGAGAAAATTTACCTACAGGTTGAGGACCACTTGCCTTTTGCTTACATTCTGCCTTGTACCCTTCTGTTTTTCTCTCCCCTTACCTGCTGTCTGAAGCCACTCAGCTCTGACCAACATCCCTGACCATTTGTTCTTGCTCCTGTATGGTTCTACACTAAGTCCAGCTTTTCTTCATCTTTCCTCTGCTCTTATCACTCACTACCTGACTCATTCTTTGTGTTTCTATCCATTCTTCTTTTCTGCATCCCATCAATCTTTCTCTAGTCTCTGGTTCCTTCAGGTACAAATGTACATTCAGGGCAAGCCACTGCTACTTTTTCTTTGGTTTACAGAAAGCACATGGGGAATCCAAATTCCCTCTCTTTTCCTAATACCCTTCAGTCTCTGGTGGCTGTTACCATCAGTGGCTGCAGGGGAGGGTGTGTTCATCAAGCACAACCTGGTGCCAGGTTCTGCCCTTCTTCCTCCTTCCTCAACACTTCACTTGCAAATCGTAAACCTTTGTTTGAAGTGCTGAAATAGCTTTAACTTCTAATACTAGCAGAGTTTCAAAGCAGTGTATATTAGTTCTTGTAGAATCTAGCTGCTGCTGATGAAGACTTAGGGAATAGTCTGAAGTCTACCAAAATTATAGGTGTATTCTGTTTTTAACACCTTCGGTAGGATTTGTATCGGGGTCCTAAAAGATGACCTGGAATGGTACAAATAGCCATGCCAGAGCAGGTAGTGCTTTGCAGGAAAAGGTGGTGTGCCAGATGTTGTGCAGGAGTTTCCTCCTGAAAAATCTGTGTCTGTAGGTTATAGCACTAGTGTGGTGGAAAGAACAAATGTACCCAAGTATTGCATCTTGTGATAGTCTGGATGAAAAATGACCCCACAGTACGGTGGTTATTAAAACCTTCCTCATACTTCTGGTTTCCTGTCAAGCATCTGAGTTCAGTGACTAGAGAGGCTTATTGAGCAGAAACATATAGATTTATACTTTTCTTCGTAAATGTCACTTTACTGGTAGAAAAATTCTAATTTAGTAATAATACAATTTTTTGATAATGCTTAGTAAAACATAAGACATAGAACTTTAAGGTAAGGTATAACATGTAAAAGTAGTCCCATTATAAGTACTTTTATGTGCCCAGTCTGTTGTGGTCTTAAAACAACTTGCCAGTGATCCTCTTAAATCTCTGTGTTTTGAAACTGGAATTCAGCAGTTGGGAGGACTCTGTTCTCAGAAACAAGTGGTTGCTGTTTTAGTCATCATACCTATTCAGCTTGGGTTTTATATTTATACTTTTCCATTAACTGAACCTAATTGGTTTGTATATTATCCTCTTCTGTTTAAATTTTGATTGAATTCTTCCATATTTATAGTAAACAAAACCAATATTGATTTTCTGTATTGAAAGAACAAACTGCCGTTTGGTCAATGGATGTGCACTATGAAATGGATACACACCCTCTCCCTCCACACCCCTTGACATTTAACAACCAGGAAACATAGTGAGGAGGTGGGATGTAAAAAGTGGTGATTTGGCACTTCTTTATCTAAGTTAAGTTATGACTGTTACTATCAGTTAATCTTTGTACCTCTTTGTGGGAAGATAGCATTCCATGGCTAGAAAGAAATCAGCTTTAGAATTTTTCAAGGCTTATAAAATCTATTACAGATAAAGTACTTGCTGTGTTTTCAGTCTTTTGTTGTGTGAAATCATTTGATAAAATCCAGAGTAAACCTTAGATCTCAGTTAGACACAGTAGCTCATTAGGCTCATTAGACTGCTGTTGCAAGCAAGCCTTAGTTGGGACTATAATGCCTGTGGAATGGCATTTACCCTCCACCATGCTCACTCCTGTTGATTTGAGTCAGGTGTGACTTTAAAGGTAAGTCCAAATAAGATACATTCTTCCAAATTGTGAAAAATTACCATTTGATTTTCTTCGTCAAATTTGTGCACTGCTCATCTGTAAAGCTCACTATATTTCATTTCAGTCCAAGTATTTTGTTCATGTTCCTGAATATTGTTTGTATAGGAACTGCAGGAAGCAATTTTTAAAACTTGGTTTCTTTTAGCTAATCAGATCTCCAGAAGCACTGATGTGGGAAACACGCAGTGGCTGCAATGAAGTTAGGTTGCTGTAGTAAATTTTAAAACTTACGACATGTGCTTATTGTAGTGTGTGGGACTGGGCAGGAGGTTTTGTGATACCGACCTAACAGCTTAAAACTTTCAGTTGTTGCAGCTGCCCTTGCTCTTTCTTTGCTGATCTCTGGCTACTCCTCTTTCTTCCTTATGTTAGCTGTCTGACAGTTTTCCAAACTCAGTTTCAGAATAATTAATTAGGAAAATTTCCATTGCTGTGTAGAAGTGTTCATTTGGGGAGACTGAGATAGGAGGTAAGAACTGTTTCTGAAGGCTGTTCCTGAAAACGTAAATGTTTAAACAAAAAGTGTACAATATGCTGCAGAAGAACTGTTGAGTTGGTTTCCTTCTGCCTTGAGTTCAGATGCAATTAGCTTTACATCAAAAACTGCGTGATAGGAGGTTTTGGTACAGAGCAATTAAAATGTTACTCAAGCTTATTATCAGTTTTCCTCTGCCCTATGTAAGTAGAGCACTTAAGGGTCAATTATTAATATCTTATTTAGGTGTTCTCTTGCCCTCTTCAGAAAATTGCACAAACATATTTTGTGCAGCTTCTTTTTGTTGCTCTTTTTTCCTGCTCCACCCTTCTCCACTTTGCTGTTTAGTACCTTCTTGAGGATGATGAAGAGATGCTTTGATGTTTGGAAAGCTTAGGAGGAATACAGCTTTTATTTAAATGTTTGTTCCCTATTATATAATCCTTTGCTTTTGTCAAACAATTGTTTGTAAATTTAGCATTGATGTAACTGTAGGGAGTCTGGATTATGATTAGCAAGTGGTGCTGAATGCTCTCAGCTCAAATTAAAAAATCTACGTCTTTCAGAAGCTCCATGAAAAAAGACAGGGCTTTTTGATTTTTTTTTTCCTTTCTAATTTGCTGCAGTCTTAAAACATACAGCATTCATACTTCTTCCTTTAAGCAAAGGGATTATTCACAAATATCTTAGTGTCCTCAGCTGGCTGTTCATTCACCAGATAACAGAGTAAGTTACAATGGAATTCACTGTCTAATACTAGATTTTTATCTTTAGTAGAAGTCAGCATAGCACAATGCAGAGACCAACAGCTTTGTTCATTCCTATTGTTAAAGAAGAGTAAGTTAAGTTGGGCTTGTTGAGATTGTCTGGAGGCATCACCTTGTGTGCTGTCTGTATTCCTTGAATTGTTTGACTACCCTTCAGATGCTTCACATGACGTGACTAAAGTCGTTGGTTCTTATGTGTGTCTTACCATAATCCTTTATCACAGGTCCTAGTGCCACCAATCTTATAATAGGCTCCATCGCTGGTGCCATCCTGGTGGCAGCAATTGTCCTTGGGGGGACAGGATGGGGCTTTAAGTAAGCAATGCCGCATGTCTTCTCTTTGGTGGCTATGGCATTTCTATTTCTGGCTTACATCACTAAATTTTGAGTTCCTGCTACAAGATTTCCAAGTTAAACCCGTCCCCCAAACTCTAACAAACTGCTTTAAACAAGAAAAAAAATTACACACACACTGAACAAGAGGAGGAAACAGATTTGAAAATGGCAGATGTAATCAGGGTGCAAAGTTGAACAACAGTAAAATAATTAATTTAATTTTCATTAACTCAGCTAAGATTTAGGAAGCAAGGTCTTTTTTTCACCTCCAGTTAGTAGTGTTGTTCTCAGAAGCTGACTGCAGTGGTTAAAAACCCCCAAAAGATACATGTCTTGAGGAGTGTTTCTTTTGAATGCAGTAGTACTTTCAAACAGCTCAACATTTTCATAATTAAAGATGTCATGTAAATGGTCAGTAGTGGCAGTAGCAGAGTAGTTTTCAGCAACAAATGTGTTGAGTCAATGTACCAGAGCTAACTTTTTAGTGGTTATTGATTATTTTTTTATTCTCAGTACACTTTAAAAAAAAAATCAAGTGTAGAGAGAACATTTTGAAATCTTGAGCTGTTTCCAGAAAGATGAAAGCATTTATCTCCCAATTCTAGCCCACTGTGTTTTATAACTATGAGGAGTAACGTACTAGTCATTCTGCTTGTGACTGTTAAAGCAAAAAGAGAGTCTTGTACAAAGGTATCTAATTCTTGCCTTTTTTGTAGGGTCCAGTCTACCTCCATGCATGGTCCATATTTGGTAAAAAGGATCTCACTTTATAACCTTACAAATCATGGAAGTATTAAGCACAAGTAATTTCTCATGGCATTTCAAGTTGCTATTTCTATTCAATAACATGAATCGAAATTAAGCCATGATCAAACAATAAACCATAAATCTTCAAGGAGGTTTTTATAATAATTAAAAAAATTTTTTCTGTGGTCTCTATTCATATTTCATGTCTGAGCTGAGAAGAAAAAAATTACTCCCTAATTGATTAAGGCCACTATCAAAGTAGAATCTAGTGATCAGGTCATATTTATCTGGTAATTCACTTTCAAAAGTCACCTGAAAATGTTTACTTGTAATTTAAACTCTTATATTTTCAAAGGTTCAGCTGGCCTGTGGAAGCAAAATACTTCAAAATCTCATTCAGCCCTGCTGAAAACAGCAAACAGGCTTTGTCCTGTCTCCTGGACAAGGCACTTACTCCCTGTGGCACTGCCTGCCATTCTAGGTGTTTTCAGAAACACCCACCACCTGCCTCATTCATTTTTCTCCAAGTGCTTGCTCTGAGGGAAGTAACATTCCCTGTGCTTCCAGTTGACACTGGAAAGAGCTGCACGCATCAGCCCTTGGATTCACTCCTTCTCCTTTGTTTTAGTAAGAAAAGAGTAAATACAAAATGCACCAAAACATCCATCTGTAAGCATGGGTGTATGATCTTCAAAAGCTTTTTTAGTTCCTGACTACAGACCTACCTTCAGCTGCTGGGTTTGTTGTTGTGGTTGAGGTTTGGTTTTGTTTTCTCGTACGTCTTAGTTAAATAAATCCAATCCACTTATTTGTACAATAAATACCACTAGGTCAGCCTCCAGTATTTAGAAGTTACTACAGGGCAGCTCTAAACAAGGTAGTCCTATATCTTTTGCACTGTATCTCATATGGCTGCGATTTTCCATATTTATAAACAGTAAAATAATTTAGTTGTCTTTTAGTGTAAATAGAGCATATAAACAATACATAAAAATTTCAGTAAGTTGCAGAACAGAGGGTTTTTTCCCCTGCACTTCACTGCAATTAGATTTTTTAATAAATACAGCCACATTTTCTGCAAGGCTTGCATTAACATTGCTATTAAAATTTTTGGTATATTGAGAACAACAATGCGTGCACATTTAAAGCAGTAATATTAGAAACACGGATATTGTGAGTTCCTCTGGGAATTAACCAAGCTAAATTTTGTTGGAAAAAATAAATGTCAGCTTATATTTTTGGATGAGTTTTCTGCTGTAGGAGACGTATGTCTATTACTCAGCAACTCATAGACTTGCAGAAACAGAGTGCTCATCCCTAAATAATACATTTGTATTGCACAAGGTAGTTTGTTGAAAACATAATACATTAAAATAGAAATGTAGTCAGTATTTTCCTCTGAATCTTTCCAAGCCATCTTGTGTCCTGACCACCTTTGCTCTCATGCATCAGAGCTGCAGCCCCTGCCCACAGCTGCAAGCAGGCTGGCTGCGGACACAGCTCCAACTTGGAAGAACACAGATCAGCCAAAGAATCCCTCCATGTCTGAAACAATACAGTATGTCATCGATTATTTCTTCTTTGTGTCCCGCACCTCTCAATCTGCTCTCACAAGTGTTCAGCTTTGCATCCTGGTGTCATTCATTTGCCCAAATGAAGAAGCTTGCTGTCCCTATAGATGATCTGTATTGGAAATGTGTCCTGAAGCTCTTACTCTCACAAGAGCAAGATATGACTGTTCATTCTGTAGCAGAACCTCAAATACACTGGCCTGGCCTAGCTCACAGCTTGAAGTGCATGTTTCTTCTGGGGGTCAGAGGGGAATTGGAAAGGCTTTTTGGTTTATACACAAAAGAGGGCTAGCATATGTAGACCCCCTGATACTTGGCTTCAGATAGATCTGGAGGGACAGATGAGGGTAATAAAGAGGGAATTTAACTTTTCCTTTTTAAGCAAGTGATATGTTTAGTCTCTGCAAATATGAGAGAAGGTAGCTAATGCTTTACAAACTGGGAGATGTGATTTCTGTTTCACAGGTTATCAGATGTTCATATGAACATACGGTACTGTGGTGTCAAGTCCATATCAAACGTAAGCTGCAACTAAGCAAAACTTTGTTCATGAACTGAGAGGGGGTGGGGGTTGGAGGGGAAGTGTAAAAGAAGGCTTGATGCAAGTTTGCAGAAACAAAGTAAAAAAAAAAAATCAACAAAGTAAAAACAAATCCAGTTTCAAGAGTGAATCTGAGGTTAGTTTTTGTCATCAAGTTAATGTGTGGACAGAATAGGAAAGAAAAAAGTTGATGACATTTCTAAGGAGGCATAGAGCCTCATTACACATTTCAGGTGGCTTAGAGTTAACAGCTGTGTGTGGAAACCTTGTTAAGTAGATTTTACTTCAGATGAGCCTTGCATAGTACTTTTAAAACTGTTGGTGCTTAGACAGCAGTAAGGGAGTCTTACCTGTTGCTACCTGAACTCTGCCAGGTAATGTACAGAAGTACAGCATTCATGAAATGTGAAGTTAATTTTGGTGTAGCAAGTCTGTGCAAGGTTTCAGTATACAGTGTTTAATATAGGAAGGACACTCTTACCATTAGAGTCGCTCAGGGGCCTACACTTTTTATTTCTAGCATATATTTGCTGACTTCTGCTGAGCTACTGCAATAATATAAGCTAATTAATGCTTTTGTTACTGACATTAACAGTATTAAAGCAATTCTGGTAACAAAACAATACCACCACCAACAGGCAATGCTAGTAAAAGCAACATGGCAGTGCACATGAAAAGCTGCCTCTTGTTATAGCAGAATACAAAAGCAACAGATAGAGAATTGATTGAAGGCACAATTCTATTTTCAGCAATTGTTCTTAGCTGAAGAGCCAAAGGGTTTTCTGCTCCTTTAATGGAAGAATCAAAGACTTATCCAAATATAACAGATGCCAAGGTTTAACTGGTCTGTGCAGTTGCATTTAAACCCTAAAGGTTTCCACAAGATAAGGCAGTGAAATGCTGGTGGGAACATTGTGAGGAAAGAGGTTTTGGTCCCTTACCAGCATTACCATCAATATGAATCATAGGCCATAGTCATCACTACACAGATGTCAGCATTAGAATCAAATGTGAGGTATTTTCTCACTTTTTTTTCCAGTCTACTAGAATAAATGGAAGGTCAATGTCTTATTTTAAGTTGCTAATTTTAGTCCCTCATTCTGTTAATTTGAATCAATTTTGTAGCATAAGTTCATTTATTTAAGCTCTTCAACATTTGAACAATGATTTAGGAATGCCTATGAAAACATTACCTAGTTAACATGGTTAAAATACTGGGTTTGGATAAATCTTTAAATACTTAAATAAAGCTTTGTATTTATGTGATCACAAAGGCATACATTTGTAAGTAATGTACTTTGTGACCACATTCCCAGTTAGCTGCACAAAAAACCCACATCAGATTGCAGCAAGGTATTTCTTAGATATATTCAGCCTTTTTTGAAACCAGGTTTTTTTTCTGAAATATTTTTTGTTTGTAAAGACAACCATGTTAGAAAGGCAGTGATGTGCTGTACCATGGTGTACTTTTGATTCAGAATCACCTATAATTTTCTTTGTGTTAGAGACTCTTTTCCTGGTTGGATTACAGACTGAAAGGCTGACCCTCATTATTTAAAGAGGCATTAAAACTTTAATGCAAAAAATAAGTTATATTCTAAGATCTTCCACAAAAACCATCAAAGAACTAGGAAGCAGCATCATTCTCCTATGTGTCCTCCTACAGAGGACTCTTCTGCCCCACCATATCTTTTAACTGAAGCGTACTGGAAGGAACATTGCAGTACTATAACATGTAGCTATAAAGAGGTGCAAATATCCAGGACCTGGTACTTACCAAGTTTCCTTTTATTGTAATTTTCTTGAGAAAGAGAGAAACTGGCAATTTAAGTAAATAAGACTACTGTCTTCCTTTTAGTATTATAATGGTCGATAATTCGGGATAAAGTTGTTAAAGCAGGTCAGGGAATCAGAATAGAATTTGGATTCCTGCAGGGTAACACCTGACTGCCTACCCCTGAAGTGCTACAATTGCAGTACAGAGATGTGGCAGGGTCTTGTTAAAGCTTTGTACTATGTTCCCTTATTGACACTGTATCTCATGTTCCATATTTCAGGCTCTTATTCTAGTTCTTCACATGTTTCTTTCTCATATAACATTGTTAGCAGAATAACCTAAGTGAAGAAAGGCAGTGGTTTTGGTCGATATCTTATTCCTCAGACTCTGTATTTCTGCACAATAAAACTAGGAATGGAGTAAATATATGGTTTGGACACAGAATGCATGGAGAGGTTTGTGCTGGAATACTGCACTTGTGGAGATGTGAGATTAGAAAAGAATTGATAGGATAAAAGACAAAGAGTTTTGTTACAGAGTTGTACTGGGAAACTACCATAGCATCTGTCCTCTGCACCTTGTTCTAAGACTTATAAAGTCCATTTCTTCAACTAAAATAAGCTCAGGTAACAGAGCATAATTCAGCATCTATTCTAATGACATCCTCTTCAAGCGAACTGGAATATGATACTTTCTGTAGAGTAGGAGGACAAGTTACATCATCTGGATTTTTTCACATATGTTGTTGATTTAAAAGGACTGACTAGTTAGTTGTTGATGGGTAGTGCTTGAATTCAAGTATGCTAGACAGTTTTTAAAAAGAGGGGAGGGGGAAGAGAAGCAGACACACTTTTTTCCCATTGAAACTGGCAGGATGAGCAGACACACAGCAGTCTTTAACTCACATTCAACCAAGTTCTATTATATTCATACTTCCTATCATGCAGTTCTGCAAGTTGGGCTGAAAAAAAAAAATTGGTCATCTCAAATTTACCTGTAGTACACAGGGGGAGGGATTGAGATATTGAAGTAACATCAGCCTCATTAAAAAAGAGCATTAGTACAGTACTCCTGGAGGGGAAATGACTGCAAGATGAATACAATGATCTTCTTTCAGAAACCCCCAGTTATTTAAACAAGCATCTTACAAAAATCTAGGCACAGTTGTCCAAAGAATAAATAACAAAACAAAGGATTGCCAAGAACCACTAGCCTCTGGAAGACTATTCAAAAATAAGTTGTCTTTGCATACATCCATTAGTCTCTAAAACCACCAGACAAACCTTGTGTATAGAATATTTATAAATACTGTAGCAGTGGTAGTGGTTAGCAGGGCTGCAGAAAATAGAAAATCCAGGGGTTGGTCTGTATCTTCAGGGAATTTATGAATTCCTGTTCTGTATCTTTTGCATGTTGGGTTGGTGGCGGTAGTGGTGTGTATGCCCAATGTTAAAACTAAATGCATGAGCCCCTTGCTTGATGCCCCACATAAAGCCAGATACTGGGGAGGTTGCACCCAACTTTTGTTGTTGCTTCCTTATGTCTTGCTGTTTGACATAGGACATCAACATCGCAGGAGATTGGATATCACCAGCTTGCTGTTTGCTGTTAACATTCAATTCTAATAACACAATTAACAAAACTGTCCAGTCTCCTTCGAATGCAATGTCTCTGCTATATTTTGCACCTTACTAAGATTCACTTTTGGTCAATAGTGTGGTAAGAGCTCACAGAGGCACTCACTTTTTTGTCACACTGGATTACATAAACTAAATTCTGGTGTAGCCAGAGATGGGCACTTGCTCTGAGAACTCAAGTCTCCATGGGCTGACGTATTTCCAGTCCTGGCACTTATGACTCATTCTTTTCAGTTGTACAAATGCATTCCTGGCTTGGGGAAACGTGCTACTGGGAGCTGAAAGTTTCTACAAATTTAGAGCACCACTTGAAGTACTACGGAAATAACTGTATTCTGTATGCCAGTATGATCTTTAAACTGCAGAAGGAAACCAGTACTTGATATTATGCTACAGAAAGCATGCAACTAAATTCCTTAAATAGTTAGCCCTTGGAAAAGTTACTGGTTAAACTGTCTCAGTGTGAGCCTTTTACTTTACTATGACCTTAGCAATGACTTTGTTCTTGTTATATCTAACTAATGTCTTGCATTTTTCTGTTCTCATCTCCTTTTGATGCAATCTGGAAGAAATGTCAAAAAACGAAGGTTCGATCCAAGTCAACAAGGCCCTATCTGAAGAGATGCCATTCAAAAAGCTGTTTCTTGCACTACTGGATTTTGGGTATGATGTCTACACTGTAGCTGCACAGGAACTAAATCTGTAAGGAAGAACTTGAGAAACAGTAACTAAACACAATATTGGGATGTTGGAATTTGAGTTGGTAGAACACTGTCCTTTTTGGAGATAAGTTGGAAATACTTCCTCTATTCACCTTTCTCTTGTTAACATTAACTGACAAGTGTTACAAGCAAACTGTTTCAAAATCAGGTGTTTTTTTTTCCTCAAACAAAGGAGACACACAGACCAAGTGCAATAAGAGAACTGCTCCAAAATAATGGAATAGCAGAAGATTCTTTTCCCAGCCTGCTGGCACTCTTAACTTCACTTGAGTTCGCATGACTTCCTTTTTCTTATCAAACTCCAGTGGCATGAGGAGCTAATTTTGAAAGGGTAACCTGCATGGCTCACATACAAACAACCAAGTTAGCAAGCTGACCCCAAGCAAAATCTGCAGCCCAATAAATATAAATCACTGGGAAGCCAGTGCCAGGCTTCGATAGCTTTTCCAGCCACGCAGTGCATTCTGCTGCTGGACTTGAGGGTTCCCTGCTCCGTGAGCTCGCTGTCCACCTTGTTTTGGTCTCCTAGGTCAGGAGTCTGTTAGTTATGGAAGCTAGTGAATGATGGATGGAATTTTTCCAAGAAAGAAAAAGTGTAAATATGGAAATAAGATTTTGATGTATCATTTTCACAGATTATATATAAATATATATATATAAAAAAGAGAAAAGAATTTCCATATAAAAAGGTTCTATTCTTTATGTAAATCTATTTTTGATGTTGGGTTTGGTTTTGGGTTTTTTTTCCTCCCCTTTTTTTCTGTAGCATGTTGTACAGCAGATGTTCTGGGCTTGCTCAAAAAAGGCAGTAATAGCATGCAGATGCAGGGAGTTCTGACACCAAACAGATGTGATCTAAAGTTTGTATGCTTGAAACCAAAAACAATTAAAATGTATAAATGCATATCTATGTATTGACTATAAGTCTGGATTACTTTTTTTGGCTCTTATGCAGACTTTTCCATAATATAGGATAAGTAACACCCTCTCAAGATAATCACAGAAGTGCCAAGCTCTTTTTTTTTTTAAGTGTAGCTAGTTTTTTTCCTGTAAAATAAAAACTTAAATAAGCCTTAAAATACTCACAAAATGTTAAAAGCTTGGAATGAGTTATTCTTCTCTTGCCTTCTGCCCATCCACTCAAAGCAACTTGCAAAGGTGACTGACATTTCTAACTCACTCCCTGTATCTCTTTGATGCATCTCACTTTTCAAAGTTTAATGCAAGATTAATACTTTGACCCTTGGCTACTGATAGCCAGTTTCCATCACAACGTGTACAGACTGCCATGTAATTTCAGGGGGTTGTGTGCTGTTATTACTTTCAGATACACCTTGCATACGAGCAGATTTTTGCAGAGAAGTCCTGGGCAGCAGTACCGTGCCCCAGGAACCAGGCTAGCCTGGCTGCATCTGCCTTGAGAAAGATATGGGCAGATGTCTAGGCCTCCCTAAAAGTATAGAGCTGTCCAGTCTGGCTCATCCTTTGCATCTTGGCTTAAAACAGGTAATTTAGTTCGTGTAAGTGAAGTGACCTGAAAATTTAATTGCTGCGTCTGATAATCAGAATTAAAATCTTCTGTAATTTTGGTTTTAATTTAAAGGTTGAATATTAGTAACAACAGAAGCCCAGTTACATTACATACTCCATCTTTGTTCAGTGAAATCCAATACCCAAGTTAGCTTTAAGAGCCAAAACATTAAGAAAATGCTGCAGATTTCCTGTGACTTAGAAAACATAATTTCAGTTATTTTTCTTATTATGATAATGTTCAATTCAACAGTCTCACAAAAGAGCTACAATATATTGTTTTGCTTGACAGTTATTATTAAATATTTTTAATCAGCTTTAACATAATCACATTAACACAACTACATTATGAGTTAAAGGTGCTGCACACAGGTAGTTGACATTTCTATGAATTATAAATCTTATTCTGAAAAATTCCTGCCTGGTTTCAAGCAAAATTACATTAGTGACAATCCTTTGATGGCAAACCAAAAATACTTGCAACTATATTATGGTTATCTAAAAATGCTTTGCTTCAAAACATCCAACTTTGTTAGGGTTCTGCTTCCAAAGCAAGCATAACCCACAACAGAAACACTAGTGGTTACCAAAAATAAAAATAAGTAAAATCAACTGGACATACATAAACTACCTGTGTAATAAACCTTGAAGAAGCATTTCACAAACAACATTGTTAGTGTGTGATGTGATGTTTTAAATCAGACCACAGTGGTCCCCAACTACTATGAACATATGTTCAGTGCTGGAGTAACTTTTTTATTTACACCAGCCCTTTCATAGGACTTACAATTTCTTGACTGAATTTATGCTTCACTCATCAGCCATTGTGTGTACGTGGAAGAACACATTTGCTTTTTGCCCTGTGTGTGCACAACACAAGTGACAACACAGCTCAGAGTAGGTACTGGATGAAGTGCTTCCCATGGCACTAGATAAAAAAAATTGGGTTTGGTAGGTGTTGATTTTCTACATCCCACCTTTGCTGTGCTTTGGGAAGTGCATATCCATTTAGTGTTACTTTGTTCATTGCAAAGTGTCATCAAAAGAAGACTGGGTTGACTCCGCCTCCATTTCATCCACTCTACATTTGCTCCATTATTTACCTACTCAGCTGGACAAGAAACTGTGGTAACTGTATAGCTCATTCCAGTTTGCTGCATGATCTTATGATTTGATCTTATGATTCTCCTAAAAGAGAAGTCTGCTAGGCAAATTAACAGCTGTATAGGTGCATGTTCAAAGAAAAAGATTACTTAAGGCTGGAGTTTAACGAATTTTTCTTTACTATGCAAAGATGGGTATTGCACAAACAGATGAGACAAATGTCTGAGGAAATGCCATAGAATACTTGAAGCTATGTTTTAAGCCTAATCAGTCATGTTTTATATTCATTACTGCTTCCACTGTTACTCTTCCTTTTTAAAATGATTTGTAATTATTTTTTTAAGTGCACAACTTGATGTTGTTATAAATCAAGTTTCTGTTTGAAGTTAATACTCATTCATATCTTGTTGGCTGCTAATGAATGGAAATTCAATAGTCCTTGTTCTGCATATTAGCAAGATGAGTATTAAAAATGTCATGAACATGGAACGGAGTAGTTTTTAATTTTCAATTTTTTTTTCTGTATTTATTCTCTCAGTTTTATTTAATTTCTGTGTTCAAGGAGTCATCACCTGGTAGTGGAAATGGACTGGAGTTTTCCTTTATCAAAGATCTCTAACACTGTGTTGGATCTCCCAGCGAGGGTCTGTCTCTGAGAGGACATTGCACGCAGGCTTTCCAACGTGCATGGAGCCAGAGCATCGGCACCCAGGGCTTGCCAGGCCTGCTTCAGTCCCAGCTGCTGGCGTCACTGAGTTGAATGAGACCTGGGTGCATTTGTAAGTCAAGGGGAGCCTTTTGCAGCTCAAAAATCTGAACTACATAATGACAAGAGTCTAAAATGAGGCCTTCAAAGTATTTTTAAAATAATTATATTATAATAACCAGATAATATGGTCATTATTTCAATGGATTACTGAATGAAACTCGGCTTCCCTTTTTGGATTTTTTCCAGACTAACTCTAGTGATGCCAGCCTGGGAAAACTAAAGGCATGCATGTCACAGTTACCAGATAACTATTGATATTGTTTTGCTTTCTCTAGCTCCAGACAGGGAAACAAAATGCACTTTTGTCTTAATATTTCCCAAGGTTATGTATGAAAGCATGTTTCTCATTTAGAACTATAGAGCGAGGGAACACTCTCATTAATGGATCCACTATCATCCACTTTTATTTCCTGTCATTTGAATCTAGGACTTTTCTATGAACTCAACACAAACATGCAACGTTTTGGCTATAATTAGAATAGTCATTCCTTAAAATAAGAGTTAAGTCTTTTGCAGCATAGAAAAGCAATATAGAGATAGATGAATATCGACGTTTGATTTTACCAGAAAAAAATTCTTAGAATTGTTTTTGAAAACTTTCACAATTACAGCACAAAACACTGAAGAGGGATCATGCTGGGGCATTTAAGTCTCATCAAGAACAAAACCAATACAACAACAAGCCATCTTTTACAAACCCAAAAAATCCTTTTTTTTTTCTAAATCCACATAAAATAGATTCCTACCCGTGAGAGCTGAAAAGTTAATGTAACATGAATCATCCATCAGTAGCATCACAGAGATTGTTTAAGAACCCTTGGAAAGCTTAAAGAAAAAAATAAGTAAATAGGAATTTTAGCGGCAGTGATGCTCAAAATGGTACTATTGAAAGCAAAAGGTCACAAAAACATTATCTTGAAGCTGCATATACTATAATTCAGTGCAGTGATTTACTGCTCAGAACTCAGCAAGCATGGCCTGTTGACTAAGTTATTTTGTGGCAGCATGTAACCCAAGAGGGCACATGGTCCCTAGGTCAGTACAAGGACTCCACATCAGACCAGCAATGACATCCACTTAAATGTGTTATTACTGAAAAAACTCAAACTGATAAGAGTAGCATAATTCTGAATGCTCTTATTTGTAGAAAACCTGTAATTTGTTCTTGTTAAAATTTTCTTTTAAAAGATCTTGTTTTTTTCATAAGTCACAAGACACCCCTCATCTTTACCACTAATATTATAACAGACCATGCTTTAGTGTGGCACTTTCTGAGCCACTATAAGAATTTCCCCATCAAAGCTGGTAACTCAAGGCATGAAGGAACTAAATCCTTTTAACCTGCTCTTGCAAGCAAGATGCAGCTTCCGTCATACAACCCCAGGGGAAACAGGTCAGTTCTCTCAGCACTGACCTAACCAGTGCCTAAGTCTCCCAGTAGCATCCCCCACAAAGGACTGGGTTTAGTCTGTAGCACTGGCCCAGGATTTGGTCCTCTTCAGGATACACACTGTTACGTGACACTGAACTGTGGAGAGGCAGAAGACAGAGCAAATTTTCTGATCCAAGTCCAGTTCTCAGAAAGTTTGTATGTATATATCTCACACATTCACAGATTTCCTCAGCCATCAGACCAACTATTAAAGGCTTTGAATTTATTTTAGACTGTGAAGCAATATGTTTGCATCTGCACTACATCAAGAAGTTGAGAGTTCATTAAAACTATATTTTAATTGGTGACCAAGGCATGAGCATGACACACTCCTTACATTACACACTGATAATATGCTGTGGTTTTTAACATCTGTTTTGCCTCTTCTGCAGAAGGGAAGTGTCCCCACACACAAACACATCCCGCTTCTCTGCAATGTAACCTGGGCAGTGTCCAGCTGAATAATGACACAAACAAACAGTACTTTTGACAGCTTTCCTATCTCCAGCTGAGACGGCAACCAGTTTATTCTCAAGAATGAAATGTGTCTAAATAACTCAAACCTAGTGCTATTTGCACAAGCTTTAAGATAAATTTTAAAATGGTAAGTTCAAGACAGCTGTGCTAAACTTGGTTCCATATAAATTGCAGGAATCACTGGGCTAACAACTGACAGCTCCCAGCTTCCCCATTTGATTCCTTTGAAAGTATTTTGTACATATTGGAAACAAGAATCAGTATCCTTATTCATGCTGCCCTCACATGTTAGATCCAAGATACAAATTTAACAATTTGCCTTGAAATAGAAGCACTGATCTTATTAATTCAGGATAGTTTTCCTTAGATTGGGTCTTTGGGTTGCTGAGGTTCTAAACACCTACTGTGTATCTGCTCTTTAGAGGGGATTCTTTAACACACATATTACTTGGGACGCTATGGATTCACAGCACAGTGAAACACTCCTAATCAGAACATAAAAGGTTTACTGTTACAAGAAAGGAGTATTTAGTGTTGCAGAAACCTGAACAGATCTACATCTACTGTCTAATCCAGGTGATGGGTATGTGGATGCCTCGTGGAGCTACAGCACAACCAAATATTCACAGTACTTGCAACAGCAGAGGTATTTCTTACAGAGAAATGCCTCTTCCCCTCCCAGCAGCACCTGCTGATTTTCCTGGGACCCTGCAGCTTTTACTCAGCACAGACAGTGTCCAAGGACACTTGCACAAAGGTAATGGGAGTTGTGCTGAATTGCACCTTGTTCTGTCAAGCTGAAGGAAGTGCCCAGATCATACTGGCACAACACCCCCCTCCTTTCCCCTAGTCAGTGTGCCAGGCTTTGTGGCAGCAGCACGGTGGACACAAAGCTCCACCTCTCTATAGCACTTAAGTTTGGCAAAGCCTGAATTTCAGCCTTAGTGCAGTCGCAAAAATATGCTAACACTCATCTCTTCAGCTTAATGTAAACAGAGATGTTTATCTCCCTGACAAGGATCACTCCCCAAAACATGATTTATAGCAGTCTGGTTTGCTCCAAAACACACCAATAACTATATAATTAGAGAATGACTGCACAGCTCTTGCTTTAGCAGTGCTCGTGGTCCCATTAAGCAGTCTCCATCAGTGCTTTCAAAGAGAGGGCTCCAGCTGCTTCTAAAATACAAGAACCACAGCCTAAACCTCTGTACTCCATTCATATATTTATGTTGGCATTTGACATATTCTGACCATCCATTTCCTCCACAGACCTTTTCCCTTGTCAACATGCCCTGCTCTAAGGGTGCCACAACAATGAACTTGGATGTAAAGTGCACAAACAAGCTTTGGAGTTGGTCATTTCTCCCCTATTTCCTTTCAGGCACATCTGAACTCTGTATTGCTATTGCTCCATTATGAAGTTATTCTTATAGATATTGTTAACAATTGTTATCAATAACATAGTGTACAGACAATGCATGCTTGACTAGAGTTTCTGTGCAATGAGAAAGCAGTTCCAAGAAACTGGAACTATTATAGTGCCCTCCAGCATTCACTGAAAAGCTTCAGGAAATTAAAGATTTTAAGTTCTCCTTTGTGTAATGAGGAGGTCCTGAACTCAAGACTGAAAATTGCCTCATTTGCAGAAAGGAAGATACAATTCCCTTACATAGCAGAATCCTGTCCATGTGCTGTTGCATCAGAAGGCTGGACAAGTAGGTAAAAGATTCAGGTCCTGTTATATTTTTGCTTGAGTTTTCCTTCCTCTGATTTGGCTGGGCATTTTTCACTTCAAATATAAGATCTCTAAGACAGGAACTGTCTTACTCAAAGGTGACCTTTAGCAGCAAGCTTTGGTTTTGGGCAGACTTGTTTGGCTGATAGGTTTAAGACACCACATTTTTAATATACACAGGTATTAAAAAAATAAATTATAGTCTTTGTGAAATATGCAGCTTTTTAGCTGTGCCTAATTAATAACAGGAGAGAAAAGACCTAGTTAAATCAAACTACAGTCTTTCTAGAAGCTCCAATTTAAAGATAAACTTGCTACATAGAATTTCCACTCTAGTATCACTTTTGTAGCATCCCTTTTGAGAATAGGTTTCAAAGGGTACATTTGTGAAATAAAAAGGGGAGTTTCAAAGGCTGAGTGGTCTGAGTTATTAAAAAATAAATAAAAATGAAGGGTTATGGATTTTTTAAATTAAAAAACCCAACAATGCTCTATCTGCCTATATCAACACTGTTCCCTACTGAAAACATATGGATTTTGTGTCATCTAAGCATACTAAATGGCAGAGCTTGTACTACTTCACTCTGAAAAATCATTCAAGAAGACGGATTTCCCTGCCAATAAATAATGCATGATAGATCTTGCACAGAGAAAAAACATTTTCCTCTGACAACACCAGTAGCATTAGTGTGGTTTAGAGATACAAGTACTTTACAAGTGCCAAGGAACCCTAGGCCAGAACTAGTAGCAGAACATACAGTAAAGCACATTGTTTGCTGGTCTACCTGAGAATGAGCAGGGAACCAACAAAAGCCAGATCGCCCAAGTCCATCCCTTTCACAGGAGACAGAATATTCTCATTACTCTCCAGAATCTCCTGTGACCTACTTTTTGACCCTAAATAATTTGCTGTCCTCACTACAATTTCTTCTTGCAGACTATTTTCCCCAAACGGCTTTGGATCTGAATGTGCAGGTTCCCAGCATTGGGTCCTGGCTGCCAGGGGAGTGTCTGTGCTGCGGGGCAACTGTGACAGTGGCAGGGCTGGCACACTTCCCTGGCTGGCCCCCTGGCAGGGCAGGAAAGAAACACCCTTAGAGCAATAAAAGGTAGGAGACATCACATTGCAATCCTACTCACCTTCAGGAAAGAGCACACTGTGAAAGTGTTTTTCTTCCCCAGAGGATTTGGCTGTAACACTCTGGGAGAAACTGATCCCATAATAGCTGTGCTTTCTTAGATGTTAGTGGCAGTTTTATGAAAACATGTCTCACTGAACCACTCTTAACTGTGACATACCCAGAGTGACTCTCCCTTCTGCCTGGAGTGCCTGAAGGTAAGAAGGGTTTCTTCATTGTCTGTGAGTATGTGAGGAAGGAGGAGGGCTGAATCAGGAAGAACCAGTGACTGGAACACAGAGATATCAGTCCAGCACCCAAGTGGCAATGAACCCCTTATTTCAAAAAGTAATAGTTGTGTAGATATAAATATCCAGGATGCCATTAAAATTAATCAAAAGCTCTTTAACTGAATGGCTAATGTGAGATAACCTGTCCACAGAACACGAACAGTTAACTTTTAATGTACTATATTAATCAGTTTAGGGGTTTTTTATTATTTTCTTGGCATGTTTTAGTCTAGATAGAAACATGGTCACATTGTTTACAAAGGTCATTTGGATTTACAGTGTCACATGTCACCAAATTACATTTCCAAAAACATATATTAGCTTTCTAACCAACAGTGCTTAGCTTGCACTGGCAAAAATACCTGTTCCGCATGCCTCTTCAAAGCTTTTGGTAAATACATTTGCCACAAGAAGTGTTACCTGTTTTACAAATTTATTTAAATAAGTGTCAATGATGAAGCCACTTCAAACTTCTGACAAATGTCATCTAAGTTTACTCTTGGGGAAACACTCCAAATATGATCCTAGTGACAGAATTGCTCACATACAACAGCCAGTAGACAGGGAGAGAGAGAAACACATTATTAAGGTAGTATAGATCTCTTCTAATAAGGAGCTGCAGTTCCTCAAACCTAGTGGAAGCAGAAATCTGTAGGTGTAAGAGAATGCACACTGGACCCATTTACACTAAGGACAAAATACACAAGCGATGCGAAAGGCCATAATAAATGAAGTCCCTACACAATCTGAAACAGGATGAGAAGATCTAGCAATAAGAAGTAAACCTCTAAGTGCTAAGATCTGGGGATCTGCCACACAGTAGGGAAACCAGAAAAGGAATATGACCCATTTGATGGCAAGCAGGGAAGAAAATAAAACACACATGGCTTGCATGCCACACAAATATTCACCTAACATCAGCTTTATCAAGAAGATATTAAGAACTATAAATCCTATAAAAACTAGATGGGCTTTGGCATGGTTTTCTTATATAAAATACTAACTGCATCACCAGCTCATAGTGAAGATCTGCACGCTCATTTCTCTGAATACACAAGTAATCATCAGTAGCAAGTGGGAAAACCCAATGGTATTCCAGACAAATACCACAAACACTTGCTCCAGACTCAAGTTGCATTCTAAGTGTCACAAAAATCTATGCATTCAAATGGTCTAGAAATTAACCAAAAGATGGTCTCCTGCTACCCCATGAAGACAGGCTGAGGTAACTTGGCTTATTGGGCCTGGTAAAAAGGTGGCAAAGGGATGATCTAGAGAGTGCCTACAGCTTCCCTTCAAATAACTGTAAAGATAACAGAGTGAAACTCTTCTTGATAGAGTCATACAGGGGAGAATAGCCACAAATTAGGAAACTCAAGCTAAATAGAAGAGGAAAAAAATTACACCAGGAGTCCAGCCACAGCTGACTTGATCCAGCGTTAGTAACAGACCTGCTGCAAGCAGAAGTTTGAACTACAGACTTTCAGAGGACTGTTTTCACCAACACTTCTCAAACACCATGAAATCCAACAGAGCTCAGAGCACCAAAGCTTGCCTAAGTCATCACAGACTCAAGTCCACTTCTCAGGCACAGGCCAGAGACATGCCAGAGCATGCACAGGGCTCCAGCTCCTGGCACAGAAATACACTGGACTGCCTGTCCCAGGTCTTGTCTGCCAGTTCCATGGAGATGTTTCAGGTCAACAGCAATAGTGTACAGCACTGAAGAACTGGGTGTTTAAGTAACTACATCCCTCCACCAGTTAGAATCGAATAAGTGTTGCATCACATCCAGTGATTTTCAACAGAGAATAGATCCAGAGGATTGTTTCAAGCAGTGTAAGGTCATCAAATGCTTTGAGTGCAGATTCAATCCACCAGAAAAAAAACTCTGACAACTTGACATCAGAATTTTAAAAAACCATGTTTAGATATCAATACTTAGATATAGATTATTTATCAAGGGTTACACAAACCATCCTGGATAGGGGTATGGGTGCGATCAAATAATTTGGCAAAGAACTTGTGCAATTCTGCCCATCTTTCCACTTACAAAATATCAGCCCCCTGCTAATAGGATACAGATTCCTCACTATCCTATATGATTTACTAGTCAAAAATATATTTTTTTTGATACAGGTATTTTTCAAACAAGTTCAGCATTCAGAGGCTTTCATTGTCATTTACTGAGTCCACTGAGAGTCCTAACTCAAAGCCCTTTAAATATAATTTTAAGAATTAATTAAAAATATCCACAAAGAGACTCTGGTTGAAGTATTTAATTTCATTTCCAAGAAGCTTTTAGGTATTATTTGTCCGGGAGCCAGCTTTAAAGACAGTTTAATCTCCTGCTTAAAAAAGGGTTGGAAAAGGTATAAATGGGAGTAGGATTCCACACTTCACCTTTGTGGATTTTTAAGGGGGGGGGGGGGCAGAAATCAAGCGTCTGCCATGTACCATGAATTTAAAAATTAAAAGACCTTTGGGTTTCCCCCTCTCTGAGAGTCACAAGTTTTGCTTTGCTGTCACTTAGCCAGGTTTCACAGAAAGCTGGAATAATTTGGATTACAATTCAGAAAAACTCAAACTTTCAGCTAAGAATATGTCTTTAAAGCTTTTTATTTTTTTAAGCATGTCTTTCATCATGCAGAACATTTTACAAAGCTTAATACTAAGTCCAGGTGTGGCTGCTTATGGAAGTAACAGGCAAGCTGTACATACCATCACACATTGGTGTCTCTTAGTCTCAGTGCTGAATTTAATTTTTGTTTAAATTTGTAAATACTTACTTAGGTCAAGCAACCCATAAACCATTGCCTATTACTCGCTAATGTTAAACCACATCGGAAGATTTGCCAGGAGCAAATGCAGGAAGGAAGCAACTGTGCACATGGCTGTTTATGCCTTTTTTCTATTCAAAATGCAAATACCAGTGAAATGGCCTCCTACTTTTCTCAATTCTCATCTCCTGTTCCTATAACATGATTAACTTTTGCTTATATTTTTATATTCTTCTGGTAGGAATAGCATTCTTTCTGTAGTGTTGCATGATCTGAAACCTCTGTCTCATCCCTGAGTTAAAGAATCAACTTTTCTTGATAAAAATATCCTCTACAAATTACTCTGACCTACAGCCAATCTGAATTAAATTTATAAGATATGGAGACCGACTGAAGATGTGAACACTGGCTGCCAGGGGGAATATATCATGCACTGCAATGGAAGAACAATTATTGATAGCCTAAAAAGGGCACAGAAAGCTGTACTGAGGGAGAGTATCTGGAAGTGAAAGAGATGGCCAATCCTTCTATGTTTATTCTCCACTAGGAAGCTGAGGTGATCAATCTAATTATCAAAAACCTCTTTCCCAGAAATAGAACGTGAGTGCTCTGGTTCAGAGGGAACGTAGTGTAGTAGGCTCAGGAAGTATTTGTGGAGCCAAGTATTTTATCTGTAGCAGTATTTCCCTTGAGCAACAACTCTCATTTCTGTGAGAACCCCTGGTTCAGCACCCTTGTGTCTACCAGGATTCTGAGTGCAATGAAACCAATGTTGATCTTGATCCAAAACCAGATAAAAGTGCATCCCAGAAGGGGATTCAATTAAATAAACTCACTTCTTAACAATAAATCCCCAAATGTTGCACATTGACGGAAATGTATAAAGTCAGAAGCAACATTTTACCTTTTCCTTTCCAGTTGGAGCACTTTGCTCTTCCCTTAACTGCATAGGGCAGAGTACTTGGAGCAATGCCCCACAGACCCAGAAACATCAGCAAAAAACACTCCTGCAGCATCTTAGTCCTGCTCTGGTCTGGCTTCCTGTACCCAGGCCATCCACAAACACAAGCTGCCTCAGAGCCTTTTCTACCCATGAGCTGCCTTTCGGTTACATCACAACATATATGTCTTACAGGCACACTTCCCTTCTCTCTCTTGCCCAGTTCAGTCCTCCAACACAGAGGAGTTACTCACTGGTTACTCACTTTCCTAAAAGGCTCTAAATTGCACACGGGCCCAGAACCAGCTCCTACAGAGCAGACTTAAAAAAAAAAAAAAGCTGATTCTTAAAGTTCATTTCAGGCCTAGAACCTCGGAGAAGCAAGTCTACTGGAACAGCCTGTATTCAATAGCACAGAGAAGAAATGCTGGAGATCCTATATATGAAAAGTTTTCCCCACCATGTTGCAAGGGCCCCTTGCAAGGCATTGCACTCTTCAGTTCATCCCAAAGTCTGTTTCAGCAGTTGGTGATCACTAGTCCCTCATTTCCAGCCCCATACTTCTTGATAAGTAAATGGAACATTTGCAAATTTGCCAAAATCCTACAATATAGCTATTTACAGGGGTTCTATCTGGATGTTCTCCCATTCACAGGAATTTCCTTTCACTTTTGTTAAACAGTAGCATTACCTACACAAAATACACCTTTGCAGGCATTGCTTATTGAGAAGAGGAGATAAAGCATCAGGAGAAAAGCAGTGTTTATTGTCATAGGCACATCACAAGATCAAGGGTTAGAAAAGGAAGATGCTTCACCATTTGCATGGACTGGATGCACAGAAAGAATTCAAATTATAAAGGTATTGACGAACAACAGAGAAACCAGTGTTTCAACAACTTTGCAGCTGATATAAATCAATGTGGCCCCACTGACTTTAATAAAGATAAGACTAGTGCTACTGAAGCACAGTTGCTTCCTGGAGAAGGGATTATGGTTCCAAGTGCAAAGACAGGAGGGAGTTGCCAGTGAAAGTCTTGGAAAAACAAGTGGGTTGCTGCCCAGCTGGTATGGACTGGTGCAGCTGCACTGGCTTCAGACAGCAGAGCACTACATGGTTTGGCCTATGAACTTCCCTACCAGCTTAGCCCATTTCACCAACACATACAGAGGTTTGATAGCAGCTACAAAGAGGTGACAAGGGAGAGAGGCTCCAGTAAAGCACCTCACAGAGAGAAAACGCAACAATAATAGACCACATAATTTTTCTTGGAAGGGAAAATGTAGCCAAGGCTCTCCATTGGAAAGTGAGCAGCCCTCCAAGGTAGCTCTTCTTCAGGTAAAGCTCTGTAAATTGCGCTGCAGTGAGTGCATCTCAGCCCCACTACAGCAATTAATGCCTTTACTGGCTTTCTTCTGTGACTCTGCTCTTGTCTGGGTCTCTGCTTCAACTCCCAGGAGAGCTGGACCTGCTGCTGAATGTGCTGACCTCTAGCCAGCAAACAGCTCTAGTTGTGTCACACAGACTTCTGTTCTGGGGTGGAGGGACCTCCAGCAGCCAAGCACAGAAAGCAAGATACCTGAGGACTGAGCCAGGTCTAGACAACTTGAGCTCCAAGGTGGGAACCTGCTTTCTACTTTTCCCCTTCTGCCCCCCGCCCCCGATGCAGCACCAGTAGGAGAGGGGGCAAGAGGAGAGCTGCAGCTTTGCCAAGTCTGTTACTCTTCCAGCCCCCTGTGCACAGCTTCCCCTCGGCCAGAGGCAGCACAGCTACCAGGCTGCTCCCGGGCGGGCCGGGGTCCGCAAGCAGAGGGGAACAGGCAGGGCAGAGAAGCAGAGCACGCTTGCAGCAGGGGCAGCTCCGCGCAGGGAAGGAGGGGGCTCCGGGTGCCCGGGAGCAGCAGCCGGGCCCCGGGGGTGGGGGCTGCTCCCGAGCCCTGACGTAAAAACTAGGCGGGGCTGCCCGCTCCGGCTTCTTAAGGAGCGCGGCGGCGGCAGCGGGTGTGGAGAGCTCTGCTCTGCTCTGCCCTGCCCGGGCCGCCCTGCTCGCCGGAGCGCAGAGGTAAGGGATGAGGGATGAAGGCTGCGGGCGGTTGCCGCAGCCGGGCGGGACGGGAACGGAGCCGGCGCTGGGCGTGGCTGCCCGAGCCCGGCTCTGCGGGAGCGGCAGGCGCGCGGGGACCCCGCGGGGCGCTGCGCCGGGTGGGGGGGCATGCACCCCCCCGTGCGCCGGACCGCTGCGGCAGCCTGCCAGGGTCCGAGAAACTTAATAACTGAGAGCTACAAGTTAAATGGTGGTAATGAATGAACTGATTAACTTTTTAAATTATTGTTGTACGGCATTATTCATGACGGGGAGTGGAATGGGAGAGGAAACTGCGAGGAGAAGTGGGGATGAGGGGAAAAAAAGTCAGAGCCGGAAGATGTAAATTGCATGCACACACACACAAACTTCAATTTACGGACAGAAAGACCTAAAGATTGGGGGTGGGGGGCGGAATTGCATGGAAGCATTCACCACAGGCACAAGTAAGAGATTATTGAAATCTGGCATTTCCTGAGCATGCCCTCAGTGCTCAACTATTTAAAAAATAAAATCCTGAACCTTGTGGAAGGCTAACAGCACAGTGCTGTCTAAGTTTGATCAGACTATAAGGATTAGAGGCCTTAGCTACTGGCCCTGACTAATGGTATTCACATCACACCTTCGAGGGCACCCACCCTCATAGTAATGCCCTACGCAGGGCTGTCCCTTTGTTCTGACAAATCCAGAACCCTTGTCTTACTCAGTTTTGTAACTTAGAAAGTTTCTGATAGGTGCTGGGGAGCAGAAAATGTAAAGCAACCTGTTCAGTTGTTAACCTGTACAAACCAGATGGGCCCTGTCCAAGTCACAGAACCATCCTTTTAAGGATTATTATTATTTAGTATTATTTTATTATTATTTAGTATTATTAGCCCATTTTATTAGTACTCCTTTGTCTGAACTATTTGGTGTTGGGGCTCGCCCCGCCACTGCTGTCTTGTATCTGTCTCCCCACCCCCATGGTCATATCTGAGATTGCTAGGCTGCTTTGAAAACTAGAAGCTTGGGAAAAAAGTCAATTATGTCTCTTGAATGAGTCTCAGTAAACAGATAGGTATGTGCATACTGCATAGCATATATGTACAGGTGTCTGCTGCCCAGTGGAAGGGCTCTGATGCACAAACAAGAAGGAAATAGTGACTCACAGGATGTCCTTTGGTTTGCTTCCGAGAAAGCAATCAAAACCTGCCTGGTGCAGTAAGGTACAGAAGAATGATGCTACTGGAGATCTTAGAAGCAGCAAAAGGACAGCCCCATTACTGTCATAAGTGACATCCCACTAGGCAGAGCAGGATGGGAAGAGCAAGCTGGTCCTCTTTTATTCATTAAATGGAAGGTTCAGAGCCAAGGCTGTTAAACCAGTTCTCACAAAATCCCAACTCAGATTAAAGAGTGACTGTAAGCAGTTGGAGAGTAAAGTTTGAATACCTAAAAAATGTTCCCAGAACACGACCAGGTGGCCAGACAGGGGGCCAGGTAAGAATATCACTGCCAGGACTGAAGTCTCTGAAGAGTCTTTTAGCTCTACAATGAAATATGTTCCACAAAGCAGCCTACTCTTCTCTAGTCTTGCACACAGGCTTGTGTCTGAGCTACCTTTTATGTACAATCCCTCTGCACATCCATATCCTGCCTTTGGCATTCTCCTTCACACAGCAAAGGAACATTTCTTCTACTCTTCATGATCACTCATGGAAGAGACTTTCTACACCAAAAGCCAGCTGATTATCAAGTTAAGCTCATTAAGAGAGGTAGCTTACCCCCTGCCAACAATCAAACTGAAAATGTAAAAGCGTGAATACTCAGATGGTCAGCATCTATGTTAAACAGAATTGTTTGTCCTAAACACAGATCTCAGATGTTGCTGATTTCTACAAATGGGAATTTCTCCATATGCCATGAACAACATTAAAATCAATCCCCAAACTTGTTAGAATCTTTAAAATTCCAGAAGCATGTTTGAAAACTCAGCATAGAAGCACATACTAGAAATGAAAACTGACAGAGACAACTGGGCCTTTCTGTCCACAAAAAGTTATAATTCTCAGGATTTCTCTAACCATTATAGGTGCTACTTCTCAAATTTCACAGTTTTAACAGACAATTGTTAGTGATCCGCAACAAGCACCTGTACTTCATATATATGTATAGATAGATATATCAGCACAGGAATGACAAGGACCTGTTAGAGCAAGTCCTGAGAAGGGCTACAAAAATGATCAGAGGGCTGAAACTGCTCTCCTATGAGGAAAAGCTGAGAAAGTTGGGATTGTTCAGCCTGAAAAAGAACAGGCTCCAGGGAGACCTTATTGCAGCCTCCCAGTACTTAAAGGGGGCCTATATGAAAGCTGGGGACAGACTTTTTAGCAGGGCCTGTTGCAATAGGACAAGGGTTGGACTAGATGACATTTAAAGGTCCCTTGCAACCCAAACTGTTGTATATGATTCCACGTGCATGTATACATGTTGTACAATACAGCTGCCATGCCATGGCTTTGCTATACTCTCTTTTCAGAACTGTACTGCATTTTAGCAGGCAAAACACCACTGGTCAATGGATGAATTTGCAACTTTCATTAACTAGAACCATTAAAACATTTTCAACAAGTTTTCCACCTGCTGCTCCACTGATGCTTGTGATTCTGAAGACTATTTGAAAGGTCTCGTAAAATTTTGAGAAAACTAAGACTGCCTAAAGGCTTAAAATTTGTAAAAAGGAATGGATTTTTACTGAAAAAGTAGGGATCTGTAAATCAAGAAAGGTACAAAACTTTCAGTGTGAAGAAGTTCCAAATAAGAGAGTTCATCATACAGATTTGAAGATGATTAGCAAATTTTTTACACATGCTTCTGCTGCACACAGTATTGCAACTCCTCTAGTATCTATATTCACACATGTAAAAAAACATACACACATCTTCAAGGAGCAGAGAAACAATTAACATTTGAGTGCCTTCTATATGATTCTGCATCTAAAAGCGAGAAAATTTTCAGCTTCTTTTGGTTTTCTTATATTTTAGTGACACAATGGACCTTGGGAGCAGAGGAAGAATCCACTGTAACATGAGACTCACCTGCTCTCTGCTAATCATGGCAGCATTCTGCATGACACCTTTCCTCTGCCATAGTCAAACTGATCCACTAGCTCTTGGGTGGGCAGATCCCCAGTGTTGGGAATCCTCCTCAGCTGTCTTACTGGAGATGAGGAAGCCTCGCATTTCTGACTCTGTCAGTGGCTTTTGGGACTTCATGATTTTTCTGAAATCATCAGAGAACCTGAAACATGGGGCTTTGTTCTGGGACCTGGCTCAGCTCTTCTGGGATATCTATGTGGACTGTGTGCTCTCCAGAACCCATGGCCTAGGGAGAAGGCAGTTAGCAGAAGCTGAGCAGAAGACTGCTACTCTACATTCTCAGTTCACAGGGAGAAACCAAGGTCACTGCTCCTTTAATACAAGTCTCATGGGCAATAACTAGAGTCTAGTGGAAAAGAAAAGAGATGCAGTCTTATTGTGTTGTGTGGTTATAGTACAGAAACAGAGGACAGTGCTGCACAAACTCCTCCTAATCAAGTACAGAGCTATGTTTATGTTCAATGTGATCTCAGCAAAAGTTTGACCTCCAGACAACCTGAACTCTAACAACAGCTTTTAAGTTTCAGTTTGATGGAGAAGGAGGGGCTCAGAAAGTGAAACATAGGAGGATTAGAACAAAGAAGGCAGCTCAGCAACTGAAAATACAAATATATTCTTCCGCATCAGCGGTTTTACCACTATTGTGCTATGAATACAGGCTAGTTCCGAATTCCCCATTCTGAGAGGTGTGTCACCTCAGGAATGCAGGGCACTGGTGCTGTTGGGGAGCACGGCAGTCTTTCAGCAGAAGAGGAAGGGTATGTTTACTTGCCATCTAGCAGTCAACCACTAGTTATTTTCCATTTCCATACTGGCAACTTGACCCAACACACAGTGGAAACAGAACTAGGACTCAGATGCACGTAGGATTTCAGGAACAGCTACAGCTTCAGGAAGACACCACTATGTGTGACATTAAATGCTGCAATTCCTTATCTCCAGGTTCCCAGCCCCAGAGCAGAACCCCTAGGCTTAAAGTGTTTCCATATGCATGTCACTTACCCTCTCCATTACCAGAAGGGAGACACAGCATAGCTTTTCCTAAATCTCAGTCCCTTCCAAGGCTTCAGTTCTGATCCTATTGCCAACGGATGAATCCTTCCTTTGAGCATATCCACTTCCAGATAGGGGTAGGTGCTATAATTTAATGGAGAGGTAGAGTGGCCGTTGCCATCACCAACAGCTGTAGTGCATTAGGCCTACAGTGAGAAGGCAGAACCCTCTTTACACTTAAGCAGATTGAGACCTGTATCTCCACTTCCTAGATTGGTATCTGAGTTATTAAGGCGTTTTGGGGGGAATGTTCATGGAATAATGAAGAACCTCTCTTGACAATTACCTATTAGAGTATCTCTAAAAATGGACTTGAACTCAGGGTTTTTGCACCACAGGGACACTATACCACTGGACAGTCCCGCTCTGGCCCACAAGCCTCAACATTTTTTTTGAATATTGAAAGCTGGGATTTGAGATAGGAAGAATTAAGAGGTCCTTACCCCTGTTACCTAGAGACAGTGTCGTAGCCATTAAGCTAGGACATAGGAATTGTGTTTGAATCAATCCCCTCAGACTGAAGAGCACACACACAGGGTCAGTTTCTAAAATATGAGCCAAACAACCACTACCTGCATTTTAAAAGCAAGGAGTGTACTCTATCCTGCTCCACAAAGAATCTGAGCTATCGCATTGCTCTGACTGGATCTTAACCATGTTGGAACTTCAGTTTCCAATTGGTCTTAGACATCACAAAGGCAACAAATTGCTCAGTCCTTACCAGACTGATGCACTTTCAGGTGCAAAGAGAATGCAGCTTTAGACACATGAGGCAGTAGTATTGTTAAAAACTTAGACGCTCATCAGGCGAAAGCCCAGGATTAATGTTTGTTTTCAGGATTGCAGCTTTGAATATCCCTGTCTAAACTCCCACCTAGCTCTTCATATCTATATCACATCGTGATTTTCCTAAACAAAGAGCTTTTGTTCCTAGTCAAGATTAAGCATAACAGTCTGATGTACTTTGCAGAATCAAATTACAGGTTTTGTGATAAATACTGACTTTTGTTTACACTTACACAGAGATTTTAAGCACGACTAAGTATTCATACTTTAAGAAAAACAAGGACTCCTTCCTTTCCTTCTTTGTTTTGTGAATTGTAATCAGTTAATCTGATTTTTCTGTACAACTGATTAACATCAGGCTATAGCAGGCAGCTTATAGCAGTGACAGCCTAAATTTTATTTTTTGGAGGAGCTATCTAACTTCTCATCCAAGTCTCACAGTTTCTTAACAAAGCCAGTTGTTTTAATCTTTGTAACCCTTGATCCTACTGCCTTATTTCATCAGTGAAAGCAGAAATCAATTGGTAATAATTGCAGACAGAAATCACATCCTAGCAAGTGATGAGGAATGAGACAAGTAGGGAGAGTCTTCCACAGTTACCTGGCCAAGGTATCTTTAGTAACTCATCTTTCCCCTAACAAAATCCAAACACTATGAAAAAGCACATTTCATAAAGGCATTTCCAAAATATTACAACACTGTAGTTACACAATATTTGTAACAACTCTCCATGAACCAAAATAAGACTTTGGAACGACAAGGAAAACATAGCTTTTGTACTCACAGCAAATCTTCCTGAAGAGCAGCTAAAAAATCCTCCTCAAGAAGCCACACAGCACATCCCCACTACAAACACTTGAAGACTGCAGCCACAAACATCTCTCCACTCCTTTTCTCCTTGCTCAGCAGCCTGTCTGCCACTCAGTGGCCACAGCTGTGCACACCTCCCTCACAGGTACAGCTAATTAGGCTCAGAACAGCCCTTGCACCTGGCCCAAGACACGTAATTTGCTGTCCCAACGTTGTGGGGTGTCAGGGAGGGTAGTGGAGCAGATGCTACTATACATTTGAGGTCTGGTAAATAAGCAGTATTAGTCAGTTAATTTTTCAGAAGGCAAATATGTCTAAAAGAAAGAAAACCAATTTGCTGGCTTTTAGAGATCATTGTAAAGAAAATGTCCCATAGTTCCTCAAGCAAATAACAAATCTGCAACCAAACAGTGTGAGAGATCTCATGCACTGTGCAGGGAGGTTGATAACAAGCTGGTGAGTCAGTAAGATTATGAGCAGACTTAAGTGCTGCTAATTACAAGTAGAAGAGTTTTATAGGAAGATTGAAGGAAAAGGTCCATACTGGGGGAAAAGATCAAAGTGACCTGACATTGAAATACAACTCTTGCAAGTGGAGGGTTATGGATATCACCAAAGAGGTTTGGGGGCAATGCTGATAAAATGGGGACCAGCAACAGCTAAAAGCAGAAGAAACAGATGTGGGAAACTGAGTATTCAGCTGCTCTTTGCTGTTTGGAAATCATTTATTTATATGCATTTTCATGTCACTTTTCAGGGATATTTTCTCATATTCAGAGGTCGCCAATTCTGAAGAAGAGAGACTCATTTGAAGATTTAATAAGTATCCACATGCATAAGAGTAGACCTACATTACTTCGAAGAGTCATTGGAGAGCTAGGAAAAAAGAGGAAATCCCACTTTTAGTTCAAGATCTTGATTTCTAGATTTTTTTTTAATTACTTCTCTTTATTTTTTGCATTCTAATCCTCACTGATGTCAATTTACATGTAGAAAAAGGCCTGTAAGCATGGGCACCATATCTCTGATTAACTTGGACTTACGGGTTTTTTTAATTATCTATTAATTTCATCTCCTTAATAAACTGCATGATTTATAAGCAGTTGCCTACTTTAACCTGTGTGTATCTCAGTAATACATGTGACCCATTCACACGTGGCACGATTTTGGGTGCCAAAACAGGAAATAACTGATCCTTCAACAAAACACAGACAAGCAGAGAAGGAAATTATCAAAAACCCTCCACTGTTTCCAAGACTGGATTAGAGTCAAGATGGTGATTTTGATTGTATGTGTAGCTGTACACTTGCACAAAGCAATCACTGCTCAAAGACATCATCCTACTAAAAGAAAAATAGTACATATTTTTACATGAAAAATACCTTCCAAAAACATTGTAAGTTTTCCAGCAAAAGTAAAAGGGTTAAAAGATTTTACCAGCTCCTCTGCTTTCACATTATATTTTTATGATATTTTCCCTAAATGCTTAGTTATTAAAAATACTACTTAAAATGTTACACATTCTTATTTAAAGTGTTTAATACAAGAAACTCATGTATAACTTACAATTGCTTCTGTTTTCGTTTGCAAGCTCTTTGTAGAAAAATCAGTTTCCTCTGTTATTTATAACTCTAACAGGCAATTTGATATTAAACTAATGTAACATAACTTAGGGCAGGTAACATTTCATGCTTTTATGAGATAAAATATTTCCTTTGCCTGACTGGCTGAATGCAACTACAAATTTCAGCTTTCCAGGGCAATTATATTTTACTGCTCATTCAAAGTTTCTTTCCTTGAGCATGTAGCAATATTTCATTGCTCTTTTTTCTTTTTTTTTTTTTCTCCAAATGCCCACAGAAAAACTGGTTTGCTGGTTGTTCACCAACTTGGAGAAATAGGTTCAAGTAACAAAATGTGTAAAGGAAATCTTAAAATGGTTACTGGGCCTGAACAAAGTAAAGGTTAAACACAGTCCCACTTGGTGAAATCATTATCTTAAGGAAGCAGACAAAGAACTGTAAGAGGACTATCAGCTTCAATGGCACTGGATTTGTGCTTCGAGTTACACATGCAACAAACTATTTAAGTGTTCAAGAGAAGAGGGAACACTAAAGCAGGATAAGCACAGGAACACAGTTTAGTGTACTCAGCAACACCCCCCCAACTGCAGCCACAGCCTATGAGTGTGCTCTGCTGCTGTGTGGGAGGGCGGCAAGACCATTGTTACAACAGGTCCTCTCTCTCCTGTTCCTATGTTGTTAATTAACTAAATTATATTAATATATCTAAAAGCCCCATTGTATGCAACTTTGTATCAACATAAGAGACATGTCTTCAACCACAGTCCCCACAGCTATTAAGTCCAGCAACTGACAAAGAGCGTGTTAAGGGCTGGATGCCTCAGCCAAGTACTACAGTACAACTGGTATTGTAGTAGACCATATGCACTTCAGCTCTAGAAAATATAAAATCAGACAGATTACCCGAACAGGTACTGTTTATCTTAGCTGCTTTTCCACAGGGCCCTTTGGGAAGAGGCTAGTGCTTCCACTTTAGATATATCCCAGCTGCAACAATAGGATCCCTTAGGAAATGGCTCATGGTAGCTTTTTTCTTCCCTTCAGATAGCAACAGAAATGGTGAAATACCACTATGGGCCAAGATGATATTTAGCTTAAACAAATTTTCAATACTTCTCTGCTTCAGCAAGCTTCTTAATTAATAGTCTGTAGCAAAATTTGGCCTTCGAGGAAAGGATGCACAGTTAAGATCGAGAAAACAGATGATTCTCTAATATAGGTCACACTATGGAGAACATTTGGTAATTGCTGATGTAAAGGACACAATCTGTGTAATTAATTGTGCTGAAATAAAAAGGAGATGCAATTCATTACCTGTAAACCTGCATGTGATAAAGTGCAAATGACAAAAGGTTGTCTGTGTTGAGAAAAAGTAAGGACTGAGTATGAGGTGAAAGTAGATCTGCTCTACAGGAACAATTCAAAATGTTACTGTGTTTACAGACAGGACATTGCCTCCTACTACTCTTCCTTATAAAGGTCATGGCAGATCTTTGAGTGAGTTAGGACTGTTTTTGTAGATACTGCACCTGGCTTACTGTTTCCCAGCCTGAGTCTGTCAGAAGGATGGGATGAACATGTCTGACAGAAGTTGATTCCTTGTCAGCTGAACTGACTAATAGCAAAAGAAAGACCTTATGATTTTGTCCCTTTCATCTTGTAGGTATTTGGGAGCTAAACAACTGCTTCTTAGCATGGGAAAACACTTCTTTCAGTCTTTACACACTGCCATGAAGTAAGAGTTCATGGTAGTTCGGGAATATCTATTTGTAAGAATTTGGGCTCCAGATATGTTCAGTGAAATTGCATCAGACCAAACTAGTATTTGTCAGTTGTCACTGTTTCCAACCATATTTAATTCAGATGCACACACTGGATGGAGATTTAAAGCCTCATCAGAAGCTGATGGATACCTTCCCATAATCAACAACTAGGTTCCTTGGATTGTTGTTTGTCTCTTGGCACTGGCATCTTGCAAAAGCTATTAAGCTTCTATCTCACACTGTATTGTTTATGTGCTAGTGTGGCTGCATCCACTTACTAGTGACCTCATCACTATTTGTTTTCTGGGGCCCTTCCTCAATAAGTTTCTTTCCACTATCTTTATACTTCCTTTACTAGAAGGAAGTATGGGGGGAACATCAGACTGGTGACCTGTCACTAGTGGGGTTCCACAGGGCTTCATCTTAGGCCCTCATCTTCATAAATGATTGGACACAGGACTGGAAGGGATACTAAGCAAGTCTGCAGGTGACACAAAACTGGGAGGAGCTGTTGACTCCCTCAGTGGCAGGGAGACCCTGCAGAGAGACCTTGACAAATTAGAGGGTTGGGCAATCACCAACCATCAACAAGGGGAAGTGCCAGGTTTTGCACCTGGGATGGGGCAACCCTGTATGTACAGACAGACTGGGGAATGAGAGGCTGGAAAGCAGTGGTGTGGAAAGGGACCTGGGGGTCCTGGTCCATGACAAGTTGAATATGGGCCAGCAGTGCCCTGGCAGCCAGGAGGGCCAACCATGTCCTGGGGGGCATCAGGCAAAGCATCACCAGCCGGTCAAAGGAGGGGACTGTCCTGCTCTGCTCTGCACTGGGGCTGCCTCACCTTGAATATTGTGGCAGTTTGGGGCACCACAATATAAGAAAGATATTAAACTGTTGGAGAGCGTCCAAAGGAGGGCAATGAAGATGGGGAAGGGCCTTGAGGGGAAGCCAATGAGGAGAGGCTGAGGTCACTTGATCTGTTAAGCCTGGAGCAGAGGAGACTGAGGGAAGACCTCATTGCAGTTACAACTTCCTCGTGAGGGGAAGAGGAGGGGCAGGCACTGATCTCTTCTCTGTGGTGACCAGTGACAGAACCCAAGGGAATGGCCTGAAGTTGTGTCAGGGGAGGTTTAGGTTGGATATTAGAACAAGGTTCTTCCCCCAGAGGGTAGATGGACACTGGAACAGGCTCCCCAGGAAGTGGTCACAGCACCAAACCTGACAGAGTTCCAGAAGCGTTTGGATGATACTGTCAGGCACATGGTGTGACTCTTGTGAATGGTCCTTTGCAGGGCTAGGGGTTGGACTCTATTATCATTTTGGGTCCCTTCAACACAGAATATTCTGTGATTTATCTTGATGATTACAATTAATTCTGAAAAATACAAGACAAGGAAAATCTATGCGGAAAATGAAGAGTTCTGCTGAGCAGCTTTTTTTAGGCACTACACTTTTCATTAGTCTTTTCAATCACATCAGCCTAAACTCTGTTTGATTATACATGAAGCAAAGCTTCAGAATATATAATTTATCTCACTTTTCTCCCAAAGCTTTCAAAAATATTTTGCTTTTACCCAAGCCAAATTTATTTTCTCAGTAATCACAGAAAAAAATTCTGTAATAATTAGGAGAATTTCTCTCTTGAAAAGCTGGTATACTTTCAGTGACATCCTTAAAATCCTTAAAATCATGCATATTTTCTTGAACCATAACTGGTTTTGAACTCACATGAACGTACTTATTCACTATTTTTTATGCACCTCCTGCAGAACTGTGATAATAAGTAACTAAGTCTATATTTTTTCTCTCTGAAGTGGTACTGCATAATTTTCATTTCTCAGATCTTTAAAATACTTCTGTACATTACAAAAAAAAAAGTTTTCCTTGTTGCTGGCACCAACAAGAAATACTTGAGTGACTTACAAAGAAGTAACTCGACTATGGGATATCAGCTAAAGAGAGAGAAATGGGCAATCATTTGTACTGCTGAGGAATCCACTGCACAGGAGCTGGAAACCACAAAAAAGGAATATTGTTCTCCAATATGTTCCTGGTGAAGTCATTAAATGCAGAAATCTGTTATGCTGTGTTATTACAATGCAACACCTGAGACTCTTTAAAGAGTTTGACATGGCATCAATTACCTTAAGTAGTTCAGTGAAGCTGTAAGGCGAATGGTGGTTTCCATCATTCATAAGCTGGTGAAATTACTTGGTTGATGAGGTCAGAAAAGGACCTGCAAACATGCTCAGCTGTAGAGAACAACTCCTGCTGCAAAGTAGTCTGTTGGGCTGAAAAGTAGAACAGATTTTAAGTCTTTCTAAGCTTTTGAATGCTGCCAGAGCCCTGGAAAACTTTATAAATCATTAAGTTAAGATAACTCTGTAGAAATGGCAGCTTTTTATGTCATATTCCTGATTACATCCTCATTATCAAAAGTGAGGCATCCTGATGTGTTGAACAAAGCCCTGCTGTGTAAGATCACTGATTACATAGGGATTTTGTACTGCTGGAAGTCTGCCTGCGACTGGAGTCATAGTTACAGTGTCACAGAAGTGGTAATAGCAAAGACCTCCAGTGCCCTCACCAGTTTAACTTTGCTCCTTAGTTAACTGCTGAGACTGATTTTCTCTTATGAGCTCTAACTCACCCAGTTTCAAATTAGTCAAACATTAAGGGTTATATTTGGAATATGCTCTACCTTACAGTACAGAGCTTGAATACTCCTACAATGGCTAAGGCAAGATTCTGAATTTCCTTGAAGAGTTAAATGATTATGAACAATATTATAGAGTAAACTGGATGAAGGTGAGAAGACAGAGTCGAGATTACTGGGAGAGCTTATACCTGGCTGGGTTTGGAGAGACAATCCATCCTTCAGTTTCATCACTAGCTGCTGCAGTTCCATTTCCTCTCTGACTTCCTTCTCATCAGGTAGTAGTTGCACTGAAGGGGGAGTAAGAACTGTATTCCTCATGACGCCACTGAGAGAGTTTTCTGTCAATTTAGGCAGATATGTTTGATTCTCATTTGCTTTTTTATACTGTCCCATAAAAGGTCTGTCACTCTGCAGGGACACTGACTCCAGTGGGTCATCTGAAAACATAAAGTCCACTGCAGTGGGAACCTCAGGTGTCTGTAAAAACTGCATTCTATTTGCAGGGTTGGGGGGACTCAAAGGTTTCCAGTCTGCACATGTTCTGGAAGTAGGCCTTATTTGGGCAGGATTTAATCCACCCTGCATTTTCCTTTCCAGCAGAACAGGGGGATTTCTTGGCACTGTATTCTGATACTGTGCAAAAGGATGTTCTGATGACTGTAACATTGTCTACAATAGAAAAAACACAGAAAATACATTGTGAAAATAACTGATATTTTGGCTTGCCAGTAATACTAAAGCAGCATTGCAGAAAATGCTACAAAATGCTGTAGGTGGCAAATATGTATACATTCTCTGTGAAATAAGGGCCTTTTTAGAATCTCACAAATAATTTTAATGACCAAGAATCAATACAATTGAAAAGAAATAAAATATTTTCTGTAAGATGTCTGTATTACCTTCCAGTAAAAGACGGTAATTAGGAATGACAAAAGAGTATTTTATTTATTCAATGCCAACACAGGACTCCTCTCTGAAGAAAAGACTGCAGTGGAGTATCTAACACTTCTGTTGGAAACCATTTTCTCACTCTTATTGGAATATTCATTATTTTCATTGCAGTAGTATCTAAACATCCAGTATGGGTATCTGTGCTAGATGCTAAATATACACAGAATGACAAGAAAATCCCTGCTGCTTTCTATCTACTTTCTCTGAAGACAAGAATCTAAGATAACTGAAAATACTAGTGGAAGGTGCATGAAATAGTACCAAGAGTGCTGGTCTGCAGGAAGCAGTAGTTAGTGTTCAGTAATTGCTCATAGCTCTGATTCTTGGTATATTTGTCACTATACCTTTACTTCTTGCTCCATTTGCTGCAGTCTCATTTGTAGGTTTTTATGGCTTACTCTCAGTCTTTGGAGTTTCACCTCTATTTTGCAGCTTTTTTCTTCCTGGCAGTTGTGAAGAAATTGTATTTTGTCCTTCCATTTCTTGAAGTGCTTCTTCATGTACCTGCCAGAGACACAGGAGGGTGGGATTTTTGCTAGATCACACATACACAAATACATGCAGTCATGGAAAAGAGCTAGCACTTTAGCACAAACTTTATCCCCTTTATCAGTTTAGAAAATTTTTGTCAGCTTTGGGATTAGAGACCAATGTTTCAGGAGCTGGGCTGTATCCACAGAATTAGCAAGAACAGGAGTGTTCTAGATGAGGAAAGATGTGAGCTGAATGGAGCTACAGCCAGGACTGAACCTTGCATTTTACCTTTCCCACAAAGGTGGCTTCAACAGGGGAGACATTACAGCAGTCCCTCTGCCTAGAAGCAAACTATTTATGGCAACTTCCTGAACTGCAAAAGTTCCCACTACATGCCACAGGCAAGAACAAAGTAAAAGCAGCCTCTACCCCTTTGATAGAGTTTTCTTCTTGCTCATGGTATTCTATGCAGTTTCTTTGATTATATGAATAGTTCCTGCACAGGCCACTTGTCCTTGAAAAGACATTGTGATTTTTGCAATAAGAAGTGCCACCCTCCCACACATACCAGAGATTTAGAAATTACCTACTCAGAGCCCAGTATGACAAAAATACCATAATTCTGTTCTAGTTGGGATTTCTCTAAGAAGTCAGGGTAGAAATAGTTTTGCCTTCCTCATGGCTGAGGTGGAGACAGTAAAGTTTGTTAACACTACTGTAATAAACCAACTGCTTCATATCACAGAGCTGAAATAGTTATCTGTCCTGCTTAGTTACATCCAGAAGTTCATCTGATTCACTTTCTTTTGGTTATACTTTGGCTTAGAGACAAGAGTCCCACCAGATTTCTCTAGAATTATGCAAGATCTGTCTGAATAGGACAAGTCATATAATTTAAAATTAAGATTAATATTACAGTGGTTCCTTATAACAGCGTTTAAGGGGTCTTTACCGTAAAATGCTGACTCCCTTCAACTAACTCAGGGCCACTTCTGTGAACAGGCACATGAATGCTGGAAGTCAGTCCACAAATAAGAATAAAGAGCTTCCCATGAGTAATGTGATTCATTCACCCCATTATATGATAAGCTCTGGGTCAGAGGGTGATGCAGCATTTCAGGAGCAGGCTTCCCAGATATCCTCTCAACTATTGCTAATCTAAACAAAAGCTGAAGATCTTTGTCATATCTCTTTATTTGCCCAGGTGAGAACAGAGAGTGAGGTAAGGACACAGGCTTACAATGGAACCACAATTGTTTAGCTCTGATCTTGAAGTGGCCTTGTGTGAATTTGGAGCAGCAATTGTACTTAGAATGAAACAGAACAGGAACAGAGAGAACTGAACATACTGAAGGAAATAAAGAGTAGATTCAGGATAAAATACTACACTTCACTGTAATTCCATTGGTTTAAGGAGTCACAGCCATGGTTTTATCTAGAGCACATTCGTATATAACTACAAAAATTAAAGAGGGGAAGGCATAAATGCAAGAAAAAGGTTAGCATTATTGCCCATACAACAACTTCCCCTCCTGCCATGCAAACAAATAAACCTCTCAGGAAATTTGTAGTTTAGGAATTAATATTTTTTCCTGTCAAAGGTTTGAATATCAGAAGGAACTTCTCTGATAATATGTCATGGATTTTATACCAATAGTTATTGTATTAAGCCTATTAATCTCTATTTGATGTACAGCACATTTTCTAGAAAGACAATGTACTTTGATTTAAAAACTTCATGCAAATAATGAAATTTTTTTTGATTAAGCCTTATTCAGAGAAAAACTTGAAAAAGTATGCTATTCTGGTATTTGTATGTGAATGAACATCTTTTCCCTTAAAAATTACCTTTAGAAATATAAACTAGCAATTGCAGAAATGCTGATGAAAGCAAATGAAAATGTTTTGCTTTTCCAGACATTGTTTTTCCAGTGATCCCCATTTACAATTTTTGTTGCTGAGTTTTTATCATTCATCCTCATATAATAGGATCTTTATTTAATCTCAAAATCTCCAAGGTATAGAAAAATAACCTGTCTTCTAGCCCTTCACTGAGCCCTGCCCACCAGTCTTCTGTCAGTGTACCACTGCATTTACATACCTGCTGTCACTGTGAACGCTTTTGATAGATTCGTGCATTTTTAACACATCTGCTTCAAAAGAGGCTATTGCCTAGAACACAAAGAAGTATCTGGTCATAACCTTATCAGCAATAACATTCATTTTTATATGCAAATTTTACTATAAGAGGGCATGACAAATTTTGGATTTGGTCTGTTTCATAGATTTACTAGTTAGCTTTTTAAATTTAACTTATTACAATCAACTGATGCATTAAAGTATTTCTAATGGCTATTAGAGGAGACTGGAAAATTTATTCTATAGAGCAAGTTCTTTGTTCCATGACAAATTCTAAGTGTATGAGAATTTGTTTTAAAATAGAACAAAACACATATTCCCTAGAATTTCTGCAAAATGGAATATTCTGATTTGGGAACAGTCTCTCCCAAGTCCCACAACTGCTTTGGGACAAGGAGATGAAGAGAGAGACTGGATGTAGAAGAGAGAAGAAAAACTCCTGGTCTTTGCATGGAAGTAGCAGTCTCTGGGCCATGCAGGGAACAGTAACCCAGAAGTCAAGAACACAAATGCTTTCCATCTGCTTTTGGGGCATGATGTAAGTTGGGCTGGAATCAGGGCTGCCAGGAAATTATGAGACTAAGAGCTGGGTCCCCAGGACCTCCATACTCGTCAATTCTGTTAAAAGCAATCATTGGACTTACTGTCCACATCTTTTGAAGCAAAGTGGAAATAAGCACTATAAGATCTTGGAAATCAGTATAAAACTTCTCAAAAAGAATTCTCAGCCCAGATTCAAAATGAACAAATGAGCAATGCATGACAGAATCCCAGTACAAGGATGCAAGTCCTATCTTGCTGTCTCCTAAAATGACAAATGCCAGCCGTCAAAATTATATGTTTAAGCACTTTAAGTCTGCCCCACAACTTCTCCTGCAGATATATGCTGGCTGGCACTATACCTTGAGTGGGGCAGCAGAGTCCTAAATGACATCTCTTCCAAAGGGCAGCACAGGAGTAGCAGCCAAAGGAGTGACCTGACACACAGAGGCTAGTTTTCAGTTACTGCACCCCTTGGCTCCTGGGAAGAACAAGATGAGCGGATGACACAAACTGGTTTGAACACAACTCAGTGTTCCCTATATTCTGAGTATATGCAGAGCTGCCAATCTTTCAAATAAATATAGAAACAAAAAACTGCTATATACTTATTTTTAGCTACACTATCCTATCCACTCCTCTAGTATTGTTTCTATGCAGGGAAGCTGGAAATAGATTAGTGGAGACCTTTTGTACATTAGCTATTTTAGTTGGAGTGGACACCACTCTGGGTTTATCCTTCAGAGGGGATCATTCTGTCCTCTTGCTATTGCCATGGTAACAAAAATGGCCTGAACCTAAAAAGAATTAAGGCAGCAGTAGGAGGATATGACGGCATTTTTTACCTGTTGAAATAGAGAGAAGACTCCAGTCTTAGCTAGTCTTTAGTGTGCTACTCTAAGACAACTCAGCAAAACCCAAAGCAAATATTCTTACAGGTGCTTCTGAAGGTTATGGAAGTCAAGGAGACTAGTCACTAATCTTGGAAAGACATCAAATTCAAGCTTCACTGAGTTTTCATATTCCACATTTTTTTCCATAAGTGAGGAATTAAAAAAAAGCTGAAGATGTCCAATACATTTTCATTAGTAATTAGATAGTTAACTTGGTAGGTCTTCTTCACAGCTGTAGCACTATTACTGCTTCATGTTTTGCTCACCTGAGCTATTGTCTTGCCTTGCTCTAGTGTCTTTCTGTTATTCTCACTCTTCTGCATCACAGTCCTGTTTTCAGCTATGAACTCGGGTGACTCTGGGACACAACTATCCCCTGGGAAAGACAGGTTTTCAGGGCCAGGGAGTGGTGAAGCACTGAGTTCTGCAGGAGGACTGTGTGCCAAGAGAGAAATAATGAGTAGGTAAAGGATCAAGACTCACATGGTT
This sequence comes from Manacus vitellinus, assembly GCF_001715985.3. Lineage (NCBI taxonomy): Eukaryota > Metazoa > Chordata > Aves > Passeriformes > Pipridae > Manacus > Manacus vitellinus. Next base: position 9,461,821 of record NW_021939471.1, on the reverse strand, counting down.
TTAGTATCGAGAAAGAACAAAATAAAACTAATGCACTGTGAGTAGACAGACAGTTATGCTATCGACTAAGCAAGAAGTATGGTTTAGCCATGCCTGCTGGCACATTTTGGCTGAAAGAAGGAAATTCCTAAAAACGAATTCCACTCTCCCAACAGAATCTCAACAACAGGTTCTTCTTTCCACTCATTTAGTTTCAGTGCAATTTGCTGCTTCTCTTCTATGCTTCCTTTCACCAAGAGCTAAATATATTGGGAAATTCAACTACAAAAATATAGCAAAGTATCCTGCTGCTCTGTCCATTCTATGCCTGGAAAAGGCCAGATATTTATCAGTCCCAGAGCGACACCTGTAACAGCAGCCCTAAATTATTCTTTGTCCCATTGCTACCCAAGCAGTAGGTAGAGCAAAACCCCACAGAATTATAGATAAATCTTGACTGCTCACAGAAAAATTAAATGACATTCAAAATGATGACATATTGTTTTGTTGCTAAATACAAGAGAGGAAATATTAGCAACGAAAAATGTTTTGCATTTCACCACATTCTAAAAAACAAACACTGAAATAATATTCTCTATGAGAATCACTGTAACTATCATCCATTGGTCTTATAGCACATAAAAAATTGTTTTCTAATTGCAAACCTACCAGAGTAGCAAAATCCAGTTTTATAAACAGATTTTTGTCCTCCTTTGCACGAGGAGGAAATTAATTCTTTTAGAGAGGACTGACCATTTTTCCCCTATTTCAGTCTCACTGAAGCCTCATTTGGAGAACATATGTGAGATGCAAGAGAGTTGCTAGGCCTTTATACAACTAGAAAGGAATCTCACCCTTTGCACATTTGTAGTTTATATGCTTATCTCCTATAATCATTCCCTTCAGTTTCTACACCTAAATATCAACAAAAATCTCATAGCAAGGAAGGAGAAACTATTGGGAAAAATCACAACACAACCTCCAATGCTCATTATTAACCACCATGATCAGTGGAAATACAGTAATGAATTTAAATATTAACCAAAGCACACCAAACAACTGGTCTGAAAGAACTGGAATGGTGAGATCAGCTCACTACTGTGAGTAATCCCACAGGCCTGCAATTCAGTGGGACTTGAGTAGAATGACTGTCACTGAATGCACTGTGGGTCACACGTGGAAAGTATTACAGTTAATTTCCAATGAATTTTTCACAGAGGAGTTGCTTAAAAACCCATGCAGTTGTGACAGGTACTAAATATTTGCAATGCCTGACCCTAGACTGAGCATAAGAAATGGCACAGAGCAAGAGAGACAACATAAGGAAGGAGGGAAGGAAGACACGAGCATGTTATATTTTATAAGACAACTAGTCATTAGGTCATCAGCATGGTAATTATGGTTAAGCTATAGAACAATGTGCAGCAACTTCCCAGTTATTTTTTCCCTTTTTAATAGAAAAATTATGACATGGTATCTGTCATAACAAAATCATTTATTCAAAGGGCATAATCAAGCAATATTCCACATCCTGACATTCAGAGATTCTAAACTCATCTGAAAATGAAACTCACAAAGTCTTTTTGTGAGTAGGGAAGTGCCCCTCCTCCACTGTCTCCAGAGTCCTTCTTCTCTGAGCCTCCTTTCTTCTGCAGCGCTCTTGAAACAGGTTGTTCCTGATGGTGCGGAGAAAGTGCTTTGCACTGGCCTTTGCTGACATCTGTCGGAATGAGCAATAACAAAGAAGAGAGTGAATTTTCAAGCAGGTGTTGCACAGAAGTGGACACAGTCCAAGACAAAGGCAAGACATAAGAAAACAAAGGTCAACCTGCTCAACAATTAAGAAGCTTGTGGCTGCTATCTGAGTCCTAGAAGGGGAGCTGAGCTGGATGATGATGCAGGACCACAGGCAAGAGCAGTTCCAATTCTTTAAGTACACAAATCACTTTGCCTGGGCCAAATTGAGGCAGCCTGGAAATCCCTAATACAGGATTTTGGCAGTCACAACAATAATTCTGCCCAACTAGTATCTAAGTTCTCTCTTGATCAATGGGAAGAAGTACTTTTATATTTGTATGAAGCATTCACAGATGTAGTCTTCCACAACTCATGTCCTCCTCTCGTAGCATATAGTAAAATACACATCCATTTGTCACAACAGTGTCAGGCTCAGTCAGGTACAGCAACTAAACTCAGTAGCTGTATTATAGGAGGACACAAACCAATTCTGCCCCAGGAAGTGACTGCTGCAAAACATGGGGTGAGCCCTGACAGACTGAAGGAAAACACAAAGAAAACACACCACATGCCTCCCAGTGTTTCTCAACGTGGTAGTAACATCACCACAAGGTGTCAGCACAGAAAGGAAAAACTGCCGTTATTTCAAATGCCCACGCAGAAGTTCACTCCCTGATAAAGACAAAATGAAAACTTACCCAGACAAGGCCAGCATCTGCTAAAAGTGGAAGGGATGGGGACAGCAGCTTACTACTGATTCTTTTAAGTCCCGCACAAAGGATATAAAAGTGGTACCTGTCATAGTGAGTAGCTTATCTTTTAATTTTGGTATAGACTTTGGCCTGTATTGTAATATTTGGCCTATAAAGTAATAATGACAGGGTTAATGTAGGATTAGGGCTTCATAAAGTAAACCCAAGTTCAGTGATCTAGTTGCAGTACTGCAGAAACAATGTTGGAAAGCTCAATGTCAGACAGTATAGGTGAGGAAAGGGTCTTCCAAACACAAATTCCCAGTGTTGTACTTCACCACTAGTATGATGAAAGCACAAGTTGCCCCTGTAATGGAGTCCAAGTAGGTGAGCTTGGTTGGGCACACGCTGCCTCTTTGTGCCACATCCCTAACTGACAGAGACAAATGAATCAGAAGGGTTTACAATAAAGTGGGAAAACTCTGGGAGAAAAAACATTTCATGCAGGAGTTTGTACAACTTTAGGACGAATTAATTTTTGCATGAGTCTGCATTGGGATTGGGATGAAGGAGCACTGGGATACACTGATGGGACTTTACACAGGTTTAAGGATTATCTGTAAACAGCAAACTTGCCATTAAAGTCCTTGAAAAGAGGACTTGCACTAGGATATTTCATCGCTTTATTCAGTTATTTCAGAACAAAACACTCATTCCAAAGTTAGAAGCCACCTTTTTTCCTTTTCCTGTCACACTGTGCCCAGATTAATAATGCTAATATGTCATGGTCATTATGGCTAATCCACATATAATTTTATAATAAATGTAGTTCAAGAATCTACTGCCTACTTGCCTACAGGAAGAACCTGAACAGGGAAATTAATCAGTACAATGGGACTCTACCTGCACACAGTGTTCCACAACAGGATGTGACCTCTTATGTGGTTTGCAGAGACGGCCAGTGAAAAAGCACGCTTGGCAAAGGTCAAAATTGAGGCACTTCAAACAGCGATACCTGTGAGGGAAAACAAAGGGATTCAGTAACTTCCCCACAAGTAAGGACTTGGTGTAAGTGAGCTTGACTACTGAAAATACAGATCCCTGGGCTCTGAAATGCAGAGAAATGGCTTTGTTAGAATATGACTTTCCTCAACATTCTCTGAATGCAAGTTATTTTGTCCAAATGATAATGGACTATTCTCCAAACCCACTAGTGATTTTAGTATTATTTACTCACTGCATTGAAATGCAGTTCATGAAAGAAACAGCTGTTTAGCATCATTTTTGAGAATGCAGTTTCAACTTCATATGCTTCTTATGCACCAGCTTACATCTATTTGCTGCTCTCATGGAACTGTAATATTGAGTGACACATAACACATGATTGATGTAGGATTTGCAAGCAAAAAACTAAAAATGCAAAAAACTAAACTTGCAAGCTTACTACTAGTGAGAAAAGAGTAACAGTAAATTGGTTTTCTGAGCATTCTGGTCAGAGGTAATGGATAGCATTCTTTTTATACCACTATGCCATTTTACACCATTACTTAGATGAACAAGATGTTAAGATGGATAACCTAACTAGCCAGTTAATACAACTGGCTATGGGACAAAGAACTAAGAAATTAGAAACTCAGGTTTAATTGGCTTTACTTCTGAATTGCCAGTTTACCTTCAGCAAGTCTTCATAATCATGTCTGTGCTAGTGAGCTAAAGAGAAGCAGGATGCAGGCTTGAGCACTAGACTGCGATGGTTCTCTCCCTCTTTTACTGACTAAATTAGATTACATCAAAAGTTTGTTGCTTAATACATCAGGTATAGACTGTAAGGTATGCAAACAATAGTAAGAACTGATGCACCTGAGGCCAGTAATGGGGAAAACTTTGCAGACTCTACATCTAGCTTGGTGAAAAACCATTTCCGTGGCTGATAATCTGTAACATGTAGGGAGCCACAGGAGAACAGCAGGCTCCGATCTCAGCCAAGACAGGAATTTTTCTTCAACAATAGCTGAATTCAGAACCTAGAAAAAAGACATGTCTCAAGTTCATACATTCATTTGAAAAGAACGAGTGTTTCATCTACAATTCCTAATAAAATCTTTGACATTGGACCTTGCTAGCACAGATTTTCCATTCATATAAAATGTTACTGGGTTCTAAAGGTCTGGGAATAAATGCAAAAGTCTTCAGCAGTATCTTACTGAACATCTTTTCTATAGATGCAAATCCTCCTTTACTGTGAGACTGTTGGTCAGCCCTGCCCCTTAACAGCAGGTACTTGGGGATGTTATGTGGTGACACACTTGTAGTTTTAATCAATCAGCAACATTCAAAATAATTTCCCAGGACATCAGAATTTCACTCACCCCATGGAAACAGTCACGAGTCGCAATTTCCACACAAGACAGAGCGCAGCTTTCTCCCACAATGGCTGGGATCTGCATTAAGAAGAAAGGCTCAGAAATACCTCAATAAAAAACAGATGTTCCCATCATGCTCTGCTGCGATGGTGACAGCACACAGATGGTGACGAATCTATAGAAATGCCATTTTACATACTGATCTGAAGAAAACCTGCTCATATTCATATCATTAGTATGCAGTTTCATAGCTCAACATGCCTCACAATGATTTGCTTCCAACTCCCTTACTGATATGGATCAACATACTATGTTGCCACATTGTAATACCGAAGGACACTGGGTTTGAACCTCAGGAGTCATTTTCAGATCCCGTTTTCAGCATCAGTTCAGCTGTAAATACCTGTATGCTAAGGTATCTTCCTGCAACTGCAAACTATTCTAGTGAGTACAGACATCTGAAGTTTGGAGTTGCCTTAGAAACAGTTGCATGCAGCTGTTCCCAGGATGTGTAAGCTCAGGCAACATGACTGCAGAGGCATTCACCCATCCAAGCAGTTACTCTGATGGAGAAAAGGGACAGAATTTGATTCTTTTACCTATTTTGCATGGTAGTTCCCCATGACCACAGAGTATCCTATTGACTTCAGTCTCATAAGGTAATCAAACATAAAATGTATCAATCAGGTATTTTTTTTCTCTTACAAAATCCGTTGTGTAGCAGCATTGCAGTGGCATTACCTGGTTTAAGTCTGTTAGTAGGCTTCTCAGGGCACTACGGGTAATCAAGGCCACCTTCCCATCAGGAACAGCATAAAACTGGAAGAAAGCTGAAAACAAGAGGAAAGAAACTGGAATCCTGGCAGAGCCTGAAGTGTCTTCAAGGTATCTTCAAACCGCTATGGCTATTGCAGCCTATCAAATAAACTGCATAATAAAGTTCCACTTTATCATCCACCTAACAGGCTCACAGTGACTGCTGTGGCAATACTTTCTTCCTATGACAAGGGAAAGAGAAGGAAAGTAGGGAATTTATGGCAATTCCTTATTGCTGGCATTTAAGACAGGTAAGGAGGAAGGAAGCAATGAGCTCATTCTTGTGACATTAAGAAAAATATTTAAATATGTTTATACAGGAAGTGCCCCATTTAAATTGTGAATTGTTAATTGCAAATTGTAATCTGGATGGAAATATGCAGTAGGCAGTGGGAGAGTATGAGATGAATATTTCACTGGTGCTCCATTTGTTCTCCATTCTAGCCATTTAATTCAGGCAGAAATCTTTGTGCTGCACATTACACTGGGCCACCTTTATCTGTTATACTTAGTTCTTTAAGTATTTTTGTCTAATGTCTAAAAGCTTGCTGGATCAAATATAAAAAATGGCTTTCTAATCCAATGAAATTTAAAACTAGTTTTCTGTTCTTTTCTGTGAGGCAAATAGAATGTGGCCTTCATTTTTAAGTTCTACTTATTTTAAACGTTACTATGATCTGTTCTGAGACTATGCAAAGATGGCTACAGACATTAATTGAAAAGTATTATTCTGCATCAGCCTTTCTCTATAACTAAGCAGTCAACATAATTTACTTTTTGCATGGCAGAACTGTATTCTCTTCTAAAGTAAAAAGTTACAATGGAGATTTTTCTTGATGTTCAGTATTTCAGGCAGTGTATAAAAATCATATATTTCCCACCTCTGTATTTAGCCAGTAGAGTGTCTCCTGAAAGGGCAATTAGGGCAGCTGCAGCAGATCTAATTTTGACATACCCTGTTCCAGATCTAAGAAAATAAAATAAGTCACAATACATTCACCAAGAATGTAAAAACTGAAACTTCTAAAGAATAAAATATTGCTATGTTAGGAGACAACTTCAAAGCTCATGCTCTTTTATATGTATAAATATAACTGATGTAACATTTCAGTGATAATTTATGTCTAGAACCCTTTGTCACTGAACATAACATCAGAGTTAACTGTTCCAAGATGCCACGCAATCATAAAACAAAACCACAACATCTCCTTCAAAGACCTCACGTTCCAAGTAAAATATAATTTTACTTTTACAATACATGTCCTAAAAAAAAAAATCTGCCCTTTATTTGTGGAAAGCCTTCCCAAATATGGAAGAGAATACAGGATACAACCTGGTTTTTGCATTATAACATCAGGTAGCTTCACTATGGCCCCAAATCTGCACTGAGCTTTTCTTGGGCTGATTCCATTTAATTTCACTGCAACTCAGTTTAAACAAAAGTATATAGGCAGGACCAGGACTTTCAGTTTTGACTGTTAGATAATAAATAGCCTATATTAATTTAGAACCCAAGTTTTTGACATAGGCACCTAATGAACAAAACAATTATTTTTTTGTGAAGACTAAGCAGACATGAATTGGAAAGCGCAAATCAGGAAATCCTGGAATTCTATATTTAAGATACCACTTTTGTAAAGCTGTATTGCACTTCAGAATATCATTACATAACATTTTTTCCAAGAGTCTTTAGATAAATCCACAGTGCATAAAGCTGCAACATACTCTTCAAAGTATGTGCTCCTCCTATGAAATACTTTCCAGTGTTACTACGGAGAATAGCACTCAGAGAAAACTTGATTAGAAGAAAATTATAAGAAGCTTTTTCTATCCTATATACATGTCAAGAAACTTGTGAAAATTTAAAAAAAAAGCAGCAAAAAGAAAATTACACAGTCTTAAAAAAACAGAATAAAAGACCAAGATAGTCCTGTTAAGGAGATTCTTCTAAATTATTTCCCTACAGTGCACACAAATTACAAAATACTCTTGATGTTTCTAGCTTTTTTTCTTAATACACCAGTTTATTCTTAGCCTTCATTGATTTTTCTAAGTAAATAAACATTAACAATATGGGACCTTAAGGAGTAGTGATCATATTATTAATGAACACTGACTCAAGAAAAAGTCTTGAGACCACTTACATCTCACTCACTTTCAGTAAAAAACTTTGCTCCAACATATAAGGGAATAAATTTCACTCATGGTAAATAAATTGTACAATGAACTTAGCCTTTTAAATCTGATACAATCACAAACCAATCCTGCCTTTAGTTAACTAATTCATTGTTCACAAACAATACATGAGAAAAATACACTCTGTGAACTGCCTCCTTATCACCTCCAGAAACTATTTGCTCTTCGCAGGAGCTGATCAGCTTAGTTATGAGACATCAATTTTTTTTCATAATTATTTGATGAAGTTTTTAAGCTGAAGAAAAATGAATGAAGAAAAGTGACTGGAAAATTCTTGACCTCTGCATGGGTGCTGCCCCTCAGAGGCAAATAGGGATTCCTTTGCAGAAGTGTATCAAAATATCTTGGCAGTCAGAAGAAGAGCTACTCTGTAAAGCTGTTCAGAGAAAAAGCCAGCAGGGACTGGCAGAATACTGGACTTCCAGATAGTTTTGGAAACATTTGACCACTGTTTCTCTGATATAGCTTTTGCCTCTTATTCTGACAGCTGAACTACTCCTAGTTTGTATACCAAGAAAAAAAAATCAAAAGTGAGAGTTTTATACAGAAATGGTGCAAGAGTGGTAGAAACAATACTTGGGGTGGGAACTACATGGTCTTTAAGGTCTCTTCCAAAAAACATTCTATGATTCTATGATACTTCATGATGGATTTACATTTATTCTTCTTCTCACCTGTCATACATGGCAACGAGCAGACTCAACGTGAATTCAGTGGCTCTCAGATCTACCTGGCCTGGTTTTTCTAATCTTGCCCTTTGGAACAGTTCTGTCAACATTCTAGAGATTTGCTGCATATTCAGAGAAATCTGCTCTCCCCTCTGGCTCCGTTCACTTGATAGGATGTGCTGAATCAGAGAAACATCAATCAAATCCACTGTGGGAAAATTAAGGAAGAAATGAATGAGAATCCCTGCCTTTTCATGAATGGAAGAGCGACAATTTTGTATTAGAAAAGCCTAGTTAGGACAAGTTTGTAAAATGAAGTCTAAAACAGTATGCAACATAGAAGTAATCTGAGAAAGGTCTTGGTGGGTTTATGGATCTAGCAAAACTTGTGAGGCTACAAAGAAAGAACAGCTCAACTAAAATTCCCTGAATGGGATTTTGGGGTAGATAGGAAGGGGAGAAAACAGCATGATTAATTGCATCCAAATTATAGAGGAAAATAGTATGCTCAACTCCATCCAAATTACAGATGCAAGTTTTTTTCTATATATAGATAGTATAAAACGACACACCATTCAGTATTGCAGGAAAAAGCTCACCTGTGAAAACAATTCATGCTTTGATGTAAGCTTTCTTCTCATGCACAAATACAAAGAGAAGAGGGGTGCTATGGCCAAGAAAGGGGTAAGAAGGCTGTATTATAAATGTCCTATGGAATAACTAACATCCCGTAGGAAGAAAGCTATGGCTTCTTATAGGCCACATTCAGTACCACAGAGGCATGATCAATTGGCATTAACTTCAGAAGTGAAAAATTGTAGTAGACTGAAACTCTGTGGATTGCTGAAGCAGCAGAGAATCTAGAATATGTCACCAGTGGTCTTTCCAGCACAGATGGGAAAATTGCAGTGTGAGTGAAACTCAATCTGGAAACCCATGTGCACTTCTGGTCACCAGGGTTCAAGGAGGAGTAGAGCAACTGACTGCCTAGAGGAGACATGAAGGACTAGGTAACAGAGGTAATGAAAACCAGTACCTGTGGTTGTGCCCAAATGAAAAAAACTATGGCCAAGGCCAACAAACTAGTCATCTTTTCTGTGTTACCCTCAAGACCTCTCTTGCAACATTGTACCTTTTCAGGAACAGATTGTTTCAGATGGAAAATTCAAGGATTTCCATAAAATTTAGCTCAATATGGCATTTACATCCAGTAATTTCAAAGTGAGCTAGGTGAGCAGGACTTTGTTCCACAATTCATTGCTTGCATAGAATTCTCTCTCACTTCAAAGACAGGGAGAATGAATTCTAGCCAGGGTTTTTCTGGTCTATTGTACTTTATTTTGCTCTCATTAATACTTATAGTATCAATAATAATGCCAGTCAATGCATTTTCAACGATCCATGATTATTTCCAACAAATCAGTTACTAAGAAAAATGAGAATTTGATTTTTCACAAGCATTATAATGCACAAAGATTAATAATTGCCAGGGATGTCTACATAGCAGTGTTGCAGACTGTAATAAAAATTTGATTCTCCCATAAGTTTAGAATTTTACTAATGTATTTCCACTGACATTCAAAAGGAAAAAAAAATCAATTGTGTATGAAGCATTATCTAGATCTTAAGTGTTCATAATGCATTCTGAGATTCCCATGTGGAAAATGAGAGAGCAAAGTAGCATAATAACTCATGGCGACAGCAATGCAAATTTTTTAGAGATTCTTCTCCCTGTAAAAGCAGAGGATTCTCTTTGGCTACTAACACTGGCACAGACTTTGTACTGAGCGTAGTTTTAAGGCTGTTCTGTAGACGGAGCTCTGAACATCATTGAAAGCCTCTGTGAAAGAAAACAAACACACATTACAATAGAGCAGTTCATTTAAAACTAACTAAAAATCAAAATAACAAAATTTGGAGTTTGGAGTTGGTCAAAACGCTGAAGGAAAATTTTGAAAAAAAATTCTTTTTTTTTTCAAGTAACTTGGTGGGAGAAATGATCTCGTAACCAGTGACACGGCTGTAAAAATAGAATTTACCATAGAGAGCACACCTGTATCTTTGGGCATTGAGTTTATTCATGGATCAGGAAAAGGGTTATGAACTGCCCATACTTTTAGCCAAGATCATAATGAAATAATATTTCTTCAATCAAACAGGTTTCTTGATCAGAGATGCTCTTCGACAAGGAACAGTTTGTCAGTTTGCACAGCAGGGTTATTGTTTTGGATGTATACTGTTTCAAGCATTAAACAAATCGTCTGTCAAGTATCTGTGACTCTTGCAGAAGAAGATAAGCAATTTACCAGAGCAACTGGCTTTTGACATTTCTGCTTAGCAATTCCACTCAAGCTGCTTGACTAAATCCCATACCCCTACATGATTTCAGCTCATTTCTTTCATATCACTGTAAGATGTTTTCCTGAGTGGAAAGTAAGGTCTGCTGAACATGACCTATACCTGATACTTTACATACATACCTAGAATTTCAAGACCAAAAAAAAAAGGCTTGTTCACTAAACTTTAGAAACTAGAATGGGGTTTATCAGTTATCCTCCTGTCCTCAGAGACTCTTTTTTCCTGTACTTCAGAGAGAAAGAGTTATACACCATTGATTAAGGTTACAGATAAGCAACAAATATGCATAACTGAGTAGAAATAACTCACAAAACACTTTACCTGTTCAGTTTGGAAACAAGCCAATCTGTGTGCACCGCTTTCCCACAAATACACCAGATTAATATTAATAGTCAGCAAATTATGGGCTCTGCTGGTTCCCAGATGCTGCCTAAGCTATAGAAAGAAGCCAATAACTGCTATACCATCTGTTTAGTCCTGCTCTTGTCATACTATGTTTTGTGATATTATTTGGAGATGTAGTGTAGCATGTCATACAATATGAAAAATGAGTTTTGACTTCCACGCATCATCAGTTCCCTTTCTCCAGTAAACTGATCCAAAGCCCTTTTGAAAGTATCAGAAAGGCTCCCACAGTTTTCAGTAGGCTGTGGATTAAGTTCCAAATGCTTATTTTCAAATACAAATGCTAGAAACATACACATCATCCAATTCAAACACCTTCCATGTGCAAGATGACTTTCTAAGTGAAGGGAATCTGTTTTAGTAGCCATCTGCTACTCAATTCAAGTCCATCCTTACAGACGAAATGTGGCCTCAAAGTCAGGCATTCTGTGCCTGTCAAACACAGTTCCAGAATTAACTTGCGAGAGCACACAAGTAAAATAGCAAAGAAAAAACGCTCAAGTAAAATACAAAGCATTTTAGGATTATTATTTATGAGAGGTTATTTAGGGGCATTAAACTCTTTAATAATCTCATAGGAACGGGGTTTCCCCTTTGGACAGAAAATCAGCATGTAATCATTCTGCAGTGGGTCAAATTTCACCTCAAGAAGCATAAATGCCCTTAGTTGAGAAGCTGAGAAAGGAGCTCCTGCACATATCAAAGAGTGTGTTGTTCCCTGACATCTTCAGCTGGTTACCTGCTAGTTCTGCATTTTGTGCTACTTGTTCTGTAGCAGATGAAGCATTTGCTGAGATTTTGCACTCAGAGAGAGCATGTATGGCCATCCTTCATGCCTTTTCGAGAATATGGGAAAAAACTTAGCATATATATTATAAATTAGGGAAGATGATCCCAGTGTGCCATGAGCCAATGTGATAATGGCAAGGAAGGTGCCAGGGCAGATCCAACAATAAAGGTATGACTTAACAGCTGTGTAATTTGTCATTCACGTGCTACAGGACAGAAATTCTGAAAGTGGCATGACTTCATTACAATTCAGTAGTTTCTGTTCAAAAAGACACAGAAATGCCTCTTCAGAAAAGTTGGGAAAAAAAAAGAAAAATCCTCACCCTGCAAGTCTGGATCCATTTGAAAGGAACAGATGGCATTAGGCATTCTATAACAAAACAAAAAAAGTGTAAAAGCACATATTCCAGACAGAGACATATCGAACCATTCAAATAAAACCCTTTAATCTGAACAATTTACTGGTTGCATTTCAGAAATTAAATTAAACAGAATACATAAGACAACATAGCAGTTCTCGTGCCACGTGCAGAGAAACGCCAGGAAATTGCACACTCTCTGCTCAGCATAAAGTAGGAGTAACTCAAGTAATTGCAAAACTCTAGCAGGGCAAAACTGATCCTCAAAACAGTTTCAAGTACAGGAAACGGGACCTTTCACTGTAAGAGTCCAGTGTTTACATGCAGGATTACCACACAGTCCATAGTGTACAATTTCAGGTCACAGAGGGTATAACTGTAAATCAGCCTCTTCCCAAGATTCATTGATTGCAATTGCTCACAAGTATGTCCTAAAATTTTCAAACAGAACTTACGTTTTTGTCTGAGGTGACATTATTTCTTATTGAGCTGACTTGGAAGGGAAAAAGGAAGGATAACCATGAGCCTCCTTTTTTAAACAACTCTGAAAGCAAAAGTAATTATGTCCCTGATAATAATGGAAACTGAATGTCTCCCCTCAGGATTTATTTCATTAATGCTCTAAACTACATTATATTTTCAAACATAAAAATATGAATTAATTATAGTAACTATCAGTTAATATTACAGTTGCAAAACATTAGGTATAATAGATCTAAGTTTTACAAGATTCCAAGGGCCACATATACGGCTTATTGTGGAGAAAAAAGGGAAATTTTGCCAGAATAAATAAAAATTAAATACTTGGAAAATATTTAAAACTTAAATAATACCTTTGGTGTTAAACCCTAACTTAAACAAATGTTCACTTACTACATTTCTCCAGTGAGAATCATTGATCATTTGACATAAACATGACAGAATACCGGCCAATTATGAAGCATAAATATTCAATGATCTGTAATTGTTCAGTCTACCATAAATATGCTTCTCACCATTTTAGTTGGTGAAAGCTGCTACTTTGTGTTTCAGTCTCTAAGTAATCTATAAATACTTAAAATAATGGGATACAGATTTGCTTTCATAACTTTTCATTAAAGACTACAATGCCACAGTTTTTACTGAAGTCTTTCTTTGAAAGAAATACCACTATGTTTCTTTTCCACTGTTCTTCTATTTTCTTCCTTACTAAGATTTAGAACTTGGACTCCATACGGGGTTCTGCAAGACTACAGCTCTGCCCAACATTTACATAGGCATGTAACTTTGTACATATACATATGGATATGCAAATACATATGCAATATATATGCAAATATGATACAATTACTCCTAAAATATATGCAGTAGTAGGTGCCTCTGCATAGCCTGACAGAAAAGTCAATGTAGGCAAATCAATGAAATCAGAAGATTCTAAACAATGAATTAAAGGTAAGTGTTTATTGAAAGCTACATGTTTTGTAAGAAACCTAGAAGGTAAACTTACGAACACACAGCTTGCCTCATGTTTTCCTCCTGTTTTTCTTTGCACCAAGGGTACATAAAATAAAGAAAGAGGATAGAATGAATGTAAAAATATACAGAACTCATTAGAATTTGCTTACTCAAATAAGAACAGATCCTTACTGAATTATGCAGCATGCATAATCTATGAGCACTTGATACTGTAAAATGACAAGATCTCTATTCAGTACAGTGCAGTGTCCAACATTTAAATGACCCATGTGGAAAGACCCTATAGCCTTCTATTAGGGTATTTATGGTCTCGAAGCTAAGCATGTGTTTATGTGTTTTACCAAACTGCCCACCATTATACAACATCATACCTATGAATCCTCCCTCCAAAACCTTACAAAAGGCATTATTAATGTATGTACAGTCTACATTTTTATATACAAAACTCTGTGGACAGTCCAGATCTCGACTGCAGTTAGAAATGCCTGGGTGAAATGAACAGAATCTACTTCAGTATTAGCACATCTACCTCATAACGAACATAATATGAAAGTAGAAGCAGTATCTGCCAGCCACCAAATCTGAACTGACTTTGCTCATTCATACACCATTTCAGTCAGTGTGTTATATTTCAGCTACTTGTGCCCTTTAACAATGAAAAAAACAGAAGACAAACAAATGAGAAAATTAAAATTATGTACAAATGTGCAGGAAATAAATTTTTACAATTATAAATCTTGGTCCCATTAATAAGAATACTCTGATGTGCAGAACAAGAGCAGCCCTTTTCTCGAAACCTATTGTAATGTGAAAGAAGAGCAATGTTTGATTACTTATATCTACTTTACTTGCCTTACAGGTTCTCAGAATATGTACTTCAGCAAATAAAATGCACTTTTAAACATGCTACATGATTAAGTTACAGTACAGAGAAAGACAAGCCACATGAAGTAAGGCAGAAATCTCCCAACAGATCAATTGACTTGATCACAGAGAATTTTTTTCTTTTGAAATCAGGCAACATATCATCAACATTTTAAATGTGCATAAAATAACCTACAGCTACTTTTGTTTCCTGTGAAGGGTGAACACATTCTATGTTTTGTTCAAAGGTCAAAATTATTGTCTCCTCTTAAATACAGTAGCTGCTCTTACCTTTCTCTCATTACTTACTAAAGGCCCAAAAGTCAGACGACACTGCCAGAGGAGTCCGGTAGTTTTATAGCACTTAAAAGTTGATTTCAAGATGTAGTTCTAAAGGTTTTGCTTTTAAATTAATGCTGCTCACAACAAATGCCTGGCAAAGGCCCAGATCAAAGTATCAGGTAATTGTCTAAGCAGTCAAAACAGAGAACACTAATTAAATAGTAATAAATATCCTGAATTATTAAAGATAAAACTTCTTTGATCTTTGTTTCAAAGCATTTTTCTAAGGTTGGAGTGCAATATTTCTAAATTGAGGGGCCTTTACTAAGCATCTCCCAGTTGCTGAGAAACATGTTGCTATAGAGACTTAAAATAAGGTGGAAGCTGGCACAGTAATGCAGAAAGCACAGTGTGTTGAAACAAACAGTTGGTGCAGCTACACGAAGAAGAAAAATAGTAAGCCCTAGTGGTAATGTCCTAGAATAAGGATTGTTCAGACCAATCAGAAAGCTAACACACTCTTCACAACACCCAAACATAAGGGTTTATGCAGAATATATATAACTTTTGTAAGACCCATATATTTAGCTTAAAGCCCTTTTTCATAAATATTTCAACATCTACTCTAACATCCAGGTAGTAGGAGTCATCAATGCTATGAATATCCTGCATATATAACATTACTTGGTAATTTGTGAGATAATGTGTACCGGCTTATTACTTATAGAAACCCCAAACTTAGTGATGACTGAGTCAATTGCTGTGTTACAACTGTAACCAACTTTGAATACGTTACTATATTTTAGCTTTCCTACTATTTTAATTTTTGTCTTTCTCTCCCAAGTAAAGCTAGGAAAAGAAACTTTTCCATTCTATTATGCTTCCACAGGGGAAGACATGAATTTCCCTACAGGCCACTAGGCAAATCCAGTTAGAATAGTTTAGGATACAAGAGACATCCCAAACATTTTTTTCTTTCACCTCCCAGCCCCTGAGAAAAAAAGCTTGTCAGCTAGTGACTAAGTCTGATAAGCCTGTTTATATATTGCAGAAACAGTTATATACCTTCTCATCAGCAGCTGTGCAGTGTTGGTGCTTGAACTGCAGTTTGAACTGCTATCTCCACAGGCAAATCATATTCCATATAGAAAAAAAACCAACTGTAAATACACATTAGAGAAGATAACTTTTCCTCTCCTGTCTTGGAGAAGGAGCTATGGAACAAACCAGGTAGTTTATAATGACTACTGGTAGCACCCCACTATGCTCTCCTGAGACTTCTACCTCCAGATGCTCCCCAGAAACTCAGCCAATTTTCCATGCATATACTAGAAACTAATTCTGTGGAGACCATTTTCTCATTAAATTACTGATTCCTAACCCCTTTCTTCAAGATTTTCTACTACACCTGCCTCTAAAATTTCCATGCAAACTCCTCCTATATATAACATATACTCCTCTTGGTTTCCTCATATAAGAAGTCTACCCCTGTTCAGAACTTGAACCTCCACTTGAACAGAAATAATGAATTTATTCCAACTATATGTATCTGATTCAAAGAACAGGAAGCTTTCTATTTTGCTTTAAACATAACTTATAAAATTAGCAAGTACAGTTAACATTTCATTAACACTGTTTCCATTTTTTAAGACCCCAAAGACATACAAGTGAGAGTGGTTCCTCAATAATTCTGTTTACACAAGGACTTAATTAATTGCAAGTTTGACTTAAAACATATGCGTATTCCCTTGAAACTCATGAGATAAATAAAAAAACCCCATGGGGACAAAAAATTATCTTGTCACTAAGGAGATGGACTTATATTTTTGTGTGAAAAATCCATTTTGCCTAAGAAGATATATTATTACACAAGTCCTGTGTTTCAATACATTCAAAATAAGTATCTGGAGTTAGAAAATTGCTACTCTAGGTGTGACAATCCTACTCAATATTTTCATAATAGGAACACTAAACTATGTTTTTGCAACAGTTTATTGGTCTGAAGAAATAAGCTGTTGGATGCAAATGAAATCCTAGACTCATTAGAATCAGTTGGAATTTTATTTTGGTCTCCAGATTAAGAATGTTACATTCATTCTGATTTTGAAATATTTTTCTGCCTAGAGATTTCCTGGGTTTTTATGAAGAAGATACAGCAAAAGCTATGACAATGTTTAAACGTTTTTTGTAGTTTGCTCTCTGGAGCAATGAAAGTCTTATTTTAGTATGGGAATTTCCAGCATTTTTCCTCCAGACAACTCTGGCTAAAGTGACCCAGTAGGCAAGGTTTCCATTTCTGTAAAAAAAAAAAGGCAAAAACACTACATATTTTTTGCCAGCCTTTTAAAATGCCTACACATTCAAAGAGATCAGCAGGGCACTCTGGGAACATTTGAACACCTGATACTGATGTCACAAGAGAAGACCACAACTAAGCAGATAGCTGCTAGCAGTGGGAAGGCCTCTGCTTAGTGTTTAACACAGCCACAAGAGAAATAGGGCAGCTCTACAGAAGAGCAGTGCCATATACATAGGGAGCAGACAGGGAAGGACACTGTTATCTAATTGAGAATCTCCTGTCTGGGTTAAACAAGGTCATGATTAGCCAAATAATTAAACTCTGTATTATCAAGAATATTTTATTGTGTCTGTAGTTCTTCCCCAAGAAAAAGCATGGATAACCAAAAGGCTTATGTGCTCGTTACAGGCTCTGGGCATCAAGCTCCAAACAGTTTTCCCATTCTTCAGCCTGCCCTTAGTGGAGAAGAACAGCTCACAATATGGTAAGTGATGATATAAAAGTGCTGGAAAGAATTTGAAGGAAGGGAGAAAGAAAACTAACTAGAAAAAAGGTCTGTATGACTTAAAAGTAGAAAGAAATTGCTATAACAATTTCTTGCAAGGGTTTCAGAACCTGAGAATAGGGGAAAAGTGAAAAAAACAGAACTAAAACACACTTTTAAATACATTTGCTCTTATTTTGATGCATGAGGACAGACAACTTGAAAATGAAATTACGTAGGAAAAGCAGCACAGAAAAACTTGGGAAAAGATGTGGGGGTTTTAGCCTTCTCCATAGGGATGTATTTCTTTTATTTCCTTTAGTGCAACGAGCTTTTCCTAAATGGGAAAAAAAAGGCAGTTTTAATATCATCCATTCTTTTAATCTGCTCTAACTTCTAGCACAAACTTAAAATATGCTAAAGAAAAATAATCCTTACATGTTACTAGTATGACTGAAGATTCCAAAACTGACTCAAGCTAGAATGTAGAGTTCTGAACCAATCTTTTAATATTTCAATACTAAAAATAAATTAGTTTTGCCTCACTAAGCGACAAAAAGTTCATGACGAAATTAGTGCTCATCGATTTTGTATTTTCTGGAAAATTCCGAATTCTAGTAATATCTGGCCTTCATTCATGCAGAGTTACAGCCACAAAAATGCCAAAAGATGTGTCTTCTAGCACAGAAATACTCTGAATACACATAAGCAAAATCAACATCAGTGGCATAGAATGCAGAAACATTAAATTGAACGTGCTATTTCTGTTTTGCACAAAGCCTGCAGAATTTTGGAGTGCAAATTCTCCATGTACATAGGTAAACTTATTTTACCATCTCCTTTTTGGGCAACAGAATTGTTAATTTCAATACACGAATACTACCTCACACTTAAAAATACCCGATCTTTATCATGCCCAAGTGCACGTGGGTAGTGTGTACATCTAACACTGAGAGTAAAGGTCTCGGTGCTCAAGGCTGTACCACAAGGTGCCCATAGGTGGCAGAATGGGCACACGGGGGAGACAAGAAATCCTCACCTGAATTAGTTCATGGGCTAAGCGTCCCAGAACTTCTTGTGTCGTTCCATCAATTTCTAATTCTTTTATGACTTCCCAGCTACCATTCTGGAAGCTCACTGGCATAGAGAAGATAATTCCTTCAGGAACGCAAAACTGACCTGAAGAAGAGGGAAAAAATGACCCAACACGTTATTTCTTTTTACAAAACACACTCTCACCAGTGTCAACATTAAATCCTATAGACTTGCAAAAGTCTGCAACTGCAAGATCTTGGTACAAGTGGAGACTGCACTTTTCAGTCTACAGTTCAAAAAAGAGTTCCCCTTTTACAGTAACCTTGTACTTTAGTTAGATGTACATGAATCACAGAACACAGACTAGTCTGGGTTGCAAGGGACCTTTAAAGGTCTCTACCCTCCTGCCATGGGCAGGGACATCTTCAAATATACCAGCTTCCTCTGAGTCCAACTTGACCTTGAATGTTTCCAGGGTTGGGGCATCTCCTCCCTCTCTGGGCAGCCTGTTTCAGTGTCTCACCACCCTCCTGGTAAATAACTTCTTTATATCTAATCTATATATCTCCTTCAGTTTAAAACCATTACCCCTTGTACAACTGTACAAATTTAAGATGTACAATTGTGCATCTTAAAAGGGAGAAAAATTATTTATTTCATATAAGGGCTGAATGGCTGTTGTGAAATATTACATGTATTGGTCCATATAACTACACAAAAAGAACATGTTTTTCTGTCTTAGGCACTAAGATCTATAAAGAGTTCTAGGGCAAAACACATATATCAGAAAAACATTAAAGCTAAAAGACTAAGAGAAAATCTGCAAAAAGACAATATTAACCTGAGAGATGCTTCTAGAAAGTGAGTATCAAATCACTAGCCCTGGAAAGCAAAATTACTTAGATTTGGATGTTCTTACGATGAAACAAACTCTCAGCCTCACGTGATTTGTTTTACAAGTTTTTGTTACATTAAAAATATTGATTAAAAAGTAACGTTAGAGATAGGGGAAAGCTATTATACGTAGTGCAAAGCTACAAGAGAACACGAGAAGCAAAAATAGGTTTACCTTCACTAAGTACTCCCACAGAAACAATCTCCCCAGGAGGAGAGCCGTGATACCAGTACTGCAGTACAGTGGCTACCGCGTGAGCAGGTAACATTCCTGTGCCACGACCAACTCGGGAATGCAGTGAACCCTGTGCAGATAAAAATTCTGAATGGATCCATTCCCTACCAACAAAAAAGGGCGAAAAAAGAGATTAAAAATCTAAGATGATTGCAGAAGTTTCATAGACAAAAAAAGAAATAAACCTGAGGAAAGAAAACAGTCAAAACTTACTCCAACTTCCCTGTTGGAGGCAAGGCATTTACAGCCATTAAAAAAATTGTCTAACAAAAAGTAGCTCAAAAAGTAATGCCAAACACCATTTTACTATGAAAGTTAGGTTATTTACTCAAGTTATAACCTCTGTTATTACTGTAATTTATATGTATTACTGATTTATGTAAGAACCCAGCCATGAACCATAATCCCCCTATGTTAGGCTCAGTATAAGCACAGAACAAAAGAAATGTCTCCTCTTCAGTAAATGGTAGGTTTAGACCAGAGTGGGAACTCCATATAACTGGGCCATGGTGCATCTCACACCTGCTGCCCTCTCACTGCGCTTATCCTTTCTCTACTGCTGTTCTTTCCACAAGAAGCTATCTGACTGCCAGGTATCCTTTTCACATATGTTAACAAATTGTTTCTCTATTTTGAGACACTGACAACATTAGTGTGCTCAGGCCGAATGTTTCATGTAATTCAGGTACAAATATCTGTTTAGTACTATTTCAAAGTTTCTTCGTGCGTACTAGATATCTAAGTCACTGTCTGGACTTTCATTACTTCTTATAAACTGCCCATGATATGATAGAAGAGAAACCCACTTAAAATATAGGAAAATAGTTATAAACAAAGTTGGCAGGAGAGCCAGAACTATGTACAGTGCTAGGAACTACTCAACTTCTTTCACGGATGGAATACCTCAATTTGTGTTTCCCTTTAAAACAGTGCTAATCAGTAAAGACAAATCTTGGAAACAAAAACCTTTCTTGATGTTTTATCACCCAGTTCAGATAAATATGGATTAATTTAGTTATTTAGTTTTTACTTTACAGAAATAAATGTGTACTGTACCTATCATAAATCATATTCAACAAAGGACGTTGAAAATTAGCTGGGCCCCAAATAGCACCATCATATCCATAAAGTTTTGCATGTGACAAATCAATGTAGTTAGAGCCAGTAATATTGCCCCAAACAATCACGTCTTTAACTCCTGTAACAGAGGAAAATATATATATTAATGAAGGGACAAACACTTTCACAGTGTAGGCTGGACTAGATGACCTTCACAAATCTCTTTCAAGATTAATTATTCTTCAATTCAGTGCCCTGACTTGCTAGCAGAAATTATCTGATCTGAAAAATGCAACCAAGTTCTCCACAATATATGAAACCTCATTGCAAGTGGAAAAAGGAACTTTAACTTATATCATGCTATTTTAAATAATAGACAAACCCCAGAAAATACTTAGTGTTTAAAATCCAAACCAAATCATATTGCAAATATACAGCAATATTAATTTTAAAATCCTGTAAAAATAAATACAGAAACAATAAAAAAGTCATTAAAAAACACCTTCTTTGCTGGAAAAGAATTTTCTCAAATAACCTGCTGATAGGCCTCTCAGTCTAACTTACTTTTCTATTTTATTAGGCTCCAAAATATTTAGACTTGTCATCAATGACTAGTTCTGCCCCTACAACACTGAAAGAATCCTGATTGTGAGCAGGCTGTCAGAGCACACCTTTGCTATGCAGTGCAGAACTGTGCAAATATAACCAAGCTATAACAACTGACCTGAGAAAGAAAGCTAATTAACCCCAAAATAATAGTACAACACAGTTCTACATTACTCTCATTATCTGCACAGCAGTATGTTGCCATGTTTAATCACAGCTAGTTTGTGTGTCTCCAAAATAACAATGCACTACTGAGTGTAAATGCAACCTTGATATCCTAGTTCCTGATCTGCAACACAACTCAGACCTTCTTAGTATATTGCCAGCATGAAATACACACCAGAGTGGCAGGGCTGCATGCCAGAGCTAGTAAAAAACACCCTGGCATTCTGTGCACCCATGCAATTCAGTGGGTGCACTGCTGTGCTTGCATTTTGGCATGCATATCAACTGTGTTCTGCAATGAAATACACACTCCCAAAGGTGCACTGATTTCCCCAAATGTTACATAAACATTCACCTGCTGCGCTCACATTCAACTTCCTGGCCAGCGTGGCTTTAGCTGCACTTTCCCAGGATGTCGCAACGGCAATGATATTCTCAGGCTTAATGGATGGGCCGTACGTCATAATCAGCGTCGCCTTAAGATTGGCAAAGGTTTTTCCTGATGAAATTACTCTGACCTCACTCTTGGCATTCTTCTCAATCAAGGGAGCATACACTTGACAGATCTCACTTACTTCTCTGATGTAGTTCTCAAGGGACTGGACTTCAAGGTTTAAGAGGACATCATCAAGAACAATAATAACATCAGCTTCAATAAAAGCCTCATCTATTTCAGTGTGCTCCAAAACACTGCGGAGAAGTGGGAACGCCATGTCTTCAGCTTCCATTACAATACTGCAAAGAACTTCCTTAAACTGGCAAGTGTCAAGCAAATGGATACTGATTTCTGTGGTCATCCCAAACACTTCTCCATTTGCCAACAGAGGGATCAGTTGATAACAGATTGGAGTTGATGCACTGATAAGAGGAGGATGTAGAAAAGTTAACAATGAACCACTGCTTGTTAGGAAGGTGTGTATTTTGTATTTGATCACATTTAAATAGACCATTAGCTTGGATCCTTTACGTCTCTTTATGTCATTTTAACAGGTTAAGAATGAAAACATTTGGGTCCTCCTTTAATTTGAAGGTTTTTCCATCCTATACATTTCAGCTGATGCTGTCACTTAAAAATTGGTGTCTTTATAGAATGACAATTTTTTAAGGTGCTCTGTTAGGACTGCTAAAATATAGAAATTTCTAAAGGTAGAACAGCAAGAGACTTTATCTACTTAAATATTTCCAACAATATTTAATGCAAGATAGTTACACTACAAAATTTCCAGCTTATATTGTAAATACTTGCTTTTCCCTAAACTGATCTGGGGTCTAAATGTTGCCTTTTCACAACCCTCACTTAAACTGGTGCAAAGTGTAACAAAAGTAGTTTGTTTGTCATAGTGAGGGGTACAGAACCCAATTCAAATCATCAAATTACAGGGATTTGTGCATAATTTCAGATGGTTACACCTGCTATATGTGATAGGAAAAAGTGCATTCTTTTGAAGCTGAGTGAAACTTCACAGATATTCTCTTTACGCTCACCTGGTGATCCAGATCTGCATGGGCTTGATAAGACTTTTAATCTCTTCATCCTCTTTTACAATTTCAAGATGAGCCTGTAGGTTCTCCTCAGCAACATCTAACATTTCTTTACTCAACATCATTGAAGTGATACCATAATATTGCTAAGAAGAAAAAGGACAACCTCTAATCAAATGGCAGCCCACACCCAGCAAGGTACCGTTACAAACAAGAGCCTTATTTTACATTTGAAGGAGGAATAAAGAACAACACTGTTATAAAGCATGGATTTATAGTATTAAAGGCAGCTCATTACCTGAGCATATTCCAGAAAATCATTAAGTCCTCCCAGAAGCTGACCTTTCCCTCCACGGTCCAACAGTTCTCTCCAAATGATAGGAGACTGTCTGTGTTCCCATCCATTCGTTTCACAAATGTCATGAAGCCACTGCTAATGTAAACATCCCCACCAGAAGGTTTTAACACTTAAATAACACTTAAATCTTACAACTACAAACATTCTTACTATTTCCTCTCAATACATAATTACAAGGTGCTCCACAACTTATGTACCAGCATGTGCAAAATGGGGAAACAGCACAAAGCAAGGCAGGGTGATACACGGTGATACCTCACCTAAAGGTCCTACTTCTGCTGTGATTTTGCTTAATTGTCTTAGTATACAGAAGATAGCAATGTTGTGAAGCAGTGAGTAACACGAGGATTACTTAGCTGCAGAAGATAAGTAAGGTGAAGAGGTTAATTGCTTTCCACTTAAGTGTTTGACTTACTTGGCTGAGGTGTCAAGCAAAATATAAGACATAATAAACATCATGGTACTGTCTATCTCATGAAGTCAGACTGCATTTTTTTCAGATCCTTATAGGAACTACAGGGTAGACATGGCAACATGTCTACAGCACAAATATTCAGAAAGGCACATCCACATTGTAAACAAATATGTGATATTTAACTTCATACTTCCATAGCAATTCAAAGCCCTTGACTGCCAGAAATGCTCTTGACAAGTAACAACTCTGAAGGCATATGCAACCACAGTGACCAAAAGATTTACAGGCTGAGATGCCATGTATACATAAAACAAAAAACCTGACCAATCAAAAAAAACCTCCTTGAACTTTTTATTGACAAAACACACCTCTAGGCTGGCCCACACTTGGTACCCATCTTTTGTGGTAAGACTCACAGTGATGTCAGTTGCCCAAAACATTCAACCCTTTCCTCTGTCTGGCTCTCACAGATAAAGCTGCTTCTGCAGGACCTCTACCCACATATAATACCACTAATACAAGAGAATAAACATAGTACATATAAGCACATTTGTTGGTTTGTAGAGCACTGGGGCACCTACCAGTGACTTGGCTTACAATCCCTTACCTCCCACTTGTCAGGGTGCTGAGTGATCTTGTGAACCCTGAAGTTGGGCAAGGCAGCCTGGAGACAGTCAGCCAAGTGTTCAGCTTTGGCATAGTAAGGGCAGTTTGCCTTACCTGTGAATACAACAACAGTAGCACAAAAGGATGATTTTGTGACACTGACTGATAAGGGCTAAAAAGACCATTGTTTATTGTGAGCCAGCAAAAGGTAGCTCTGGAGGTGAAAATCTCTTTAGACAGCGTTCAAGGGGCCGAGGAGGCCACCCCTGGGGGGACAGCAGCAGAGGATGAAACCTCACTGAACGGGAATAATGGAACGCTGATCGGCACGGCTAGAGGCAGGTGGACGGCGCGGGAGCCTGAATGAGGAAACGGTGGGGACGCGCTAAATGAGGGGCCGCTGCAAGCGGTGGGCCGCCGCCCGGTCTCGGTACATAGGTGCTGCGGCTGCGCTCGCTGTCCGCGGGGCCCCCGGGGTCCCCGAGAGGTTCCGGCGGGGCGCCCCGGGTACCCGGTGCGGTCCGAGCGGGTGTCCGCCCACGGCGCCCCCGGTGGCCGCCGAAAGCGGCCGCTCCCGGGGTCCCCGGCCGGCCAGGCGGGGGCGCCCCGGTCCCCCCCGGGCCCCGGCCGCAGGCCGGCCGCCCCGGGTCCCGGGCGGTCGAGGGGGCCGCCCCCGGGGTCCCCGTGCGTCGAGCGGGCGCCCCGGTCCGGTCCGCCTACGCGGCCCGCCGCGGTCCCTGCGGTCCGAGGCGGGGGCGCCCGGGGTCCCCGTTGCGGGTACGAGCGGGCCGCGCGGGTCCCGGTGGCGGTTCCGAGGGCTCCCCGCGCGGAACGCGCCCCCCATCACCGCCACCAGAACCTGCCAGCTGCGCGCGCACCCCCCAAGCGGTAGCTGCGGGCTTTGCGCAGCAACGCGCCGCGAGCCAGCGAAGTGTCCCTCCCGCGCGCCATCCCCTCAGCGAGCCTGCGGACGGCGGGGAAGCGGCGGTGTCCAAGCGCGGGCCCGCGTCGAGTAAGCGGCCGCGGTCCCGCAGTCCCGCAAGCGCCCTCAGCCGGCCGCCGGCCCGGCACGGCTCGGATGGTGCGAGCGCGCAGGCACGGCCCGGCCCGGCCCGGCGCGACCCAAGCCGTTGCGTCGGGACTCCGAGCATGGTGCGGAGCCGCCGAAAACCTCTGTCCCCTTGTTGCTGTCCGCTTCCGCTGGGCAAGCGCTCTGGGCCTGGGGGAAGCAAATCCGAAACCCGACCGGCTTCTTCCTCCTGGTGTCCCCGCCCCTAGTGATCCCGCGGGTGAGCCGGGCAGGTGGCTTTCCCGGCGGATGGCGGCAGGGAGGTCGGGCCAGGCTCGCGGGCGGGATTCTCTTACCCGGGGCTAATGGGGACCCTCCAGAACCCTGTCGGGAGACGCGTCTGCCTGGGAAACGTCACTTAGGAAAAGCCTGTGCCTCCCGGCAGGGCTTTTGATTAGAGCAGCAAAGAGGAGGAAACAGTTGACACCCGGGCTGAGTTTGCCTTGTGCCGAGATGTTTCGCTGAAATGTAGGAGACCGAATAAAAGCCCCTCATTTTCCGGGGATCTTTTCCCAAATCTTGTCCCCTCCTGTAAAAGTGCATAGATTTGGCAGTTGAAATTGTAGGAGTTCAAAGTCTGAGTACTTATGGGTAACTAACCCATAATCTTCAATTGTTTTTACAGATGAGTGATCTTATGCACTTCCTCCGGAACTGTTTCCACTTGTAGAATTTCATCGGATCCCTTATTTTGACTTGGTATTTCAAGTCTATTCATGAGGAATTAGCAAAAATGAATAAGAGAATAACTTATTTGTTAAATACTGTTAGATACCTGCATAGGTACAGTTCTGTGTTGACTCCCAGATCTTCAGGCACAACAAGAAAACACATTTTATGGATTAGCAGATACAGGGATCCCTTGGGAAATGTGAACTTCAGGGAGTTATTTTTAAATATTTTTCCTTCCCTGCATGGATCATCACTTCGATTTCTATCTCAAAAGACGGATGTGTTTAGCACAGGTGCAGAGGCTTTGGTGAGTGAGCAGGCTTCCCAGAGCTCCTTGGAAGCTGAAAAGCTGGATGATTCTGGGAGCTTCAAAGCGAAGCATGTAGTGGATCATGATGACCCGTTCTTTAATAGTCTCCGGAAATGCACCTGTCCTTGCGATGCGCTGGACTTGGCTTCCGAGTCTGCTGTCTCCATCAAGCATTACACAAACTGTTTAACCACTGCGTGGAGACTCTTCAAACACATGTCGGAGGAGCAGCAGCGCTACGAGAAGCAGCTGATCTTTGAGCACCCGGCCTTCGCCAAGCTGTGCCAGCAGCTGCTGCGGGACTCCCGCAGGATGACGCGCGGGGACCTGGTGTTCAGCCTGCACGCCGTGGTGAACCTCGGGGTGCCCCAGAACACACTCCTGGTCCAGACTTTGCTGAGAGTGTGCCAAGTGAGTGTGAAGATCCTTCTAAATCTGGGCTGAAACCTTGTGGGCAATTCTGGTAGTCTGTGCAGCATCAGAGAGAACTGGGTGACATCCCTGGCTTAGTCTGATGTTCCATGGAAACAGGGTTCCCGTAGTTCATTTGTATGTACTTCTTGTCTCCTTCATTTTTGAAACCACTGCCTGATTTCAGATTTAACAGAGAGGAGAAGTCTCAAAAATCATTACCCCTCTCAAATCAACTGAATTTGATGTGAGTCCTTGTGGGGGTCACTGCAGAATTAAAGCTTGTGAATTGACTTTTGAGGGGAAAAAAAAAAAGACAGGTACAGATTAAGAGTGGTCAGTTTTACTTTTCTGAAACTTCTGTTGGTTTGAAGTAATCTGACATTGTGGAAACTTTAACAGGAGAAGCTCAATCAACTCGATAACCGATGTGTCTCCGTTTTGGCAACTACTTTATCAGGGATGGATAAAGACAAGAATGTGAGCGCTCTTCAAGCTGGATTACAGTGAGAAAAACATATCTTTCACGTGTTCTTCCTATTTCAATGTTGTTTGAATACATGTCTGTTAGAAATCATCGAGGGAATGTCTGCGCATAGAATACATATTGTGCTTTTAGGATTTAAACGGTCACGTGAGATAAGAGCTGTCCTACACAGTGATTTTTGGTGTTCTTTGCAGTTTCGAGCAGGAGGGCTTCCAGTAGTATAGGGTGCTAGTCTGGTCCACAGGGGATTGTGTTCTGGCTGCAGCTCCACAAGTGTGGTTTTTTTGTGATTTTAAGTCCCTTCACATATCTATCCCTCTTTTATCTGTGTGTAAATGGGAGGTAGTGAGACTAGCTTACTTTTTGAAGTATTTTTGATTTTTCATTATTAAAAATGCTATTTAGCAGCCTGGGAATATTTTCTTTTAATTTAGTAAGTAAAAGTTGCATCCAGAAAGTCCTTCTCTGTAGTGCTTTATCAGAATAACTTGTTTGGCTGTAGTGAATTTTTTTTGGGCCAATGCGATTTATGTGACTAACCAAGCTGCTCAGTCCCATAAGATTGTTCTTACTGAGGCTGTCACAAAACTTGCCATGGATTAGTACTTTTGATCCTGGGTCAGGTTCTACTTTGAGAAGGTGGATGTGCTTTAAAAGTTGGTGCAAAACAGGAGAGCCATCTACAGCTCTCTCTCTGTCTTGATGTCTGGAGCTCTTGCCTATTTGCAGGGGTGAATTTCAGACCAGTGCACTGCCTTAGAAA
Source organism: Manacus vitellinus (assembly GCF_001715985.3). NCBI lineage: Eukaryota > Metazoa > Chordata > Aves > Passeriformes > Pipridae > Manacus > Manacus vitellinus. Next base: position 9,433,508 of record NW_021939471.1, on the reverse strand, counting down.
GCGACACTTCATAATTTGTAGCCGTGCAGGTATATTTAAGGGTTGTTTGGACAGAACAATTACAATACTACCCTCTGAGACAGAAAAGTAGGTGCTAGGAATGCAGAATTCCTTCATCTTGTGCTTATGATCCCTCTGTGTTGCGATGTCCCCTTCTGTTCTTGCAGCCCACAGCACTGCTTGTTTGTTTTCTTTCCTCACTTGCAACAAATGGTTGTCAGTGTCCATTCCTGAGTTTCCTGGCAGTTTCAGAACTTGTCTGCACATAGATGATTCTGAGATAAAAATATACAATTTTTTTTCTGCGGGAGGATGTTAATTCTTTGACGCTTAACGGGACTCACATCTACACAGTCACATATGCAGTCTGGTCAGGTGCCCCTGCTGTTAATATATCAGCAACAACATTCATCTATCAGGATAATGTTAAGGAAGCATATAAAATTATTTCTATGCATAAAATATCTGTGCTGCAGCTACATCGTGTAGAGTTATGCCAATATTGCATAAAAAAGGAGGTGGGAGAGGAGCAGGGAGTTACAGCTTTAACTTAGGGGTACATCAGTGAGGAAGAATGGGGGTACCTGCTGTTTCTGCTGAAATGAGGAAAGTTCTTGTGTGTGTTTCTTCGTCAGGTTACTAGTGGAGCAGCGCATTTCAAGTATCAAAGACATCTTCATTCTGCAAAACCTGATGAAATGCATGGGAAAAGATGTTCCGGTTTTTCTGAAAAAGAAATTAGAGGTAAGTTTAGTTGGAGGCTCATTTTTACTTCCACAAAGCCTGTGCTCTTGCATTGGTTATAAATTGTGTATGGTTCTTTCTCAAAGACAGAATATAATAGAAAGGTAACTATATTTACAATTTGAATCATAGTCCACATATATCTGCAGGAAGAACTTAAATTTGGAGGTTGGGAACAAAAGGAGTTGAGGCAGTAAAATAGCAGTGCCCTTGGCTCTTTGGTTTGGCCACATGGTGTTTCATAGAAGCACTTAAAGGCTATTCCCTGATTCCCTTGCCCAGCTTGTGACTGGAAGACAAGGCGACAGAAAACTGGTCTATTATGGGGCTGTGTCTGGGAATGGTAAGGGGATGGAGGACTGATGGGAGTGAGGTTGGGAGCAGGCATTAGGTTTTATGGCAGGGTGTACTGAGGTTTGTCACCTGATTTAAAAATCCTTTTTGAAACCACTTTTCAAACAAGGCCTGCTGTGTTTTCATCACATAACTGAAGGGTACTGAGGTCACACTTAGTAATGGCATTCATGAAATATCATAAAACTGAAAGGAAAATAATATTTACACTTGTTAGCTAAAGGGAGCTCTTAATTTTTCTGAGCCCACGGGGTGTTGGTTTTTTACAGTGTAATTTCTATTGTAGGTGCATTTTGTATTTAACCTTTGATATGCATGCAGTAAGAATATTGTATTTTAGTAGACAGTAGATTTTGTAGTCTCATTTTTACTGTCATTTATATCAATCTAATTACTGCTTCAATAAATGAAATCTCTCTTGTGGCAACAGAGCTGACCACCTCTACCTTGGTCCACATTTGTAGCTGGGTGTTTGTATTTAAAGATAGGCTGCTTGGTGTACTATGGATCACTTTGGAGGCTTACAACTTTCATGGGCATGCAGATCAGTCAACTGTGCCATTTTTGTTTCTGCTACTTTTTTAAGAGTTTGCAGAAGACACATATTCACAGTATTTGGAAATGACCTTTGCTGAGACTTCTTTCTTTTAAAAGAAGCGTATAAAGGCAAATTGCTGGGAACTTGCACAGTGACACATCTCTAGAGCGCTTGACCTGTTAAAATTGTATATTAAGAAACTGAAAGTGGTTACTTTATGCTTTTGCTATTTTTTACTTTTTTTTCCTTTCATATAAATCTGAACTAAGGAATTTGGGAAAATTTTGGTGAAAATGTCTTCACCAGAAAGCAGTGATAATATACCAGAAGAATGAAGGATTTAATAAACTCTGATTCACTTTAGATGGCAGTTTTGAAAGAAATAGATCATCTGACTTTTCCGAATGCTCTGCGTGTCTTTTTGGCTCTTGTTGCAATGAATTATTGTTCGTATCCAATCCTGACTGCCTGCAGTAAAAAGATCCAGGGTAAGAAAAAAATATGCTTATTAAATTTCCCTTCCTTATACCAAATTCTTTCCAATTACTGTCTCATCTCCCTTTTCTGACTTCCTTTAAAACTCAGGAAACATCTTTGTTTTACAGGATATTATAGTTATGTGGAGCCATTTGACAAGAAGCAAGACAGAAAATTACTGATAAATAATGAAAACAAATAGCTCTTGTCATCTCTGCCCTTCTTAACATTTACCTGAATTACATGTTTTCATTTATGTTTCCCTGTACACAGGATTTAGGAAAAAGAATTTAATTCTATCAAGAAAAGACAGATTTCAAATAAAATTTTAAAACAAATCTGAATTGGAAATGGACAACTTACAGGATGGATTGGCAGCCTAGTGTGACTAGTTGGTAAACTAAATGAAAACAGTGTTTCCCTGAAGAACTGGATTTAATTATTGAGTAGTGCTTAATAACTGACCTTATGCTGTAACCCATAGAAACATTAAATGAAAGCTAATGCTTTCACGTCTCTCTATACCTTTACAATACATTGCTTAAGTATATGTGGTCAGTATGTATTGATTCATACTTAAAATAAAAATGCATTTTTGTCTCATAAAGCATTAAAATAGTGAAATAGCATTTTTAACATAAATAAACCAGAAGTGTTTAGGCTGCTTGTATAGCCTTTATTGTCCTTATACGTATTAGGACACAGTGTTTAATTACACATACTGGCTTCTCCCATAGGACTTCCACCACACTCGGGACACAGGCCAGGTGGCATACACAGAGTGAGCAGTGACTTTTTTCAGCATTTTTTAGTGCAGGCTGAAAGTCAAGAAACCTGGAAGATGTCCTGGGAACACAATCTTCTTGCTTATTTTGTAAATTTGTCCCCTTTTGCTGATTAATGTGTTCTAGCTTGATTCCAGCTCAGTTTGTTTTCTCCTGTCTCAGTTTCTTCCTGTGTTTTAACTCAGGAAGTTGAGCTTTGCCTAGCTAGTCTCAGTCTGTTCCATAGTTTCATATCAGATTTTTTCCCTCTTCCATCCCTTAACCAAACTGTTTCCATGGTGTCTCCAACCTACAGCTCCCATTGCTTTGTATCATTTGTCCTTTTTTGATCTACTGTTACAGAAAATGTCCATGATGTTCCATTTCGGCAGTTAATTCTCATTCTGGAAGCTTGTCATACTCTCCAGTACCGGAATGTAAAACTGTTTTCAGCATTAGCAGACTATGTTAATTCCACTGCCTGCCTTTGGGACAAAAGACAGGTGAGTTTGAGACCAAATAATTTATAGCAGTACTAGCAGAGTATCTGGTGCTTTCCATCTTACCTTTCTTCATGTTTGTGCTTGATCTTTGGGGAACAGATTTTTAGGTATACCAGTCTGATGAAGTTGATAGTTAAATTTTGAAAATGCTCTTCTATTAATTGATAAGTAAAGAAACAAATAGAAGTGGTGTTATGATTTGAAAAATTTGCTTTCATTAAAAATGCCTTTTATGATATCAGCAGGTAGGATTTACTTCACTGACTTTCTTGACTTATAAAACTCTCTTTTCTTTTAGATTGTCCTTTTTCTTTCTGCCTGTGAGGCACTTGGCTTTCAGCCTAGTGAGTTGATGGAGATTTTTGCTGAGAAGCTGACCGAAGACCCTGAATTCCTTAACTTGAAAAATCTTTTGATTGTTCTCCGGGTGTATTCACGACTCAACTATGTTCCCAGAGTCCAAAAGCATCGGTAGGTTTTCATTTAGGATGCCTGATAATACGTTACGTAGTCATTATAGAGTAATATATGGCAACTTGTATTTGATTTCAGTTGTGGAAGAGTTCATAATCCCGTTTCATTAATCTGTAAAGTAAATTTGCTGTGTCTTTTTACATTTTTTCTACATAGGATTTTTTTTTGTCTAGCTGAAGACTTTGGTTCTAGACTGACTAGGCTACTAAATCTGTTGATAGGTAGCTGTATCCTCAAAGCAAGAATCAAGTGCTAATGTTAAATAACATAAGTTAGCAAAGATTTCGAACTTGTGTTTTTGTTTGAAATGTGTGTTTTTATAGCCTTATTTGTGTATTTAGATACTTTTCTTCTGATTTTGGAAAAGGTTTTTTGAGACCCTTCAAAGCAGCTTGAATAAATACCTGCCTCAGATTTCCGACACAGAACTGCTGAAGGCAACGTATTCACTTTGCATCTTAGGTTATCTTCCCCATCAAGCCCTGGACGAGCTGCTGCAAAAGGACAGCAAGGATGAACTTATACTGTCAGGTCAGACCTTACTTTGTCATCTTCTTGTTTTAAAAAGAATAGTCTGCCTGTGTACATAATTTGTTGTAATTGTGTTAAAAGATTAGAAATTAAAGAATCCCAACATGATTAATATTAAATTTGAAGTCCTCAAGACAGAGCTAATTTAGTAATGGTGGTCTGAGTGATCTGGCTTTGCACTAGGGCATCAACTTATTGTCTTGGGCCCCATGGTGGAAACAGTTTAATAGTAGGTATGCAGTTTAATGAACAGAGATGAAGATGGGATCTGTGGAAGTGGTAGAAATGTGCAAGAGCCAAGGGTTCTACAGTCAGTAGATGTTCAGGCATTTTTAAAAATATAGGAAGTCTTAGCCTTTATAAACTAACTTTAGTACCTGGAATCATGAGTAAAAGTGAGATTTGGACTGCTCTGAGTTATAATGAGGTACTTGTAATGGTTTGTAGAAGAATTTGGTTTCCACATTACAATTTTGTACAGGTAGTAGAATAGTCGAGCGGAGTAGAAATTTGATATAAACACTGTGTCTTGCTGTTGAGCCTGCTGTGTCTCAACCTGAAAGCTGTAAAGCTGTAACTGCTTAGTGTTTGCACAGCTTAATGCTCTTCAAGCACAGTTTCAAAATTTTGGCTGAGTCTGATATTCCTTTTTGGTTTATAAGTAGCGTCCTGATTGTCTGTATTTTATGAATGGTTTTTATGCATACTCTCCCATGATAACTGACAGCATGCACAGAGCTGTGTACAGCAGAGGGGGAAGACTGCATAAATGGGCAAGCTCACTGCCATAGACTTTAATATTGTAATTAGTGAATTGATGGTGTGTATTTAACAATACATTGAAGAGACTCAATAATATTCAGTGAAAATCAATTGGGTTTTGCTTCTTGTATCGAAATTCATTTGTTGTGCTAGAACAGACTATAAAAGATAATAAAATTAAAAATCCTGTGGGATGATACATTGTATGTAGTATTTTTGTATCCTTTTTCAGATGATCTTTACAAAGAACAAAAGGAAATGATGCTTCGCTGTGTGAAAACGTGTATGGAACTTGATAGCCCTTCCTTCACGAAGCCTGCATTTGTGGTGACTGAGGATTCGTCCTCACTGGTCTCTCTTAGTCTCAGAAAGGCTCAGGAGGCACTGATAGAGCTTCTGGGAGATGAGAACATGTTTCGGCGAAATGTTCAGCTGCCATATAAATATCACGTTGGTATGAAGCTAAATTATTGTAAAATTCTTTTTAATATAGATTTATAATCCCCAAAATAATAAGGTGGTAATAAATTTGCATAGGGTGCAAGTGATTAAAAGTGTAACACTTTTGATGACAGTCTTTTAACAAATGATGTCCTTGATTGGTGAATCTACTTTCTAGGATGCTTCTGTTAAAGTATTTAAACCCATTTCCTAAAAGTTAATGATTTCTATTATTCACAAAACAGCTTTGGACTTTTTGTTAAGCATCAGCAAGCAGATGTTAATTGTACATAAATCCAGTATGGCCGACTGTTTGAGAGAGTTGATATGTTGATACTAAATTACGTTAGAAACAAAGCCAAACAGCAGCTGCCTTTTGTTCTCTGACTTGTTTCTTCTCTGAAGTTCTGGCTAAGGTTTGGGTTTCACCTTCTTTTGTGAAATGTGATATGACCTTTTGACAGGTGATCATTTCAGAAGGTTTGGTTTCTTTTATATTTTGATCTTGCTTATTTTTTTTGTCAGCCATCCAGCTTACCAGTTCTTCTGCACTCGTAATAATTTTCTTCCCAAAGATTTCTAGTGAGGAATTGGACTACAGGAAAATATGAGTAGGCACGACAGCCTGTGATCAAGAGTAGTTTCTTTAAACAATGATTTCACTCCCATAAAATTACATCTGCAGTTTCCAGAAACAAATTTATTTTTTCTGGAGATGTGCAAGCTATAGCTGTTTATATTGGTTGCAGGGAGGGAAAAGCTATCAGTAATAAGTCAATTATTAGAGAACAGCAATTAGACCAGCGATGGTGCCTATTAACTTTTTCAAATGAGCTGTTCATTTTAAAACAATTTGAACAATTAGTGTGTTCAAATGAGAACATTAATTGTAACCTCTTGCAGAGTTAAATGTTTTGTTGGGTTTTTTTCAGATTTTGAAATCAGAATGGATTCAGAAGGAAAAAAAGTGCTCCCTATAACTGCAACAGATGATCATCCTGACCCAAGTGTTCAAAGGTGTCTCTTTTACTCCATATTTTTTCTAGCAGGCTAGTTTTATTTGTATGTATTCCATCCAGTTACTTCTTCAGTTCACTGATTTGCAGGAGCAAAGTAGCTAACTAAATTGTTATTTATGGTCACTGAAATACGCAAAAATTGCCATGCCAGTTCACAGTAACAATTCATCCAGCTCAATACCTGCTTCTGAGAGGGGCTAAAATTAACATTTCAGAGAAAGAGGCAGGAAACATCACAGTGATCTGATACTCTAGTAATGAATGCAGGTAGAATTTTAAAATTGCAAGTGTTTGTGTGTCCAATTAAACATTCAGTTATTCTCTTAAGTCTCAAAAATGTGCATCTTAATGATATGTTATGGCAGTTAATTCAGCTACTGAAATATACTTTGAATAAAAAGGATCATCATATGCACATTTTAGGTGATTAATTTAATCTTGTGTAGAAGACTGACCTCTCAGTAATTGAAGCAGGACATATATCATTTAAGTAATGCTTAAGTAGAATTGGGTGATACTTAACATTCATGTGCTGGATCACTGCACAATGTATTTTATACAGTTTGCTTTTTGGTAAAAAGAGAGCTAGTGAATTGTGTAACAGAAAGTCAGTGTTCCAAGCCATTCAGCTTTTCTCACCCTTCCAAGTAGGTTTTTATGGAAAGAAGTAACTGATTCTGAATATCATTAGCAAAGGATCAAAGTAAATGCAGAATCTCTCATATTAATGGAGAATGCTGAATGATCTATTACCTTCTCATTGTGGGAGAAGTGGAGATCTAAGTACTTAATTCTGCTATAGGTACTTGGGTAGATGGTGGAAGTTGTGTGAGCTCATGGAAGAAGAAAGGGTCTAAATTACTTAAGTCCGAAGTTCGAAATTTTTGTAGTCCTGATATTTTTGCCTACCAGAAAGAGAGCTGTATATTCTGCTGTGTTAAAAGACATCATTGAATCATTGTCTTAAAAATGCTTGTTCTGCATTTGTGCTCTTCTTGGTTGTAGATTGGCTCTTCTGTTTGTTCCTCTGTCTACTTTCTGCATGGGTACAACGCACCCCCAAGGGAAGCTGGCAATGAAGAAGCGGCATCTAAATAAACTGGGCTATCACGTGATTCTGGTAAGAAGAGTCAGGTTATTCTCTCTGTTTGGGTTCTCTTATCAGTGTAGTGATGAGCATATTTGGTAGAACAGGCATTGTTCTACCAAACATGAAAGCTCACCTGGGATGGTGGGCCTTCTCCAGAGTGGTAATTGCGTATCTTTGCTAGTTAAACCGGAGTGATGGTGGCACTAGCGAGAAAGGGCAGAGGAACTCTAAAAGACAAGCCACCACTTACCATTATCAGTGAAATAAATATAATCATAGTTGAGGGGGGAAAAAAAATCAAGCCACTGAATTCCTTTGTGCCTAAAAAACTTACATGTCTCTGGCTTGTTTCCCTGATTTTCATAGAGTGAATGATTCAAGCAAACTTGTTTTCAAAATACAGCAAATCCCTATGGCCTTCTCATCACTGAGCACTTGGTTTGTAGGACAGGGTAGTTTGGATAATAGAAATAATGTACCCTTTCCTTTTACTTTCTTCTAGATCCAGAACAGGAAGTTTCAGGAAATGACAAATGAAGATGCAGTTGAGTTTTTGAAAGGAAAAATTTATTTAGAAAATACTTCCTCTTCTTCTGAAGCAACTGTGCAGGATAATAATTAAAATAAACTAAAAATTTTGGGTCTCCTGATCTCTCTTTTTCCTTTGTAAATTATGTACGGTTTTAACAGAAGAGATAAGTAATTTTATACACAACCGCCTGCTCCAAAGTATTACAGATTAAGAAAGTTTGTGAAATGAATGATGCCTGCTGATAGTGGGGGTTTTCTTTTGTGAAGTGGGAGTGGAATTTCTCTAGTAGAGGGAAATAATCCAAAAAGCATCCTGACATCTACTGCTGTTGAAATGTCTTAATTTAATCTGTATTATGCTTCCCCTCCTGCGTGCCCCAAGTCAAATTTCTCTCCTCTTGAGCTGGTTCAGGGAAAGGATGTGACTATTTCAAGTGCTATTGGAACCTGGCCTACAATTAGGCACTAGAAGGATTCCTACCCAACATCCCATACAGTTCTTTACGCAGAACTATATATGGTAAAGCAGTAAATAACTCGGCTTAAGTGGTGTATTAAAAGATCTGGTTATGTGGAAAGTTTCTGAAGAAATCAATACCCCTCAGTTTTCTGAAGTTCAGACCAGTAATGGTTCAGTAAACTGTATGCTTTTTCTTTTGAACCATTTGTTTCACTGCTACTTTAATAGATTTTGAGACATCTCACTACAAGAACACAGGTCTTCTATGTCTTTACAAAATGACTCCTGCTCTCTGTTTCTGATATTAGTGTCTCCACAATTATTCAGAGGTGTTGCAATACTCAGATTTGTTCATTACATACTGTGATGCATCTCCACTGGCCTGTTGTGTAGTGGTGCAATTGATTAGGGTGGCAGAGTTCTAGAAGTGCAAACCAGCTTTGGGCCTTTTATCTGACGGAGCAGAGTGAACTGATGCATCTTTTCTGTTCTTGGTAATGTACTGATAAAATGCATTTTGTTCTGCTGGAGTTGCTGAAGTACTTAGAGCATTGAAGTGCTCAAAATACATTTGCAAACAACAGCTTGCTTCTTTCTGTGGAGTAATCAGATCTTCAGTCACAATTCTGCTGCACCACAGCCACAGTCCCATTGGCATAGAAGGAAACAGCAATACTTGCTACAGTGACTGTGTGCTACCTAACCGTGGTGCCCTTGCTTCATTTGCTGAGCTACAAGCACTGCGTTCTTTGTCTTTCTGAAGTAGCGTGGACACGTGGTTAAGGTACTACTACAATGATGAGGTAAAAAAGGTATTGCAGTCATAAGGTGAAAAGAAGCAAGTTAAGAAAAATTGCTCAACTTCTTGTGGAAGATGTAGATAGAATACAGTGCATGTTTGTGAAGGAAGCAGTGCAACCAAAGCAGCACTGTCATGGCTGTCTAGCATGAAAAGCAGAGAGAGCTGTTCAGTATTTCAGTCTCTGAAATGCAGCACATACAGGAAAACAGATTTGATGCAATTGTAAAACTTAACAACCAGAGCAAAGTCCATCTGCTTGACTTGGTGAGAAGTTTGTTATGCCCCCTTTTTGGATCTGCTACTTCAAGAAAGCATTGTCTGTACAATTTCAGCACACTAGTCAGTACCATTCTGTTGTTTGGAGCTGGCTGACTGACTCATGGTCCCAGCCTGTGCTGGAGGAAGTCTGAAATACTCTGTGCCGGGGTGTCAGGTAGTGCACAGAGCTATGTTTGGGAAAGCACCTGGTGCTGTGTAAAGTTGGAGCCCTGCAAACCAGTAATGCAGTGTCAGCTGTGGCTCTTGCTTTGGCTGGGGAACTACTCCCTCTGTCTGCTTTGAGCTTTTCAGTCAGGTCTTCAGGAGTAGGTACGTAACTCCCATCCCTTCAGGGACAAAACACGGGCAGGGAAGTACACTGTCCTCTTGGATGCCACCAGCATGGACAGAATTAGCCACCAGTGGGCACAAAATGGCATAGCACATTATTAAACTGGCTGATCACCATGTGTTTTTTCTTTGTTAAACACCTTAATAGTAGGTAGAAATGAATACAAGCAGCATGGAAGTGTAGTAGTCTGCCATTATGATCACTGTGCTTACTAAAATGTCTTGCTTTATGCTCTCAATAATTTATGTTGGTCCAATTTCATCTATGCTGATAGATAGTTCTAAGCACCATGTAGCTACTGCCAGAGACTTCAGAGCTGTGGGTTTCCTGAATCTCCACATATGCTAAAAAGCTAGGCTGCTGAAAATAAAGCCAGGTTTTTCAGGTGTCCAATTCATGTAATAAGGAAGATCTAATCCCCTGTTCTGTGCATTACAATCTGTATTTAGAATACCATTCTCCTCTCCTGAGTCATTATTAAAATTAGCGGGAGACTCACAATGAAGATCAACAATAATTATTTTTCTCCCATACTTATGAGGTTTGTCACTGCATGGAGTGCTTGGTGTGAAAGGTGCAAAATCCTCTTTTTTAAGCAAAACAGATAAAAAATAGCTGACCTGCCAGTGAGGCTAACTGGAGATGCAAGCTGCATCTTTCTTTACCATTTTCATAGTCTGCCTGCAGACTCAGGAACTTGTGTTTCTAAGTTTTATTCATACTTGGAACTCTTTGTATGTGCAGTGGCTGGAAATCTTTTCTCAACGAGGAGTGAGGAACAAGGAAGCTGCAAATGGGTTTATTTCATACAGCCCATGGGTGTATCTTATCAATGGATGGAACCCAGACCCAATCTGTATCAGGGCCAAGGTTCCCAACTCCCTGTAAAGTGAAAATAGGAAATTTATTAAGTAAACTAAACTGCTGAAGCAGGGGAGGATTTTTCAGTGAATTGAAGGCTTGTGAAAGCAAGTATAGGGCTCAGAGTAGTTGTATACCTACGACTTAAAGATAGTGGACTCAGATGCAGAAAGCAACCATATATTTGACCAGACTTGTATGAAGGCAGCATATTTTATACCTGGGCCACAAAGAAGTCTGAAAAGTAGAAGCATACAAATCTTTCCTTCATTCTGAGCTCTGAAATACTGGACTTCAGAATTTGTCCTGCTAATCTCAAAGAAACAGGTGCTGCCTTTTATGATTCCTGGGTTTTGCGTGCTGCTTGCTGTTAGATAGTTTATGATTCATAAATCTTATTACAAAACAGTAAAATGCCATTATAAAGCTGGCTTATCTGGTAAATTTTTCTTTGAGAGTAATCCTGTGAAATCTTCAGGTCATCTGAAGGCTATCCACATACCACAGGGTGACAAGGTTAGATCATTGTCATATATCACACAATCAAAAAGAAAACATAGAAGGATTTACAAATATAAGGTGTATAGCAAACTTCACTGGCCGAAGGATTGTGTTTAAGCATTGAAGGATGTGTGAACTGATCTAAAATGAGAGCAAGAAACAGGAGGGCAGAAAATGTGGGCTGCAAGGGTCAGGAAGGTTCTTGCATGAACAGAAAGTAAACTAGTACCATCTGAGCGAAATCAAAACAAAGTTTGTGAGTAATGCAGAATGAGAATGAGTGACTGGAAAAGCAAATTGTCTCCATAAGCAGCTGGATTTACAGACCCTGGTGATCTGCAGTTCTGTCTTGCTTGGAATTCCTTACATCTAAAACTATTTTTGAGCCCTAACTCCAGCCTTCTCAGGGTATGAAATATTCCAGCCTCTCATTCACAAAAATATCCAGGAACTCTCTTTAAAACTTTCACTTTGCTCTCAAAATGTTGAAAAGATATTCTCAAAGATATTCAAAAGTGACTGGGAAAGAGGGACTAAAAGTACATTGCAAGACTTTGGTTTTTGTTAAGAAATAGAATCTAAATAAATTGGAGCTTGAATTAGAGAATTAAAGTCTGTTTCTCAAGTATTGCAACTGTTTCTGTATAGAAGATGATAGGTTGATTAAAACTGATGCAAATATAACAGAATTCTGAAGTGTGGTTAAAATCAGTCCTAGTTGTAACAAGTTTTCCCCCTTTTTTCATTATTTTTGGACAACAGCAGTATAAAGTGAAAGTATGAATGTGGTGGTGACTGTAAATAGCCACCCAGGAACAAAAAGAAGGAGAATCTGTATTTGTGTCTGCAGCAAAAGTCCTTGTGTCCACAGATAATCAGTGATCCTTTTGTTTCACCCTGTTCCCTCCCTCCAAAAATGCTCCTATGCATACTCCAATAACATTGTTGCCATGGCACCTATTAAAACCCAGATAAGCTCTTGCTTTATGAAGCAACATGCAATTTTTTACAAACGGGAGAATTTATTTCAAAATAATTACCTATTTTGCTATAGGTAAGGGAGTCTACTCATGCCTCCAGACAGGGGCAATATTTATCAAACACTCTTCATTCCTGAGTATGTGCCATAGTTTGTTCTTATTAGTTCAATCCACAAAGGGCACTTGCTAAATTTTCTGTATTTGTCCATTTGATTTTCATGGTACAGATTCTGCTGCACATAAGATGTCACTTGTACTTGACCACCCTTTAGAAAGGTGGGGAACTCTGAGGTAACTGTGGGGAAAGGACACTACAGCAAACATACACTAGCTGAGGCAGTGGCTCTACAACTTCAAAGGAGAAAACTTGAACTATTATGTAAGTCCAGCATTCTCCTTCTGCAGTGGGGAACAGCTGGTGAGTTGGCCTCTGACTGCACAGAGGCTGGTGGCAATGGTGAGGATTGTCACTGAAGTCTTGATTTGTGCTGACACAGATGGGATGTGATTCACACAGTGATGTGTTGTGGAGGAGATTATATATTTATATGTTTAGATGTTATTGCACACAATAGCTAGGGAGGGAGGAGAAACCAAGCATGGAGTTCACATTTGAAATGTCATTCACATAATAAAAGACTTACCTAATCTTTTAAAATATACATATTGAAGACCAATAGTGGGTTATCACTTGCCCTTTGTAATGGCTCAGCAGTTAGATATCAGCTTTATCAGAGCAACAGACAGTTCCTTGACACACAGAATTCTCTGGAAAATACAAAAGCAACCTACACCCCTTGCACACCACAGTGTACAGGGCAAGATGAGGGCAAAGGCTACTGATGCATTTGTGTCTGTTGGTTTAGAATATGCTCTATTTTGCAAATGAATGATTTGTTGCAGGGACAAACCATCTTCTAAATGAATCTTCAGTCTGGGTCACTTCTGTATAAATGTAAGGAAAATTATGGAGATCTGAAAAGTTAAGTAGACAAAATATGTGCATGCATGTGTGTTTGGAGATTTGCTCTGTATCAGTCTGTGTTCAAGGAACAGTACAAAATGGTGAATGCCTCACTGATGACAGCAAGAAGACTTTCTTCTCAGTAGGCAGTAATTCCCCCAAAAGATAGTACTGAGCAGGATGAAGGTTGGTTAGATTTGTGCTGGTGCAGAATAAAAACAGAACTTTCCAGACTTTCCACTGCTGGTGTAGGTTTGATATTCATTTGCTGAATCCAGTAACTCTGTATTTGAAGGGGAAAAAAGAGAACACCACTGAAGGTATCAAAGCCATGCTCTCTGAACAGAGATAAATTACGTGACACTAAGGTAGTAGTCAGAAACATGGGGGATCTTGAGTTCGGCTTCCTGCTTGCCATTGATTATCTGTCTGCCCACAGGAAAGTCACTCAGAAGGTCCCTGGGGCACACCCGGATTCCTGGTTCCACACCCATTTTGGTAGTGCATGACTCAAAGGAATGCCTTGTTTGGCAGTAGGGGCAGAGTTCCAGCACAGCCAGGTGTCTGTGTTCCCTGTCTGTAAATGGGGACACCCCCATGTTGAGTTGCTTGGATTTGCAAGCTCTCCCAGGCAGAGCTGGCTGATGTTTCAGATCTGCTTCTCATACAAAGAGTAGGAACTGTTCAGACATTAGAGTGGAGGAAGCCTGGGCTTTCTTTGCTGAAGAACCTTGTGACCAATGCAAGCCATGTCAACAGCCTTACTGCAAACCTACCCAGCCCTATCACAACAAGCACTTCAAAGTGCCACTACCCAGTCCCTCCCTCAGATACTATTAGCAGCAATTATTTTTAATAAAATCAGGCACCAAAATACAAGCTGTTTCCACTGCATGTCACACCCATAGATATATATCACACTTCAAACCTGGCTTACAAGTTACATAGAATGGACTTGTTTGGCACAGACAAGAACTGCTTTGAGATCTTTTGTCAGGTACTATTGGTTTCATTAATAATCTCTGAATTCCTCAGGGCCATCATAAGCATTTTTAACAAATTCTCAGGGTGGTTGAGGGTTTTGTAGCATTACTCACCTTGCATGGACACACATAACTGCATGCATGCAAATAATGCTCGGTGCTGTCACTAAACAGAAAGCTCAGTGTGTGTGTCATGTTTGATAGAACAGAGGACAAAGGTAAATATGAACATATTTTATAGTTGTAAAAGCTAATTACTTTATATACAGTGTATATTGTCTGAGTTTAAGGAATTGCATGCAAGCATATTCGTACCTAATCACAAAGTATTCTGGTGCTTGTAATAGAACTCATTAAAAATAATGTTGGTTATTCTAGGATACAGTGCAGTAAGCTTGTTTCTTAACCATTAAGCAACAATAAAGATTTATGTGCTGTCCTTTACAGTTCTGCTAGTAGTAATAAAATAATACTAATTTATTTACATACAAAGGTATTTATTTTATTTAAAAATACAAGCCAGGCTTTTAATGTTACATGGCATCCTCTTTAAAAAGGCCTAATTAAAACAAACACTGCATTAGACAGCTAAAGCTTTACAAGAAATTTTGTTTCTTCACAAAATCAAGGATTCTTGCCTAACTCTTGTCCACTCAGAACTTCAGTACAGGATCAAACACTTCTGAAAATCCTCTTCCCCCCAGAGCAATACCTCTGAAATCTCAAGTTTCAATCATGTCATCAGAAGGTATTCTTATAAAGGGAAGTTTTCAAGAACGGAGAAGGTGAGTGAGAAAAAAATAACTGATTTTTCTGATAGTGGATTCAGGCACATTAAAATCTATGAGCAAACTGAGTCTTTCTGTTGATCAGATTACAAGGGCAATATTTTGCAGCTTGTATGTGTGGACTTTGGGTTCAGCAATTTACCATTGCACCTGAAATATACTACTAATAGTTTTTAAAGTTAAATTGCACAGTCCTTATGCAGACAAATTTCCCATAGGAACTGTGTTTACATAAAGAGTGTAGGATTTTGTGCATAACTCCTTGTAAATGTGATTACCATTAACTCCTAGAACTGAACCAACAGTGTTTGTTACCTTTAATTACACGTGGTAAATATAATTTTGAATTCAGACTTTATGTTAAAGCTCAAGGTCCTTAGCAGTGATATTTTGCCATCTAAAGGATGAAGTAAAAGTAACTACTCAGGCCACCTGTTGTTTAGGAAAGACGATACAATAATAACGTTTTTCTTTCCTGGTTAAAGAAAATGATGACTGAGGAAGCTGCTCTGCCAGCCTAATTAAACCAATACAGATTTTGTCAGCTTGCTTCCGCCTGCTTCCATAAGGAACTGCTTGCTGGGTGGGTATTGAAGTTCCTCTCTGATAACAAAGCTGTCTAAAAACTGCATCACAGGACTTGTGGAGAAAAGGCAGGCGTTATATCCTACACTGACACAACACACTTGTATTTACAGTTGTGCTCAAATATGTGAGAATGCATGTGTATAAATGCTGTAAAATCTATGGAAAAATCTTTGAAAGTATCTGTAAATGAAAATATCTTGAAATTACTAGATCATGTGCCAGTAGTTGAATTACCTCCACTAAGCTGAAACTTATGTATCCTGTGTCACTTGATGATCTGCAGGACATCCAAGTTTGGCTTAATGAAACTAATTTTAAGGTTTGCTAGTAATGTCATTCTAATCTAGACTATGTTAGCTGGAATTCTTTCTGGTTCATGATTATTTTTAAGTCCCAAATGTAAGGTTAATGGGGTGTTCGCAGAGTAGTCTCAGAAAAAGAGAGAACAAGAAAATCTCAGCAAGATGACTCTAGAACAAAATTGTTGTAACTCATAGTTTCCAGTATATTCTCATTTATGCTAGGATTGTTGCTGGAGCTAATGAGGCTTGAGAACAGTTAGCACTGTCAAATCACAATGGAGTCCAGAGACTTTCAGTAAAACCTTTCTCTAACAGCTGTGAAAGCTGAAGACTTGTCATACTAAGAGGAACAATGATTCCACACAACATATTACTATATATATATGTATGCTATAGCACTACAACCACATATTAAATCTTCTAGAATGAATTGGAATATTTTGAACATTGCTCAGAAAAAAAAGAAATATTTTTTAGTACTCATAGAAAAGATAATACCTACAGAATATACTATCTATTCTGACAAGACAATGGGAAACAGAACTGTCAATTCATTGTGTGCTTCCTCCAAGTAAAGCTACAGTGATAACCAGAGGATATTTTAGTTAAACAGCTGAATCACCTATTGCTCTCTTCAGTGGAGCAGAAGACTAGGATTTAAGGCACACTAGTCTGCATGCTACTGTTTTGACCCTACTGAGTGATGATTCTGTTTCGGACACATACTGTGAGTTTTCTGCAGCAATGAGAGGAGATTTATCAGAAGATGATTTTCTCAGAATCAAAGTGATGATTTAAAAAAATGTTAATCATGTTGAATTCCATTTAGTTCATTTAGGTTTTTAGTTCAGATGGAGTCAGTGTGGAATTTAGTTGTTAACTCAGAAAGCTTAACACAATGAATGGATGTTTGTGGAGAAATACAAGTGTGTACATTTTTTTGGGTCTTTGTCCTTGAAAGTTACATGCAGCTCAGTAGGAAATCTGGGTGCAGCAGCTACCAGGATCAAACTCACCGCTGTATGATAGTTGTTCAAAACACGTGGTATGCTTCAGTATGGAATATTTAAACAAAACAGTTCTAGCTTGTGGCTGTTGCTACACAAACTGTATGCAGATAAGTCACAAATAGCTGAGCATATGTGTGGTGCAAGGTTAAAACAATAACAAGCAGGTCGAATCATTCAAACACTGGAAATCACTTGACTCCAGGCCAAAAGCTTAGCTTGAGATTATATCAGTATGGGATAGAAAGAGGATAAACTAACAGGCTTAGCAGCCAGCTTGTTGGAGTCAGCATATAGTATCTATACTTCCAGCAGGAGAGCAGATGGCCATATATTTAAGGAAGCACCAGACAGGGAGTCAGGAGATCTGAATTCTATTCCTGGCTCTGCAGCAGTGCTCCTATGTCACCTTGGGGAGCCACTTTTCCCCTGTTTTTCTTAATCTTTTAAGTAGTGGAAATAATATTTGCTTCTCTAAGAGGGCAGTTAAGAGGCTAAACTGATGCTGAATAAAACACTCTGAAGTTCTGAGAAGAATATATGGAAGCAGTGCAAAGTAAACTTTTTTGGAAGAAAGGACATCACACGATTTCGTATGGCATATTTGTGCCACATGTTTATGACCTTTCCTCCCCCCAGAAAGTCGCATGCCTTTTTGTGCACAGTTTTCAAGGAGGGAATAAATGGATTAAGCTGCCTTCCACATTTGCTAGAAAGATAAGCAGCTGCCAGTAAGAACCTGACCAAAGAACAGACTTTACTACTGAGAGAGACGTTATTTATGCTCAAGAGGGCAATAGGCTTGTTGAAGTTAACTGCTCACCCCAAAATACTATTTTGCATTGGTGGCAGAATAATGTCTCTAATGGCCTTTATTCTGAATTCAGCAGTGCTGCTTGCAAGCTGAACATAAGTACAAAATTAAGTATTGTCTTTTATGAACAAATCTTCTGCTGAAATCCCAAAACAAGTCCATTTCTTAAATCAGAGAAATGTCCATGATTATTTGCACTGTACTTTCATTTAAAGGCTATTAAAATCAACTAGATTTCAAAGGAATCTGAATCAAAGACTTAGCAAGCAACTGTCATTTCTCCTGAGTTCTATTCCCATTAAGCAAAATGACCTTATCTATCTTCATTACTATTTGGCATCATAGGAGTAATATTTTCACTACAGAATAAACAGCTTCTGCTTTTGATGTTGAAGGTGTAAGCTTTGGTCTGGAGTTCAATTTTAGTTCTTATCATTATTTGCTCCATTTCTCTTTATGCCTCCATTTTTCTTGTTACTAGATTATGAGCACCTGTTAAGGAACTGAACCCCATTTCAAAGCCAGGTCTGTTAAAAGGGCACAGACAACACTGTGAAGTCTTAAAAACATTAGTCCACCTCACAGCAGTGGACAAAGGAAACAAAAACAAAGATTATCTGAGCAGGTGTCCTGAGTGTCAATATGATCTTCCAACATGAGTTTGTTTTTCTGATTCCTCACAAATGAAGCTGTCTCTAATCCCATAAACTGGACTTCTTTCAGCTTTTCTATTAGTCATTGTGGATTGGGAATCTAGATGGAGGGAAATATTCAGCATTTTCAGGTTCAGGCTTTTGAGCAGGTTATAGTGTGTTGCAATAAAATGGGAAGGGTCTGGTGTGGTTTATGAAGAATATATTCTCTTGCCTGCAGCCTGGTTTTGTGAGAACACACTTTTGAGTGTGCCCCTCTTTTACACTGGGGCAGTTCTGCTGCCTGTTTCCTTGATAACAGCCTTATTAGAAATGTAAGAGGACTTCATTCTTTGATAAATCATATCCATTGCATGTGTACACAAACAAACAGACTTACTGGACTCTGTTCACCCAAAATCCATGTGGTTTTCTTCATTAAATCACCATGAGATAGCTTTAATCCAAGAGAGATGAGTGAAACAATTCCTTTCTGAAGAACTGGGTTGTATGTTTAACTGTAGTCTAAAAAAGTTTACTCTTGATATATGAACTTAACAAGAAATTAAATATTTCAGATAGTAACCAGCTCACTGTTTTAAGTATATAACACAGAGACACTCTTTATGACAGTGTAGAGTTGTTAGTCTCTGGCCAGAGACTGATCTGGTCCAAATGAAAGTGGTTTAGATGAGAGACTGATGTTCCCATCTTTCCCTTTTACAGGAGTGTTGGCTATTCTTTTATGTCCTCTTTTTAGTTAGGCAAGTGACAGAATTGCAGTTAAAAGGTCAAAGAATTGTTCCATAAAGACATAAACACAAGCAGAAAGAGAGTAAGGATGGAGCTTTTTTCACCACTGTTCTTTTGTTCTTGCCCATCCTCATGATTTTTATAAACTGATCTTCACTAGTTGACATGGACCTTGCACTACCAATTTTGTCACATAACATTTTCAAAGATGGAAAGCTGACATAAAGAAAAATCTTCTTACTTCTTAGAAAAAGTGATTCAGTGAGAATGTTGCTAATTATGTTATGTGATGTTATGTTATGGTATGGAAGAGAGCTTTAAGAATTGAAAAAAAGTAGAACTATTTACAAATGAAGTTAATGATTCAACAAGGGCAGATTTCTTCCTGGATAAGTCTAGTTATATATTATAATTGTACAAATCAAGTGTTCAGTTCAGATCTATCCTCCTCCTCTCTAGTCCTGCACTGTCGGTGCTTTGCACAAAGATGTGGCTTTCTCTTGGGATCGTCTTTTCTCTGGGGATGCTAATTCCTGGAAAACTCAGCTTGAAATTGCAGTATGACAGGTGAGTGTGAATGTGGTATCGTGAAGAATTGTGCATGCAGTGAAATTCCCAGGAACTGTGAAAGAATAATAACAATTATGAGCTGAAAACCTGGAGACAGGGTTACTAAGCTGTAAGCTTTGTAAGATTTGCGAACAAAACATAAAGACGAGAAATGAAGAATGAGTGAATCAAATCCAAGCCAATGAAGATACAGCTGCAGCAGTAGGAGCCACAGAATGGCCCTCAAATGCACCTCAGGATGCTCTGCTTCCATTAGCTGAAATTCATTTGGCTTAGCCTCTTTCATAATGAACTTTGAAATCAGATGTTCTAGGACTAAAATGTCTTTTCTGTGTATAAAGCAAGGGAGATGACTGAGCAAAATTATATCTATTAATAAAAGACAGCTTAGGTTACCTGAAAAAGATAGTGAAGCCCTGTTGGAAACCTGTAACAATTGCCAAAAAATGCTAAGGAAGTTGTTCCAGACAATCTTTCATCACTCAAAGAATGAGATTATCACGTTTTTTATTACTGATTAATGTTTCTGAAAAGCATGAAATCTCTAGTTTTGCTGTATTTTCCATTCTCAGTTCCACTTCTTTGGAAAATGAGTGATGTAAAATCATGCTGTTTGCCTAAACTATTTTTGTTTCATTCATCTTCAGCTTCCAAGGAATGATAGGTCACTCTGCCATTGTGGCAGCTGGGATTTTCAGGAGGGACACGAGCACAGTGTGGAGACCACCATCCATGTATAAGTTTATACAGGGAATTTTCTAAAGTAAACAGAGAAAGTAGTCCAGTGCTGAATGCCTCTAGACTAATTATATCCCCAGAATATAGTCATAAAAAGGACAGAAAACCAAGCAATACCTCTGGCAAGTAAGTTAGTTCAACATATAACCATTCAACAGCTCTCCTGGAAAATCTTCTAGCAGAACATAAAGAGTCAGTATTTAAAATGTGTTATTTCCCCTGGATAATATTTAGCTTTAGATTTGTATTAGGGATGCAGTCAGAGCCTGTTGATTTCAGTGAATAGAATTCAGCAGATCCTTGGTAATGCAGTGTTCATTTTTGTTCCTAATTACTGTCCAGGACTGAACCTGTTGAGTACTTGCATGGAATTTAAAAATAAATATCGTGTGGTCATTGTGACTTTGGATGGGCAGCACTTGCATAAAGATGAAATTATTAGTAAAGCCATTTTCACTGTTATTTGTTCTGTTCAACACCTTAAATGAAATATCTGACCTATGAGAATCCAAGGAAACACAGCTAGTCCTGAGAACAGCCCTTTAATTTGGTAAGAAAGTTTAAATAGCATTTTAAAAACTGTAGTTCCCATGTGGTCACATGGGCTGACTTTGCACTTCTCCACTGAGAAACTTAGTCCATAATCATAAACGAATGTGTGCTTTGTAATCTTAGTTTACTATTAAAAATGATTTGTCTCCACACTGGCTATTGTGAAAGGTTTATCAGTAAATAAGAGCTGGCCATCTGGCAGCAATCTGACTGTCTGGAATTTCTCTGATTTGGTGTAATTAAGACATAATGTCAATGAGGATAGAAAGATATTACAGGATATTGTTTCCCTTCCTGATAGACAAAGAGCAAAGCAAGCCCAGGCATTTAGAGAGAATAAACTCTGAACTGCAGCTGAGATGTTTATTCTGCTAGCAAAGATGTTTATCCTACATCTACAAGGTTTATTACAAAGATATCATGGCTGTTGTACCAATCACTAGCAATGGACATGTAATCATTTTGCCCCACAGACAAGGGATTAACAGCATCTCCCAAACCAGTAGTAAATGGCCCATTTTAACCACCAAGTTCTCTATCAGCAAAGGTTATATTTTCAGGAAAGATGTAAAAAATCAAAAATCCCCCTATTTCTCTGGGGATAAAGTGAATGAATAGTGAATTCTATTTGCATGCCTATTAAGCTGGTAATTGTACATTTCTGTATGGAAGCACAAATGATGGCAGTTGTAGTTCAGGTGATGAGAGCATATTGAGGACTGTAATGACCATGGCTTTTGCAACATGAACTTCTCTTACAAAGTCTTTAAAATGTTCTTTTTTTTGGTACTTGTCCTGTAAAGGCCCCAAGGTCCATTAAAGCCATTACATGAGACTGTGAAGCAGTAGTTGTTGGTTGCTAACAAATAGGAAAATTTCTAGGATTCCCCATTCTATCACAACAGTAGTGAATAAGTGCTATCTCACCTTTGAGTAATGCAATGTAGTAATCAACATCCACTCCTCACTCTGAAACCCTTTCATTAGAGATGTCACACTTGCTATCAGCCAGGAAAACCAATCTGAACAAACACTGAGAAAAAAGAATAGAAAAATAATTACTAGGACTTTTTAAATACAGCATACAGATTTCTTATTTTCTGCATTTCCAACCATTTTGATTTGTTCCTCATAAACTTCCAATATTTTTGTCAGATTAAGCCTGTGGTAAATGAAAGGTTCATGGGGCTTCATGAAAATAGGTACTAAGACACTGGATCTGTGTGTCTTTTCTAGAAATATAAAATGATGGATCCTGTACCAGAAATTTTTGTTTCCTGTGAATTGAGTAAGAATATGCAGTTCTGGAGACTACAGTATTCACTATTTGTGGAATAAGTTGGCTATTTTTGTGACAAGCAGTTTGTGGACATTTCAGGTTCTAAGCAATTTTCATTTATCTTGACTATCTTATGTTTTTGCATGCTGAAAGAGATCAGCCAAGCATCAAGTCAATCTGGCATGACTGAACAAATCCCAATGAGAGGAAATAGAGAAGTGACATCTAATCAAATAAATAGTTTATCATATATTACCAATGCTCTCATTTTGGCCCTGGTCCTGCAAAGGCAGAAACACGCACCAGGACTCATGTGAGCAGCTGGCTTGATGAATAAAGGATTGCCACCAGCAAGGAAGCAGAGTGGCTAATGCTCTAGCAACAGAAAACTCACATCACTTAGTCCTATTTGCAGCTAAAACACTCCAGGAATTCATCACTCAGACACATTTTTGTTGAAACAACACTCAGTTACATGCTCTATATTCCCTCTGAGTAACAAAATATCTCCTTTTGACTTATGAAAACATGGATGCTTCAACAGACATTAAAATTGATCTTGTTTCTTCGTTGAATTTCCAGGGATCAGGTTTTGCATATTGTGCCAGAAACATTTCAGCAAGTCCAGCATCTTCAGCTTCTTCACAGTACTTTACTGGTGAGTAAGAATAACCACATGTGCCTGAAAAGCAGAGTAGGGTCTTGGGCTGTAAAACAGGTGTGCATGTAGCTTTGGACATGAGTGAAGGTTACAGTAAACTTGAAAAAGCTTTACCTAACTTTTTTTTGGTCTTAGTGTAGGATAAAATTAGTCTTCTACTACATGAAGGAATTTATGTGAAGAAGTTAGTTTCCTGTGAAGGTGCTGCTCTCTATCAGTGGTGCCTGAGTCAACAGAAACACTAAGCCTGTGCTGCGTGCTCTATGAACAGATGACGGGAGAGTTACGAGGAGAAGGAAAACTTGTCATTTATTGATATGCAGCTACTCTATCTTAAATACATTTTCTTACTCTGAAAACAGAGCTTCACTTCTGCATTTCTTTCTTCTCTCTGCACAGCTGGATTTGTGGAAGCCCTTGATGCCTGAATATATCACGGCTGGAGAAGACCTGCACATAAGGGTCCCAGCCCCTCTGGTGCAGGAGGTGAAAGACAGCTTAGATCAGCATATGATCTCTTACAGGTACAGCCTCTAATATCCTGATGGGAAAGGTGGGCTCTAGCAGTCTTCCTTGCCATCACAAAAAGACCCAGCCTTTTCCAATAAACAGTCAGCAAGTACTGGCAATAGAACCCAAACTTTGTTCCAAATACCTGCAACTTACCTTGACCACCCAAATGCACTGATGCTATATAAACCTTCAAGTTTTAAAAGCACATTTCCCTATGCCCTATTTATTCACCTTCCAACTATCCTGGACTGTGAATTTGGAGCTGGGACCTGAGATGGCCCAATTTGTCTTGTTTCCTGCTGTTGCCTTCTCAGTGGCAGAGATGGCACTTAGATGTATGACTTAGTCTTTTAGTCTAAAGTCAGGAAGTCAAACTTGGTACAACGACTATTTATAGGAGCATGCTTTGCTCTTGAAAACATAGATATTTGAACGCTCTCCTATTTTGGAGACCCCAAAGATTTAATCAGTGTCACTGCAGAGAAGTTTCTAGCTCTCTCTTTTTCCCCTCCCTGTCTTTTGTTGCTCCTCTGGTTTGGAGAAGAGCCCTTTCAAAGTGAATAGTCATCCAGTTTCTTCAAGGCTGCAGTTTCCTACCCCTGTCCCCACCACTAGGCTGGTAAGAATTTCCTGGCACCATCCAGCCAGAGACATCCCATCCTGGGACAAAGATCCCAGTGGCAGATGCCCACTGTGCACACAACTGAGAGCCATGACCTGCAAATGGCCCGTGATGCTTTATCACACCTACCCAGCCATGTGTTGCTGTGCTTCTACTTCCAACCAGAAGACCTAATCCAGATACAAAGAGTGTTTATAAAGCCAAATGGGATTAAATAAGATCTATTCCTCACACAGTCCTGTTCCCATTTAGAACTGACTCTTTCAGGTAACCAGTAGCTAATTTAATTTAGCTATATTTAATATAAACAATCCTGAAGTCATTCAGGGCTGATGACAAATGGCCTATAGACATACAC
Organism: Manacus vitellinus; assembly: GCF_001715985.3. NCBI lineage: Eukaryota > Metazoa > Chordata > Aves > Passeriformes > Pipridae > Manacus > Manacus vitellinus. Next base: position 9,408,942 of record NW_021939471.1, on the reverse strand, counting down.
TGGCATTTACCAATCAAAGATAAGTTTGAGGATTGGTGCCACTTCAAAGCTGTTTTGAGTTAAAGCTGATCTTGACATCTTGCATCTTGCCTGATGAGTTCTTTTAGTAAGTGTGATGTCCTGACGACCAGAGATGAAGATATATGAGGTTGGAGCCAGTGCAAATGATCTAGCATCAGGTTTAGGTATTCAGGACAATATTCCAGAAGATATTTAACATGTTATTTTGTGTCAAGACTCTTCATTTTCTAATGTTTTCAACTGATTCTAGTCAAAAATTAAAGAGTAAACTGAAGTTAGCAGCTTAACTTTGTTTTCCCTTGGGTTGGGGCCAGAACTTTATCCACCTTACACAGGGCTCTAGAGAAAGAGATGAGATCAATAGTCAAGCTGAAATTGCAAAGGGGTTGAGATGAGTATGACAATGTTAAAGTTCCTATAATATATTCAAAGCAGGAACCACCTTTTAGAAGGCAGCTGACATGCCAAGAAGGTAACATGACAGTCAGGTATATAATGATAGAGACATAAATGGCAAATTATAATCAGGACATCAATATTCTGACTGTGTCAGACTCTGGGATTTCAATTCTCCAGAGCACTGATAAGGTATTTTGTGTGTGTGGGTTCAGTTCATGGGAATTTGCCCTTCCTGAATTTTAGTTTGAAGTTTAGATGTGAATAAACATCAAAGCTCAGAGTGAAAGTCAGCTGTAACTACTCTTAAAAATTTCTTACGTGCAGTTTACAGAAATGCCGATCACAGCTACTGTCAGCAGAAAAGCCCATTAGCACTTGCAGCATCTGAGATCAACAGTGTTTGAGCTACCTTTGCAATTGTCTTATCACAAGTATTTACAATGAGCACAGATTTACAGCAAGGGGCTGATTGCAGTGAGAAGGAACAGCCTGTGATCCAAAGTCCTCTGAAGCCAAGGAAATGATTTTATTGACTCCCTTGATCATGGAATCACACCTGTGTTATACTAATTACTGAGCAAATTTTGTAGCTAAAAAGCAAAAAGAGCTACTTGAAGGAAATAAGGGGTTTGTTCTGATTTTGGCCAATTGCAATGAACACATCTTGAAGTCTTTGCAAATTGAAAATGTCTTAATAAAATGCAATGAAACACTAATCTTAAATTTATCTTTCCCTTCTTTTTCCCAAAAGGTGGTATTTTCAGAGTTTTGCTCAGAAATAGAAGTGGTGAAAAAAACTATTGAACTTTTTACTTTTGGGGGGAGAAAATCAGCAAATTTTTAAAAAATCTTGTAAAAATTATTACATTATTGTTAAAACCCTGTGAAAAATCTCAATATTTTGAACTTTATCTTACGTGAAAGTTACCATAATGCTGATGGTGATGACTTTGCCAGGCAATCCACAACAGAACAGGCTAAATCCTTTCATTTGCTGATGTAATGTACAGTGTAGCCACCATGATAGTTCTGCAGTAACTGCTAGGGATTGTTTTCTGTCTTCCCCTTCCCCTCCCCTCAGGGTCCTAATACCTGATGTACAGGAACTTGTGGATCTGAGCATGCCAAGGGAGAGGAGCAGCCATAAACAGGTCCGAGAAGGTTACGTCTACACCCAGTATCATCCAATGGAAGAGGTAAAGAAGAACCCAAGTCTGCTTGTCTTCTTTGTTAAGTTTTGTAAATGCTACAGCAGGCAACTCTGTGCTTGCAGAAAGCTCAGCTGAAGTCAGTGGACCTCTTTCTGGCTTTCTTCTTTGCAGAATCAGTCCTTACTCTTTGACTAGCATCTTGGTGTGGTTGAATTGAGCATGGATTTGTCATTGATTGTGATTAAATCCTCAGTTCCCCACTGACCAAAACCCAAATGCTCTGCATGAAGCAGCCACACTGTTTTGCAGATGATATTCTGGGGTTCAGTTGATTGGTTTGCTACCTTTCTACCCTGTTATGCTTTATCATTGTCTCTAGCCTTTATTAATTTAAATCCCTGTTTGCTTGATGCTGAGCCAAATGTGAAGTGCAACAACTATTGTGGTGTCTGGAATCCCAGAGAGGAAGAAGAGGTGAACAATGGGAGACCTGTAGAAAGAAATAATTTAAAGGCAGGTTTTTGATAATTTGGGAGAGAATAATGTCATAAGAGTGGGCAGTGAAGATTTTTTGGTATTATGTTTCACAGGCAAGTCAGACAAAAGCAGAGCATAGTGGTATTCTTCCTCCTAGCTGCGTAATAAAAGTGAGAGGACAGAGTCAACCCTCTGGTATATTTTGTTTGAGCTACCTGTTTGGGGTGCGTGCTGCTGAACTCAGATGTGGAAAATCAGTACTGACAGGGAAGAGACTGTAATACTGTTTTGAAAATTTGATGGTGTGGCTTCACATTTGGTGAACTCAACAGGAAGATACCCAATAGGATGGGCATGTTGAATGACATCCAGAGTGGAGTATCCATGCTGTATTGCAGTGAGGTTATCTTTTAACACCCCATGAGATATGACCATGCATGTGAAAGACCTTCCATGAGTATGAGTGACATTATAGATTGAAATAAGCTCTGAGGAAAACGTTGTCTAAACAAAAGCAAATGTTTTAATCTGGAAATGGAGGTGGGAAAGAGAAGGAAACTCCCACTTTGGACAAAGAATTCTCTGTGACTATTTCAGATTTATGAATGGATGACTCAGATCCAGGAGAACTACAGTGAGCTGGTCACTCAGAACTTCCTGGGGATGACATTTGAGAATCGACCAATGTATTATCTACAGGTAAAGGAGGAACTTTCTCTTAATTATAAAAGGAACCTTAACAAGAAAACAAATACACAGAAGACAGGATTTGGATATTTCCCAAGATAGCACTAGATGGTTTTACTCCTTCACAGTACAATAAGATTTGCCAACTTTGATATACCCTATCACCATAAGCTTGCTATTGCTATTATGTAGTGAAAACAACAAATTTAACTAAAATCTTGTTTAGAAATAAAAATCAAGCTGAAACTAGCTTGGCAACAGCTGTGTGAGGATAAAGACTTTTGGTTTGTTATTTTTGTTACTTTTTACAGTATATATCTTTTCTGCTAGGAGTATTCCATGACATTTTTTATTGGGCCCACTAGCAAAAACCATAGTCTTAATATTTGGGTTAGCTATTGTCTAATCTGTCCTTATCACTGCATAAAATTAGATTCCCTGTCTTTTTTTGCTTTCCCTTCGAAAAAAAAATATAATAAAAAAAGGATCTCCAACTAAGAACAACCATTCCTGTGAATGACTAATACAAACGAAAAAGGGGAAAAAAAGAGAAACTGTTCTATTAACTGTTCTATTGACGCTTCTGCTCAACAGACACTTTAAAGCTCATGCCTTGAGATACTACAGAGATGGGGTTATTAGGAAGGAAAGCTTGTCATAATGATGTCTGTAATAATAATAATCTCAGATGGCTCAATGGCATTTCAAGGCACATCCTTTACTTTCTCTATTACATTAAGCTATTTTATTGTAATGTAACAGTTTTTAAATTATTATTTTTACAATCTCTCAGATCAGTCAACCATCAAATAAACCCAAAAAGATAATTTGGATGGACTGTGGGATTCATGCCAGAGAATGGATCTCTCCAGCCTTCTGTCAGTGGTTTGTGAAAGAAGTGAGTTCTCACTTTTCCATTTAGATAATAAAAAAAAATATAACTTTGGATACTTCAGTTCTCTATCATGGTATCAAGAATTATGTTTTTCTGTTCAAACATGATTTTCAAAATTAATACATAGTACAGATATCTGTGGAGACCTAAGTCCAAATCACAGTTTGAGATATGGGGCAAAATTAATTAGTGCATCAATTCCTCCACCTGCACTGTTTCCAAATCCTTCCAAAAATCCTTCCCTCTTTTTTTCCCACAGTGGCTTTTGGATCAAGCCTTTCTGTATCACAAAGTGATAATCCTCCTGAAATAAACCCTAAGCTATGGTCTAGCAATGTTCCATGTGTACAGAAAGTATCTGGCACACAGGTACGCTATTATGCAGTTTTCATACCCACAAGACTGTACCTATATGAAGTACACTCTCACTGGATATCCTGTTACTTTGTTAGTGACAAAAGGTGTTTATCTCAACATACCGGGAGATGAAGTAGATGTTGGATACCATAATGATATCCAGGAGTGAGTGATTCCCTAATAATAGTTCTAAACTAGCTCTTTCCAGTGATCACCACTAAATTATCTGCTCAGTGCTCTGTACTTTTTCTTTTCAGATTCTTCAAAATTACAAATCTGACCCAAAGATTAGAAGATTTCTGCAGCATTTGGATCTCTATGTCTTGCCAGTCCTCAATATTGATGGCTACATCTATTCCTGGAAAACAGTAAGTAGTGAAAATCCAGGAACTAGAATGATAGTGCACAACATGTTTTGTTACTTCTAGATGCTTCAGTACTTTAAGTAATAGCAATTATATTTGAACAGAAAACAGTGACATTACCCACACAAATCCTTTCATGGCAGAGAGGTTTTGTTTCTTCTGGCAAATCAACAGCCACTTGAGATTGCAGAGCTAAAAATTCCTAGCAAATGTCATGAGCATTGGGAAGACAAAACCACAGGATCGATTGCTTTTGAGTTTCTGGGTATCACAGAATCACAGAATGTGTCGAGATGGAAGGGAATCACAAGGATCATTGAATCCAGGTCCTGGACCTGCACAGGGCCATCCCCAACAGTCACACCATGTGCCTGACAGTATCATCCAGACGCTTCTGGAACTCTGTCAGGTTTGGTGCTGTGACCACTTCCTGGGGAGCCTGTTCCAGTGTCCATCTACCCTCTGGGGGAAGAACCTTGTTCTAATATCCAACCTAAACCTTCCCTGACACAATTTCAGGCCATTCCCTTGGGTTCTGTCGCTGGTCATCACAGAGAAGAGATCAGTGCCTGCTCCTCCTCTTCCCCTCACAAGGAAGTTGTAACTGCAATGAGGTCTCCCCTCAATCTCCTCTTCTCCAGGCTGAACAGACCCAGTAACCTCAGCTGCTCCTCATATGGCTTCCCCTCAAGGCCCTTCCCCATCTTCACTGCCCCCCTTTGGACACTGTCTAACAACTTAATATCTTTCCTATATTGTGGTGCCCAAAACTGCCACAATATTCAAGGTGAGGCAGCCCCAGTGCAGAGCAGAGCGGGACAATCCCCTCCCTTGACCGGCTGGTGATGCTTTGCCTGATGCACCCCAGAACATGGTTGGCCCTCCTGGCTGCCAGGGCACTGCTGGCTTATATTCATATATGGATTTAACTTCCTTGATAACAGCTCAAGGCCTGGTTGATGGAGTTAAACATGCCTGGAAGAGTCATTCATTCTTCGCAAAAGATCTCAACTAGCAGATGGGTCTTAGCACCTTTGCATGGGACAGGAGGAGAATTGGTCAAATACTGAGCTATTTGGCTTTAAAATAGGTGTGCCCTGTGTCCTTTTCTGATATAGAGGATAATGCAAAATGTTGGTCTTCAGCCACTCACATCATGCTTCCAAGCTCTTGAGCCCAGTTGAAGCACCTTTTAATGCAGGACCTCAGCATGGCCCAGTGTGGATCCTCAGCCTACCACCATGTGGATCCTGCTGTCTCCCAAGGTCTCCAGTAGGTTTGGGGCATATCACACACTGCACTTGGATGCACAGGTAATTCAGTTGGGAAGCTCATAAAGGCAGCGCAGTGAGCTCTGCACAGAACCGAGTATAGCAGAGAGTATAGTAGGGAAGCAAGGAGCAGTAGCAAGGTTAGCTGACAAAAAAGAATTAATCTTCATGAATCTGAAACAAACAGAAGTTCAGCTATTGTCTCTTATCCCTCACAATGCCAAGTCTTGCTTAGGACTGCAACACGGCGTGGAAGCAGTTGAGTATTACAGAAAGAGAATAATTAAAATAAAAAAAGCTCAGGAAGCTCATTTCAGGGTGCATGCAGGCTTGTGGCAGATGACAGCCTGGCTGTAGTATCACTAAGCTTTATCACCTTTGCACACAGAGTTGTACTTTTACAATGCAAGAGTTACTTAGAATGCAGAGGTCTAAAATAAAGGAGTCTTTACGCCCTATTATTACTGGGCCATGTGGATCATTAAGTTGTTATTATGTAACAGAAGTTACTTTTCTTTAGGATCGTTTGTGGAGGAAAAACCGTTCTCCATATATGAATGGCACCTGCTATGGGACAGATCTGAACCGAAACTTCAATTCATCCTGGGGCAGTAAGTTTTAAGTATTTCAGATCATGAACACAAATGTAAAGCAAGGGTAATAACTAGTTTTGGAAAAAAAAAAAAAAAAGATGAAGTCCTATAAGAAAGGAACACTCATCTAGTTGTTATCAAGACATAGGTAAAAAAAAATTCTGTTTTGTAACAGTGGTAACTCATTGACTTTCAACTGCCATTTATTTTTGTAAGTAGAAAATTGCTGCTTAAGTAGCCATACCTCTAATTCACTGCAAGAGCAAGCATCAGCTCTAGATAGCAATGTTAGGAGTTAGTCACTTAACAGCCACTATTTATGTTTATCATGAATTGCAAGGAGGACCCAAAGCTTCCCTGGCAAGTGGTACACTGTGGTGGTGTCACAGTGTTTTCGTTGCAGCCATCCTGTAAATGTGCATTAAATATTTCAGTCTTGTAGGAAATTTTAGTTGGTACCAACAGAGTAAAATGCTAAAGTCCCACTGAGCTGTCTAGTCTCCCTGCCCACATAAACACATGCTTTAACACTCCAAGGTAAATTTCCCAGTTCCCTCTGAACTGGTGTTTTATGTCTCTCCTTTGATTCAGTTTTTGTATTCCTCTCCAGGTATTGGTGTTTCTTTTGACTGCAGCAGTAATATCTTCTGTGGCTCTGAACCAGAATCAGAACCTGAGACAAGAGCTGTGGCTGAGTTTATCAGGAGGAAGAAGAGTGACATTGCATGCTTTTTAACAATCCACTCCTATGGACAGCTCATCCTCAGTCCATATGGTTCCACAACTAAACCTCCAAGTAACAATGAAGAACTGGTAGGGCAAAACATTCATCTTCTACACTAAGAGAGAACAAGTAGAGGCAGTAGCATGTGGCAAAACCCAACTTGCCCTCTTGCCTTTCCTTCAGAAGAATGGGGCTTATTCAGGGCCTTGGCTCCCAGAGTTACTGATACTCTGTGCAGTATCAGTAAGGTTTATTTGCCTCAGAAATTCCAATTTTTCAACTTAAATCAGGAAAATTGAATTATTACAGATAGGGCTAATGCAATGCAAGGCAAATGGAGAAGAGCAACATTTTTTGCTGCATGAAAGAATGAGTTTGCACTTTAGGATGCCAGCACATTATACACATACGGCTGTCATGATTGTGTCCAGGAAGGGTATTCCAAATGTGCTCTCAGGAGAATGGAAGTAAAGTAAGCACCTACTTCTTGGTTACTTCTCCCCTCAGTTTCTGAGTGTTCTGATTTGAGTTCATTCACATGTGTATTTGTGAAGATTCCAGTAGCTGAAGCTCTAGTCAAGACCATGAGGGATTTGGCTTTGGAGTTCATATGAGTCATTAGAGAAGTCATTTAGTTTGTCTATGGCTCAGTTTCTAAAGATGGTGGGATACAGAGCCTATGGCAATAAAACAAGAGCAAGAGGTCAGTCACTGCTGTAGTCAGTGCCAGTGTGCTATACAGCATGGACTCTTAATTCTCCAAAGTACAGCCCTCTAGCCTCACAACAAAGCAAATAGAATCCCTATCTTGCAGCAGAGTAATTTAAAAAATTTTAACATAATTTGCATTACAAAAATCAAGGAGAATTTGTCCAAATGTTTAGAATGGGTTCCTTTAAAGACCTGAAATAATAATATTAAAACTTAAAGCTGATCATATGTAAATGTAAAGCTGAAAGAGACAAAAATTTTGGTCCACTCAAAATAATTGCCAAAGATACTGCCACCAATGACAATGCTGTCCCTGTTTTGAATTTTCAGATGCAAGTTGGAAAGAAAGCAGCTGCTGCACTGACAGGAAAGTATGGCACCAGCTATAAAGTAGGACCACCCTCTTTAATTTTATGTAAGTTTCTTTACCTTTCCCTTTGATTGCTCTATTTTTCAAAGAACAGAGTCATTCTTGTGTCACAGGCATCAGCAAGTACTGTTTTGCTGAGTTTCCTCTTGAGTAATACTTAAAGGGCTGGTTTGGTGGAACATCTAAGCAGCAGTCATTTGAATACAAGGTAACTCTCTAAGTTATAAAGCTATCTGCAGGAAGGAAGGAAGCATTGATCAGAGAAGCAAGTTCCTACATGGATTCCTTACAGATACATCACAGGGGACAGAAGGAGATTGGCTATAGATCATCCTGACCCTGCTGAAGTCAGCAGCAAAACTCCTATTTGTCTTCCCCGAAATCAAGAAAAAATTAAAAGCCCAGTCAGGGCTGTAGTTACTCCATCAGACATTATCACGTGGCAGCTGCTTGCAATTCTGTGTGAAATATATCAGTTTCAGCCTTGTTCCTAATAGACTGGATAGCCACATCACAAACACAACATCACAGCTGATACTAGTTGACAGCCTTTACAAAGAGGACTAGAGAGCCCTAGAGGCTGCCTGGTAAATTCAGTATTTTCCCAGCAAGCAAGAACAGTAAGTAGTTGGCTCCAGAATCCATATGGTTTGCATATTCCAGTGTCTGTCCCTCCCAGTCTTGGAGTGCCAGTCTCTGAGTCACCTACTGCATGAGCAATGCAGTGTAAAGTAACTTGCCCCTGCCTAGGGCTGTATTTTGTCAGGGTTTTTACTTATACTGAATAGGTAAGAAAAAAGATCCGTGAGTAAGATGAACAGTGATACAGGAAGCAGCCAGAAATTTTTCAGATTTGACCAATATCATTCTTAAAAACAACAATAAATAGAAAATCCAATCAGTATCAATGTAAGAAATGAAGTACCAGAACAGACAAATGGCCAATCCACCTTGTACCCCATACACAGCAAAATGCTAAAAACACAGAATCCCTGAAACTCATCTCCTGTTACTGAACAATACCATCTTATGAAGAACTGTGACTTAGGAAACTCCATGGAAGATTTTTAGTATAATTAAGAATTGCAGCACCTAGAAACTCTGTTTTCCATGTCACAGTGATATATGCTTACTGCTTAGTCCAGGAATTCTAATATAAACTTACATTAACCGTAGCAAGAAGTATTTTTTAAAGAACTGTGCTTAATACAAATATCTCCCCTCTTTTTTTTTTTTTTTAAATTCACAGACAATAACTCAGGCTCCTCACGGGACTGGGCCCACATGATTGGTATTCCTCTCTCCTACACATTTGAACTGCGAGACAATGGTACTTATGGATTTCTTCTCCCCGCTGACCAGATCCAGCCCACATGTGAGGAGACTATGTTGGCTGTGACAACTATCATGGACTATGTATATCAGGAGTACTTGCCAGCTGGGGCTGTGGTTCTGACCTGCAGCAGCCTGGCCCTGAGCCTTTGCCTGAGTATTGTACTTACATGGACTGTTTCTTAAAAATGGCTTAGAGAGCCCAGCAAGAGACTCACATATACCCCAAAGTACAGTGTCCCTTTGAAAATACAAAATTACATGAGTGGAGGAACTAAATGTCAAGTATTTCAATAAAGGCTCATCCCACATAGTAAAAGCATCCACTTGTGGTTTTGATAGTTATGTTTTAAGGAAGGAGGAAAGGATGAAGAGCTGTGGCAATTTCCAAATCTTCACTTGCTGGCTCTGCTTATTCTTTAAGGGACTTTAAATCAGACATTCATGGTAAGTACCCATGGGGACAGAGCATTTTACTCCCTGGTTCTGAGGGATGTTTTCAGGGACTTACCTGGACCTATGTAGCCCTTCTGTCAGTTATAGTCCTGCTCTGTCCCAATTTTCCCACTGCCTGAACCCACTATCTTCTGGGTCTTGCTGACCTTAGCAGGACGCCTGTGAGAATTTAATAGAAGCTGTCCAAATCCTTCAAAAATTCAAAAGGGAAAGGGAAAAGAAAGATAAGAATAGGGTTCTATTTCTACAGAGCAGATCAGAGAGTGGTTTGTTTGCATCAACTTCCAAAACTGTGACTGGTGGTGTCGATTATCCTCCTTAAGGGAGACTCCTAAGGGTTTTCATTACAGATTGAACATAAAGAAAGTCTATTTACAGAAGGGTTTCTTTCTTGTTAACCATTTTTGGGGCTGACTCTGCAGAAGGACTGGGGCCCACTTTTGTGGCTCTCCATCACTTGAGGGAGCCTGCCATCTGCAGGGCTCTGCCTGGGTTCCTCATATGAAGCTGAAAGCTCAATGGAGTGCCAGAGGAAAGGAAACGTTTCAGCCCATCAGGCGAGGACTCTCCATCTGAGCCTCTCAAAAGGGAATGCCAAGGAAAGAGCTTCTGTGTTGTTACAGCTAACACCAGAGGGTTCAGGGCATTCACTGAAATAGAGAAGGCCTATTTTATCCTTTACTCTGCTTTTGAATCTAGGAGTCCCACATCCCAGAAATATGTCCACCAGGCTTAGCTATTACAGATAATAGATTACTTTTTTGTCATGATAGAAAATGAAGAATCCAGGGGGAAAAAAAAGTATGAAATGTCTGGTCTTCTTAGCAAATGTCAAGATTGTGCTTGAAAGTAGAAAGTGTTCTAACCAGAGATTTTTTAACAAAATATTTCCAACTTTGTGGAAAGAATGCTTCCCTCCCCACCCCTGACAGCATGAAGGCTAGTGATGGAAAATGTAGACCATGAGCTTCTGCCAGAAAACTCACAGATAACAGACACTGATAGAACTGAAACATTATGGTCCTCAAGTTATAAAGTACAGCAAGACTCAGTAATTTAACTAAGATCTCATAGAGGGTCTGTGGCAGACTCTGGAAAATTCTTGTGCCCAATTCTCTTCCAATGCTGCCAAGAGAAGGATGTGTATCACTTCACCATGGTATTGCTAAAAAAAAAAAAAAAAAAGATAGAACCTTGCAGTCATTTTTCCAAAGCACATCCTATTTTTTCTCTGTACTATTAGTTGACAAGTCTTAGCTCATGTGTTCATTGTCCACAGATTATTTCCAATTGGTGCAGCTAAATCTGCCTAACTCCTGCAGGTTCCCCAGAGCATTGTCTTTCCAGACCAACCACTCATTTACAATAAGACCCGTCTGTTGCTGGGCTCTGGAGCAGGTGTCACTAATTAGCACCTCCCCTCACAGGAGCATCAGTCCCCAAACTTACGTTTAGTTTAGGATGTGACTTGTAAGTCTTTATATTTGTATTTGTGTATTCTGTCTTTGGAACTGCAAGAAACAAGACAAATCCATCTGGCCCATGACTGTGAGATATCTTGACGCAAGTGGGGTTTGACCACAAGTGTTTTGTAGCCATTTGCTGGCAAACAGCAGTGAAGCTCCCCGGTGCCACCAGCAGCAGATGGCAGAGCCCTCTGGGAACCAGTGCCCACACGCTCATCTTGCTAAAGCCAACCCAAGCTTGGGCTGCCACAAAGTGCTTTCCAAAACTAACCCATGACTACACTGGTTCAAAAATACTGCCAGTCAGGACTTCTTCACTGGATTCAGAGGTACTGCACAGCCTCTATGCCTAGAGCCAGAGAGGAAGGGAGCTGGTTTTGCTGATTGTGGGTATCTTTGGATAAAAATATTTACCGCTACAAGATACAACCAGGTGTGCCCTTAAGTTAATTGCAGGCTTCTGTGGAATGGCTCAGTTTCTCACTAGTTCTTCTTATTGTAATAACATCCATCAGGCATGGGAAGATACCCCTGCCCATGGCACAGAAGCAAGAGAATGAGGGGGGAATTTGCCTCCAGTGTTCCCAGTATTCAGGAGTCATAGAAGTGGAGAGGAAGCCTTTTACAGAAAAAAAGTAGATATTTGGCAATAATAATTATCTAGAAGAATGTCTGCTGCTGTCAGCACACTGATTATGCCTGGGCTCACGGCTCCTTGGACCTGTTAGCAATGGCTCACCCCCTTTGCACAGTGAAGCCATAAATGAAGGTGTGTGAAAGCAGCACCTTGCCCCATTGCCACTGCAGAACAGACATCCTGCAATTAGTGCTTACAACCTGTTTCAGGAACTAACATTGCATAAGCAAGCCACAACCATTAAAAGGCCAAGGCTGCAACAAATTAATCTTTACAAACTTTACATGGGCTCTCTATTTCATACACCCTCTCAGTTTGCTGACTTCTCTCTGTATCTTTTGTGCTTGTAAAAGAGTGATATGTATGGCTGACAAAAATCACTGCAGAAAGGGTGTATATTACCAACCATGTTTTGCAAGGGAAAATTTCAAAGAAAAACACAGTAGGGATGTCTCTACTGAAACTCCCCTTACTTCATGAATCCTGGCTTTCCCTCTCCTGCATTTCTTTATTGCTTTATCTGACCCTTGACAGGTTTTGCTTTATGATGAAGTGTGGAAAGAGCTGCATTCCGGTTTCTTACATGTTAGCAGAAGCACAGCATTATCCTACTGAGATTCCTATAGTGTGACTTATGATTCACTCATGCAAACACAAGCAAAACTAAAAGTTATGAAAAACTAGTAGAGTCTTCTATTCATTGTCATTTCTTCCCAATAATTTTACCAAGACCCATGATCTTTTCCTCTCTTTCTCACAGTTAAACACCCGTATTGTGGCTGCTGTATTATATAATCAGTACTGAGAAGGTTTAATTACTTTTAGTCATTCAGGTTACTGAAAAAAAAAGGACATCCCAATTCTGAGTAAGTGTTCTATATTATAATTGTTAACATTTTGTCTGTAATACAAAAATAAAGATCGACAAAAGGGCTGTCAGTGATTTCATTCCATGTCACACAAGAAGCTCCTCTGTTAATTTCTCCTCCATGCCATGTAATTTGATACAGTCCTCAGGCTCCTAACAAGTTAGCAACACTGCCCTCATTAAGGAAAGTGAAGATATCACAAGGGAACTACAGTATTAAATGAATGTGTGTAACCTCATTTTTTAGAGCATCATATGATAGAGGAGCAGAAACCTACAGTTTTGAGGGGACTGTGGAAAACACCTCTGTCAGACGACATTTTGGGGAAGTACTTGCAATGCAAGTTGTTACTTCTTGATAATCTGCTTATGCTCCAAACATTATTCTTTTGTGCAGATTCTATTCCAAGTGGAAAACTCTCAGACTTGAACATCTTACACTGTGTATGAAAATTTTAAGGAGTTTTAATCAGAACAAACCCATTCAGAAACACTGAAGGATGTTCTCAGTGTGTTCCAGACAATTTTTCAATTGTAGTCTGGGAACCTACTTCAGACAGAAAGGTCAGGCTCTGAATGAAATCAAAGTATCTTGATCACATTTTCGGTTCCCTTTAGCCAACAAGCTGTAGATATGCATGGTCCTGATAAGATGTATCTCATTCCTTGTGTCTTCTTTTGGCTTTATCTACAGCTGGGATGGGATGTCCAGTTATATCATATACGAAACCCACAGTGGAACCCATGCTGTGCTAACAATTTCCTTCCACATGAATGGCTGGCCATGGCTACTTTGTTTTCATTATCACTCAGCTGAGGGAGGACAAATAATAAGAAAAAATTACCAGGGGTTATGACCAGGCATTAGGATTAGCAAGTTTGGGTATTCTTAATGAAGATCTTGTCTAAAATGTATTTTATATTTCATGTATCTCTCTTCCAAAAAATCTGGATGGCCCTTATTGGTATAAAATATAAAGGAATCATTTGATGACAGCATGTCATCACTTGCTCCTGTCTGCCAAATCTCATGGAGTCTGTTTATGTGCATGTTAGGCATTCATAAAACCCGCTCCTTTTCTGCAAGCTGGCAAAAGATATGAGTGCACTATTCAGAAGGCAGCCAGTGGCGAGCAGAAAGAGCAAATGTAATGTCATCCTCACATCTTTTAATTCATCTCAGTACACTGACCCAAGGCGCATCCCATCACACCTGCACTCTGTTGTGTGGGAGTGCCTCAAATGAAAGCAGTGTAATTTAGAGAGCAAATTAGTTAGGATTGCATAGAACCAACTGCAATGGAAAATCCCTAGAGGAGGGAGAGAATTTGCAAAAATGTTGGAAATTTGTTGTGCTGACAAAGATGGCTTTAGCAGTGGCAAAGAGGAAATGGGTAGGTCATAGATGGACTAATAATGCCATTTTCCTAGCTTTAGCTTCTTCTGCATGAGTGTCTAAAGGAGACAGTCCTTGTTTTTATAATACAAACTTCCTGTTCTCAAACACCCATACAGCTTTACCTGGGAGAGTCCTGGGAAGAAAAAGGATTATTGATGAATGTTACTTAGCTCTGATTAGTGAGGCACAGGGCGGAAGAAGGATAATGAGGGAGATACTGAGCACAAGCCATAAGCAGGCATCAAGGAACACAGAGTAGGCAACACGCTCTGTAATAATTAGGTGTAAAGGTCTATTTCCCAGAGACACAGAAGAGAAGTTCCCATCCTGAGACTGCAGTCCAGGCCTTTATGTCATTCACTACTAGTGCCAGGGCAGGTCAATCAACCTGTTGTAGCAAGTATCCCCCATCCACTGCCATCATCTAACACACAAATAGTACATTTGTGTTTTATGTCTGTGTTCCTAGTTCCTAAACACAAAACATGAATCTATGAAAAAGGTCACTTTATCTCAAATTCTCTCTTCTCACTTCAGTCACTCTTTCTGCAAAATGTTTAGGTTTGCCTGTCGATAGTTTTTTCCCCCCAAATTTCCTAGTTAGAAACAAATGAAGATCTTTTTTATGGGGTCTTGGGGGGGGTTATGCTTTAGCTTCTACTTGGAAAATGAGTTTTTCTTGGGATTAACAATGTCCCTTGCGATCAACACTTGCAATACTGGAACTGTCTATGAATTTGTTGGAGTTTGCTTCACCACTTACTAGTGACATTGGTCTGAACCAATTATGGTATAATTGTGAAAACACTTAAAGGAATCACTATCTAGATGTAGAAATCTGGGAAAGCCAGCCCAGTGTCAAACAGTTGACAAGAAAATACTATAAATACTCAGGGATAACAAACCATCCCACACCAGGAGAATGCATTTTTATTGGGGAAATGATTGCACAAGTCTGCACAGTCAAAATGCATTATTTGGTATTGCTCCCATCTCAGGGGCAGATATTGAGCTACTTGTGCATGGAGAAATCTATCCAGGTGTATTTCATCTGCTACCCAGAAAGTCCCATTCATTTCAGAAACTTGTTAGTGTCTTAAATCCCTAAAAGACTATTCAAGGATATTCTTATCATCCAAGCAACTGGGAATCAATAACAGTCTTGGGAAGAGGCAAGAAGGGGAATAAGGGTTAATAGCAATTATTCATGGAAATGCAATCTAAACCATGGAAAGCAATCTAAACCATTTTTTCATATAATTTGGAGTGCCAGATTTAAAGGACTCCTGAATGCTGAGGCCATTTTCATCATTATGAGCCTATGTTTTATTGGGTAGGACCAGAGTATTACTCATTTTTTGTGACCCTGAGTTATCAAGGACATGCTGGGCAAACAGCCAAGGTAATACAAGCTCCTTAATAGTAATCTGTACTTAAAGCTAACATGATGGCTACTACATGATGGCTGTGCCAGTTGGAGGAAGATCTTCCAGCTCTGGTAACTGCTTGACTTAGCAGTTTTTTTAGTGCATGAGAAACATTATAAAATAAAGAATATATCTTACAAGTGGGAGAAAAGTCATGCAATGTAATCAGCAAAGAAATGGGAAGAAGTAGGAGAACGATAGGGTGGAGAAGCAGTGAATCCAAAAGAAGTTTTGACAAGTTTTTTAGGGAAAAGAGTCAGTAAAACCCCTGTGGTGCCATCTGCACATAGGACAGCCATTATGTGTGCCAGGAGAACAGATCAAGAGGTTGATAGGAGCCCTGTTCTATTTAAAGGACATGGAAATACGTGGAATCCAAGAAGTTAGAAATGGACAATGTAAGACTATCTATCTCCTTGGATTGATCTCTGGGGTACATTTCTGGGTATGGGTGCCTAGTTGAGTCATTGAAGTCTCAAGCTCTTCTCTTCTGTGTCCCCCTTCAAACCGTGGAGTTGTATGTTCATCTTCAGTTTTCAACCTTTTCCAGTATTTGTGACTCTGTTCAGCAGATGTATTTTTCATATATATACTTGTTTTGTCTTAATTACTTCTGTGGATCTCACGGACTTTCAAGGATCCAAAGACAGCCACTGGCTTCACCCATTGATTATCTTGTGACACACAGTATGCCAGGGATTAAAAAAGAGTAAATTCCAGAAATTGTCACTTCCTTAGCGAGTGTATGGATAAGATGGTCATGAAGCTTTTTTCATCTGTTATGTATGGGCTTTGTCCAGGTTATTAGGAATCTGATATTGTTTCTACTGTGTAGAATCACTCAAATTAGGCAGTGTGGTCAGTCCCACTGATCTAGCTATGCTATTCTTTAGTCCAGATGAAGGTCCTCTCGGAGGTTCTATGTTGATGCAAAAGTGACCAGAAAAGAACAGGTTATTTATTTTCTGAATAGGCTAATATGGCACTTTCCCATATTGTAACCTTTCAGGGATAGACACCATTTATTTCACTTTCCTGTACATCAGATACAACAACACCTACTGCAGAACAAGTTTTGAACTCTATTTGAACAGTAAAAATATTTTTTTATGTGACTACAGTACCTCCAGTGAGGTCAACACAGTGAAGCCCACATGGCTACTGAAAGTCTTACTCTTAGTAGGAAGCGAAACTACCCAACAAAGCACGTGAACTGAAGAGAAAGAGAACCAACTTGCATAAGGGTACCTAGCAAGGTGGACTACAGAGCACAGAATGGGCCCTACTCACAATCCTGTAGCATTCAAACTGAGACACAGAGCTTTAAAATGAGAAATGGTTTCAAAGGAAAAGAAACTTTCTAACCACAGGGCTACTCTAAAAACACATAGCATCCTAGATCTAATAAATACTTTTTGCCTTTCACATTTTTCACACATAGTATTTTAGCAATGTAGTGCAAATTTCCCATTCTGCTTTTCCAAAGAAAAACCATGAAAAGCACTTGATAGTATGTTTAACAGGTATTCTAGTGAAAAACATCCTGCTTAAAGGTCACATTTTTTTGAGAGAGTCCTTAGATTTCTATATGAAGTGCAGCAGGTTTTACTTAGAGGACTAAACCCAAATGTTGACATGGTGCCATAGTACTCGGTGAAATTACTGGCTCCACCTCTTTCTCAGCTTCAAAACACAGAGATGCTTTTGAGAAACCCACCAGGAGCCCATATGATGCTGTGTCAGGAGGAGGCTAAAGTGAGAGGGTGGCAAGTTCTAACCTCACAGAAATCCAGCATTTCAGAGGGCTCTTCACTAAAGAACAACAACATTTTCCAAACCCAAGAGTAGAAACAGAAGCTGCTTAAAGAGAAATCATCCTCTTTGTTGGGCAGCCCTTTTTTCTAGATGAAAAGAAAGAGAATTGGTAAAACCACAATGTACCTCCAAGATGTAAATATTGTAAATAAGTATTATCTAATATGTTTAAGGAGAAAAGACAGGTGACTATAATTTAAATGGCAGTGTTAAACTGGCTGTACAGACTATTCTAAATTTAAGCTTGAAATTAGTCCAGCACACCAGCAGTGTTTCAGAAATTTCTAAGGTTTCTGTCACCATGGTAGCTAAGTGGCAATGGGCTTAATCCTGCACCCATTGAGTCCATTATCAGACTTCTCCTGGCCTTAGCAATGCTGGATGTGACCCTGTAAATCCTAATATGCTTGAGACCACAGCTTGATTTCTGAAACCTTTTTACCCATTTTCCCACGGCAACTTGGGTTGGGAATTTTGTGGAAACCATTCACTTGAAAGATGTCTGGGGGAGATTTCTTTCATTCAGCAACAAATCCCTGACTGATTAAAAGAACTATGTTGACAGCCTGACAGGAAGCCATGCCATCCACTCCTTGGGCAGCAGGCACTTTTGGCAACATGTGCCAATTTACAAGACAGGGAACACTAAGGGAGGGGAATCAGGAGTCAGACAAAGTCCCTGGAAACTTCCAAGCTTTTTAAAAAAGAAGGGAATTGTTGCCTTGGTTAAATGCAATTCCCACTCTCACACAGCCAACTAGACAAATCAACTATTATACTAAAACATTTATATTGTCCTCAGTGGATGATGATAAAACGTAATGATTAGATAATATGCAGGAGTATACATAACAACTCCTCAACAAAATCACCAGCTCTATGGGATAAAGACGGCTCTAAAAACCCAGGTCCATAGACATAACCATTTGGGCTCTAATCACCTTCTGGTTTTATCCTCTTTTCCTGAAGAAATAAGGTCTGAGAGATCACACTGTCCATCTCTCAGCCTCTCCTTAATAACTCGTGAACCAGCTGGCTGTTTCGGCCAAACTGGCAATGTGAAAGAGGTCACAAAAGCAAGAAGTTCTGCAAGCTCCATAAGAAAAGGTGACTGTGTGGAGTACAGACCCCACGTTAGTGCCTTTAAGAGGGAAAGGGGTGTATGTTGAGGTCAGCAATTAGGACTTGTTTGAAAAGAGCAAGGGGGGGCCTCTCCAAGAGAAGAGCAGAGGAAATTGCAGGTGGTTTTTGGCACACTTATGATGGAAATTGTGCAGAAGTGGGTTACAGACTGTGTGTGGGCAGGGACACAATTTCAGAGGAAAATAGACTTCGTTAATTCTGCTGCTTGGTTGTATTATTGTTTTCTATAAAAATGATGAGGATTATTAGAAATAGCTGGTAATTGCATTACCAACATGAAAAGGCCTGAACAAAACCACAAGGGGATGATGAAAAAAGAAACTCTAATACTGAGAAGCCATGTAATAAGTAGTACACAAGAAGAGCTAAGATCAACATACAACTTACACTGCATGTTGATTAAAGTAATGTATGTGCTGAAAGGCCACAAAAATAGGAAAGAACCTGCAGGACATCTAGAGTAAGGGTGGCTCATTCAAAAATTGGTATGTGTTTTTGAACATACCTGAGTTCAGCCAAAGGTTGTTCTGAGAGTTCCTTGATCCTTTGGAAAGTTGGACAAACTGAAACACCTTATTACTGCACTGTGGCTTCCTGTGGAAGTGTTGACTCAGAGCTGACCACTGCACACTCTAGAAACACAGTTGAACAATCTTCTGTTTTGTAGGAATAAAATGGCTTGGAGATAAAGCAAGTGTCAGCCCTAAGAAACCACATCCTTCAGAGAGAAGAGATCTGAGATGAGGCCTGTGTAGAGAAATGAGGAAACTACACGCTATGCAGGAGCTGCCCTTATGGAATTGGCTGAAGAGTCAGATTCTGCTCTCATTTGTAGCTTGAAAAGTAAGAGCAAGCCTGTAGAAATGCCAGATTTTTTCCCATTTAGAGCCAATCTGGGAACAAAATCTGGTCTCTACGAATTTAGCTCCTGCTGAAAAGAGGGCTGTCTCGCTCTTCAATTGTTAAAATGCTGCTTTTTTAAAAGCAAGCAGGAGGCAAGGCAAGGAGAGATTTTTGCTCTAAAATTAGGAAGACCTGTTAAGCACATATCCCACATCTTCATCAGGTGACAGGATGATAAACTTGAACAATTTTTCTATTGAATAAGTGTCTCAAGGCTCAAGGGGACTGCTAATTCCCTTTTCTACAATGACTCAGGCAGGGATTTCCCTTAGCTTTGTTATTAGCCTAGTTGCTATTTTTCTTTCTACCATTTTGTTGCTTAGGAGACTGCTAGTCATGATAAGAACTCCACAAATAAACCAAAACAAAAAACAGGAAAAAAAACCAAAACCAAAACAAAACAACAAACAAAAAACCTCAAGGCCAGTCTTGCCACTGTGATCCCAAGTTATGGAATGCTAAATGCTTTTGCCTCCTGGGATCTGCTCGCACAGAAGGAACATGCTTTGTTAGTATAAATAGTTGCCAAGGAAGTAATTTTCCAGGCACAGCCACAGTTTGCTCTCCGAAAGCCAGGTAGAATATATATATTTTTCATATTTTTGGAGCAGTAACAGAAATTTCTCCAGCAGAACAATGTAACTGGGCAATGATTTCTGGGGCAGAGGGCTGGTTATAAGACAGAGTCACAGAGCAGAGCAGCAATTTCCCTGTCAGTACATCAGGACTGTGCAGTCCTATAACAATTATACCTACATCTCTGTATAAATATAAGAGGAAGTTCTCCTTTTCCTGGGGAGGCTATCTGCACACATTCTAGTCCAGTATGATTGTGGCGTCCCACAATAACTGCTGACTCTTCTGTCTCGTTTTCTTCAGGAGATCTCAATCTGCTTCCTAAATCTAGTCATCATAATTTCCTCTCTTCCCCTTAGATTTTTACCCTCCCTCCCCACCTTTGATTTTATAGAAGGTGAAAATGCAGCCAAGAGATCTGATCAAATGTAAGAGATGCTGAAAGTTCCTGGACCCTGGTCCAGTTCTCTAATGGATGGCTATAACTCTAAAAAGAAAACAGCGTAAAATGCAGTACACTTTACACATGGTAGAAAATGAGTCCTGCATTACAAACCCCATCTATTTTATTTTCTGGCTTTTCAAAAGGACCAAATACATAATTTCTTGAGAATGGGTTGAAGCTCATTAGATTTCATCCCTCTTGAAAAATCTGGTGCTTATTTTAGGATCCCAGCTACAGGTTTAAGAAATTAACGTCAAGCTCCCATTCTTGACATGCTGAAAGTGTGGGTTTCTGGCACATGCATTTAAAAAGGGATGTGTTATAAATTGGCTTCCTAGGGCCTGAGGACTTTGGGAAAAGACTTATTAAAAGATATGCAGCATTAAAAAGAAGAACACCTTCAAAAACTGCTGCTGTACAGGATGACTCATAGGGTTATGCCACTGATTTTGCTAGTAACACCAGAGAAAAATTATGTCCTAGATCAAAAACACTCAGATGATGTGAACTTGTTCCTGGGGAAGACATATGGCACATTTTACCAGGCTTATTTCCTTTGCTGAATAAAGTAACTGAGAAAGTAGATAATATCAGCATATTCAATGCAAGCAATAGGCAGTGAGGGGATAAGTTTTTATGTCTCGATCTCGCTCTTATTTGTAGATGCTGATACATCTCCCTTGGATTTTAGGAAAGTAGGACTGACACCAATATAGCTGTCCTTAATTTCCTGCTTTCTCTTCGAATGCATTCTTCCTATCTGTAGCTCCCTGTTGCTGGTCTTTTTAGATTCCCTCTCCAGGAAGCTTGTCCATGTCTTCTTATCTGTTTGCCTAAGCCATTGAAGCATAATATGTAGCTCTTTGCCTTTATGTAACATTTGCTTACTACCCAGTGGTATCTTTGGAAGAGCTGGCACTTTCAATGATCTATCTAAAGCATGCACAAAATGATAAGACTGTTAATGCCTTTCAAAATTACTGTCCTCCCACCAGCAGGGGCAAGGACATAGATGGGTTGTATGTGAACCAAAATATATGATCAAGAAAGAACAAAAAGACAGAAGCACTTGCCCACAAGGAGAAAGCAGGTGAGGTTACATTCAAAATATGTGTTCCATCATGGAGTGACAACTTACGGTGGAAGACCCCTAGGGAGTCTTCACATGCATTATGGGGTCACAACCAGCCCACCCTTCCTTTATTGTTAGGTTGGGAGAATTTATGTATTAATTTCTATTTCTGCAGCTCTTAAGATCAATACCAAGAGGTCAGGGCCATGCTGGGCGAAGTATAGTGACATTTAAAACAAAGCCAGTGCTCTTCCCCATAGATAGCACACACCTTGCAACCTGGACAGTATGGAGCACAAGGAGAGTGACACATTACAAATGGGAGACAAATGGGGGACAAAGCAAGAGCCAAGCCAGGAACACTAAAGAAGGCTTGCTGCTCAGTCACAGGCAAGGCAAACATCCTGATAGATGTCTGCTGCAAGATAACTGGGTCATGCTGGCTGAGGGTGTGAAGTAGATTTCATTTTCATTGCCATCCTGCTTTGCTACAGACAGCAGGAATAGCACAATTCAGTTTATGCGAGTTCAGAAGCCCACAGATAACTGCCTGGAGCCCCCAGTAAAATCCCCTTGCCTCCATCAAGGGGAAAGCATTTTTCATCAAGTACGGGTGCTTTAATTCCCTCCCTCATTTTCACATGAGCAAAAACAGCCGAGTCAGGTTGGAAAGTCAGGTCTTCTGGCTCCAACTCCTAGACTTTGAGCTCTCCTCTGTCTGACACCTCCCTCAGCTGGGAGCTGCTTGGCTCAGCTGGGAACACTTTGCATTCATTTTCTCCACTGATTTCCTTTGTAAACATGTTGTGCATCATCTCTTTAGATAATAAGTTCTTCAGTATCCTCACTGTAGTCTGTACGTACAGTGCTAAGCATGATATGGCATCAGATCCCTGCTTGGAGTGTCCATAATTTACTAAAATCCAAACAGAGCCATAGGAATGGCAGAACAAAGGGAAACAACTCCAAGAGGTTATGGGCAGCATAAGAAGGAACAAATTTATCAGTGTCCCTTTAGCTTCTGCCATAAGGAAAGAGGCAACAGCATCTGTAGTAACAGCTAGCAGAAATGTCCTCAGTGACAGAGGGGGAGATGGTAGTTGTGGTTAGTGGTAAACAACAGGGACCCATGTATCTCACAGAAACACTCCTGTCCTATTCACTTTAGCATCTCTTTTGACAGCTTCTAGCTTTTTTCCTTTTATTTTAGTCAAATAGAAGCAGCTGGAAACGGGGCCACTTCTGACTGCCCAATGCTTTGTTTTGGGAAGCTAGGAAAATACAGTGTCACCTCCATCTTGTCTGAAAGGGATAAAAGACATCACAGACCTTTCATAGGCTACTTCTTTCTTGTGGATTGTTATTGCAGGGTTAAGCCCTGTTTTAAAAATGGAGGAAAACTTGTATGAGAAGTGCCTGGGGGCATTTGAACTGCTTTATAAAAATAGCTGCCTGAAGAAGGAAAAGAAGAGAAAAAGTGAAAAACCAACTCAACATCAAATAGTTTCTAGTTTATCCGTCTATTGCAACCAGTGTGATATTAATAGAACACACAACAGCAGGGAGTGGGAAAATAAACATATTTTCACTCATATAAAGGGACTGCCTAAATGACTCATATATGCAAAAATAAATAAATGTCCCCCATGATAATCTGAAACTATATTTTATCCACATAAACAATTCAGCTTCTTAACTGTAACCTAACATGTTAAATTCACTCAGTTTTATTTGAGGGCATGGACAGATTGAGTGATCAATCTCTATTACCCTGAGCTTTTTTTTTTTATCCCATCCTTACAGTGCCATTTTTCTTCTCACTAGACATTTTAGTTCATCTCCCTGAGCCTTCTTCAGCTTAATAGCTGCATTTCAGACTTACATTAAAAAAAAAAAGGCTATCAAACTTCCAGAGGGAAGTGAGTAAGTAAGTGAGTGTTGTGCATGGGAGGGAGAAATACAGAAAAAAAATGGATAAAGAGGGCAATTGTTAGCATTGCATGTGCTGCACCTGGTGGATAACAGTTATGTATTCTAGTTTCATAACGGAGATGTTTAGGGTCAAACAGGTGCTGGCTTCATATGCTGTAAAATCAAGAGGCAGGGTTTTTTGTCTGGTAGAATTGGCAAACAGGTATTCCCCTAGAGAAATGGAATGAGGACATAGCAATTAACTCTCCCGTTCCTGCAATTCGAGTGCTAATCACATCCTTAGCAACTGCGTGGTCACTATGGTACCGACAACATCTTTTGCTCAAATCCTTTCTGATTCATTCTCCTGGTAACTTTGGTGATGGTCAGAGCAGAGGTGATGTGCACTTGCTGACACTGTGCTGAATGGTTCCATCAATCTCCATTCTGCAATATTGGACTCTATTGCAAATGAAAATCAGCTCCCAGGATAGAAAGGAAGCCAGGAAGTGTCCAGAGTAACTGTGCTGTTTGCTTTTCAGAAACACTGTGCAAATGACAAACACAATGCTTCACTACAGCCTCTCTGCTCTAATAGTCTTAAATGTGAGGCTAATGAACTTTAGCTTTCAACAACACTGAACTCATTATACTGTAAATACCCTTTGTGTAACACCTTCTTGTGACTCAGATGCCAAAAACAATAATGAAGCTATCAGAAAAGAAGGAAAGGAAAAGGCTACAGTCTTAAATACAAGATAATCAGACTCATCTTTCCACAGCAAATATTTGTCCTGGGAGAAGCAGTGGCAAATTATAGAGGGTGTAATGGAAAAATGCTGGATATTGAGACATTCGTGAATGCTAATGGAATAATAAAATAGCATACGTGAATCAGACTAACAATTTGTCCTTGATGGAGTTGCTTAGAGTGGTTGCTGAATCTCTCCTGTAAGAAGTTCTGTCCCATGCACTGCAGACACAAACAACTGGAACCAGCTTTCATTCACTGACTGTGTGGGGTTCACATCACTAATCTGTAGCTGCTTGGAGTGCTCCAGGGACATAGAAGAGCTGGAACTCCCGTCCTCACTGTGTGAGGAGGACTGCTGCCTCCCTTGCCTCACCAGCAGTATAAAGGGGTGAAGGAGAACTTAAGCAAGACTCCAGCCTTTTATTTTCAAATCTCAGTGATTTGGTACACAGGAAGGCCAATCTTAGCATCGGTCAAGCAAAGAGAAGGAAACAAGAGTTTGCAGGAAGAAGATGGATGTCATGTAATCGAAGTATATGAAGTCTGTATCAGGACACTATGCAGTTCATAGGAATAGGAGAAAACATTCCCTGGCTGCATATTTTCAATATCTCCCAAACTGCAGGATTATGTCCTCTGATAAAGCTGGTACTGATTGTTTTTGGAGGCAGAACTGGTGAATGCTGTGTGGACCTCAGGTGACAAACATCTATTTTCACATGTGGGAGATAATGTGTGTGCCTTTCAGTGGGTGTTTAAAGTAATGATTATTCCTATGCGAGTCAGTTGGGAAGGTGTCTAAATCCACTACACGTCCTTTTTTATGTGTGCAGAAATTTGGGTTCATGAACAGGAACTCCAGACATCTGAGGTAGACAAAAAATCTGTGGTAAGGATCTGAGAAGAAACTTTTGTTCTGTGCTAGAACTTACATTTATGTGAAACATTACCAAGATTCTGCTGAATAGGAATTTGTCTTATCATTAAACTTACTATTTGGTAACTGCTGGTCAGTGTAAGTTATGTCTTTCTTCACGCATAGTCTGAAGAGAGCAAGAGCCTCTCACAGCTCCAGTTGCAGAGGGTAACTTCAAATATAAAAGCTCCTGCTTTTAGCTCTCCATACATCTTTGAGACACTCCCCAAAGGATCAGCTATTTCAGTAACACCACAAAGCTCCTTGCTTCCTCATTTTTCACTTTTGATGAAATTTCCTGTTTCAGCTCAAAGAGCTGAGCTAAAAGTCCAGATTTAATCAACAAAAGTATTTACATTTCAAAATAATGAGACCCACTCAGCTGGTAACTTGTTAATTAGTTCTCAAGCATTCTCCTTTTATCCTCTAGTGCTGCAGCAGCTGCAGCCGACAATTGCTCCAATAATAAGGCAGGTAACTTGAGCAAATGTTATCTCAGTCTTATCTTGTTCCAGGATCAACTTACACCAATCCGTTGATTGCAGGAGGACTACTCATGATTTACCTAAGGGTAAATGTCTTTATGTATCACAGTGTCTTACTCTTCCCAGCAAGCCTTTGCCTGCTATTTTTGCGTGCTGCTGAATGTCTCCAAAGCAATTAGGTACCCGAATTTAAGCCTCTCTGCCCCTTTATTTTTTAACAGTGTTATTCTTTTGTTCTGGAGCTCCTAAAACTTAAGGTCAGATTCACATTTACAGAAAAGTTATTTATACCACTGTATAATTCAGTGTCATTTTTTTGTTTATTCTCACATGAAGGCCTTTCTACTCAGCTATACAAAGGTACCAGAATGTAAATAAAAATCTGTTCATTAATTATTATTTTTTTCACTCAGTAAGGATGGATGTAACGAATGAGGAGGATCTGTTCCCAATTTCTGTCCCAGTACTAATATAATCAGAAATACAAGCGCTGGGTTTCATAGTCTTCTCCAGCAGGTCCCTTAACAACTGGAAAACTCCACTAATTAGCCCCAAGCTCAGGATATGCTCCAGCTGACCTGCCAGTAATCAGTTGCTCCAGAGCCTAGATCGATTTTGTCCTGTGATTATCAATTCTCCACTCAGACAGAACGGACAAGATTTTAAAGACAAGATGTTGTTTTAAGAAACAAAGTCAGGATGTGCTACTGAGCACACAGTTTCCTCCTATATCCCAATTTTGCAAGGCACATAAGCGTGTGCTTAACTTCAAGTACATGATTAATGACCTATTTAGGAACAGGAAGTTTTTCCAGAACTAGAGGCTATCTCTTCTCTTCTGTAGTCCTATGGTTGTGTGCCTTATTTTCTTCTTTTTCCTTTTCCTTTTTTTTTTTTTAATTTCCCCTTTTCTTTTTTCCCGGTCATATATAATGCAACTGTGCAAAGTTCTTTTCTTTCCTAAACATGGTGGGGGAGGACACAATTACTTAAATAATAAGATGTGGGATAGGTTATAAAAATAGCAGCATATTCCCAACTTTTTAACAGGAATTTGTACTTCTGAACCATTTAAATTTCTCTGAAAGCCTGAGGGCTAAGTACACATAGGACTGAACCTGCCTTTTTAATCGATTGTTTATCTTCTATAAAGTAACTACATAACTATGCTTTTGAAAACCACAAATTAGCAGCAAGAAGCTGCACAAATAGCAAGTAAAACAAAACAAAATGAAAGAAAAAATAAAACTGACATGCAAAACTTAATCCTTCCCACGTCTCCAGGACATGTTTTGAATACCTGTCTAATTCTAAGGGTTTGTGACCATGACAAAAGAATTTTCCTACATGTTGCAAATGTGGAAAAATGTTGCCAATCCTTTGAAAACATTTTAATAGAAAAGTTTCATCTTTTAATCATCATTATGAGCCTGCATGTGTTGCCTGTAAAGCCAATGCAATTATTCTGATTTTCACAGAAACGTGATCCAGCCCTAGGGCTGGCAGAAGTTGTGATTTTGGATCTGAGTTCCAGGGAACAAAATTCTAGAAATGTAATTCATTAACTGGAGGACCTCAGGTTGAGTGTATTTCACTTGCAGTACTTGAAAGGAATCTAATCACTTCCTTAAAGATAATCTCGTGTTTTTATAAGGGTTGCTCATGAAGATTCATTTTATCACAAGGTTTCCAGCTTGTTAGTCCATAGGAGGAATAAATCTTGAAGAGTATCACTTGATAGCCAAACTTGTGACAAGCAGTGAACTAATTGCCTGTATATGCAAAAACCACTCTGACAAAAACTCCCTGAGTAAATAGATGGTTTGCCAGAACAAAAAGAAGTAAGAACTTGGGAAGGGGGGTTAATTAATTAAATATTTTTTAAAGCTACTACTATTTCTTTTCTTCCTGACTCCTTTTCCTGTACTTTTAAAAAATGTTCATCCTCCTAGGATACTCCATCAATACCATAAGCATTCACAGATTAGCCCAGAGTGGGACCTGATCCACTTTCACTGTTAAGACAAAACTTCCACTGATACCAATGAGTTTGACTCTGAAATGTGGATTTGTAGTTACTTGTTGGAGCTTGGCTTTGCTGTCCAGTTCATATGATGCACACCATGCACCTACTTACTTAAGACCCAGAACAAGAAGTTAGAGTTACAGAAAATCTGTTCTGAACTCTTTTAATTTAATTTTGATATTTGTGGGATTCAGTAGAGAGCCAGTAAGACTAACCTAACTATGAAATATTAGCCATTGTGCATCAGGCTCTGGCCACATCATTTTTCAAATACAAATAATCT
This sequence comes from Manacus vitellinus, assembly GCF_001715985.3. Lineage (NCBI taxonomy): Eukaryota > Metazoa > Chordata > Aves > Passeriformes > Pipridae > Manacus > Manacus vitellinus. Next base: position 9,381,007 of record NW_021939471.1, on the reverse strand, counting down.
TTGTTGTGACTGTGAATATAGAGGGGTTTTGGGTTCAGGTTTTTGGGTTTTTTTCAAACTTTTGCATGGCATCCTTCCCTACAAAGAACTCTGTGCATATGTTTGACCTTAGCCTCTGTAGAGTATCCTCCTAGCCCTCATAACTTTAACTCCTTGATTTCAGTGTGTGCAAGATATGAGTTTAAGCAGCTCAAGGACGCTTTGAGACATTCTGGTCTATCATCTGTACAGTGGTGTGGGGGTCTTCTGCACATATCAACAGCAGCAAGAAAACAGCTGGATTGTTGTTATAATTGTTTTGTGGAAGATATGAAGGGGAATAGCAGAAAGAAGAATATCTTAGAAAATACTTCAGCATAAAGTAAGGGTGTGAAGTGGGAAGCTAGAGAAGCAGTCATTAGACAACCTAGACTTTAAAATCTACTGTATGTTGTTTGTGACCACTATAAGTTACTCAGAAAAAACCTCCTTGCTCAGCCTAACACTCTGAATATCTTTACTCACAGTTCTACAGCTTGTTCACTAGCTTCTCTGTTTCAGCTTGTATTTTTTATTTTTTATTAGAAAATTCTTCCTCCATTAATTGAATATTAGCAAGCTACTCTTAGGCATGCTTCTTACCTGGAGGAGGTTTCTCAGAGTTACACTGTGGTCCCTTTTATTTACTCCTAACTTACAATTGCTTTTATCAGCCACTAATAGATAAATATTTTACTATCTGGTTTTCTTCACCTACTGAATTCTTGTCTATATAGAATGGTCTTGCAGCTGCAGAGTCCCCTTCCTCCCCTTCACTCTGTAACCTAACCCACCCTTGCTCTAGAGATTATAGTACATATTACAATATCCCATTGAATTTGACCCTCCCTCATTCTTCAGGAATATCTATTGTATCAAATTCTCCTTCCACAGTCATACACTCTGCTTTCACGTGTTATTATTTTTAAGCTTGTGGTATGCAGACATGGATATTTTTTATTTTAATATTTTTATTTGTTATATTTATTTTAGTAGGCCATCTACCTATTTTTAAACAACTCCTCTGCCTAGCTCCCTACTTCAGAATAGACCACTGTGATTTCAGTTTAATTATCCTCAAGGTCATCCATTATCTTTGTTCCCATGTTTTATAACTGGATACACAGTTAACATGCTGATGGGAGAAAAAGCAGGTATGTGGAAATGCAGACACACTCTTTTACCCAAAGACTTGACTACTCACATCCTGCCCAGTGCAGACAATCCACTGCCTGATCCTGCATGGTGTGATGAGGTCAGAGCTGTGTGGCTGCGAATTCCTTTCCATAATTAGATCAGGGCTGCATTTTCCCTTGAAAATGCTCCCTTTTTATCATCAAGACATTTCAAAGCCCAATTCTATTTTTTTTTCTTTTTTTTTGTTTTCTTTTTTTAAAGCAGTGGGACAGCTGATTTTTCCTAGCAGTTTTTTTCCTGTCAGGAGAATGATAATGAAAACAATTTCTACTTAGAATTTTTTTCAGCTATTCCATTACTGAACCTTCCATTGGTTCACTGGAAACTGTGAGAGGGGGTTTGATTCTTTTCTGTGGAAAGAACATGGAAAACCTTATTAGGCTTTTTGTAGCAAAAGAACAATTTTTCTTTTATTGAGGATTTTGCTTCTATTTTGTATAACATTTCTTTGAAAATACGTGTCCCAGTCTCCTTTTAAATTTCTTTATTCTGCTCTGCTACTGAAAAGGCTGCAGATGGAAGGGGAGAACAAGGAACTCCCCATGTCAATCAGCTCTATTCATTCAATGGCTGTATTTCTTAGTTTGATTAAAAACATATTGAGCAGCCCTGGTTCCTCAGTTCTGCACGCCTACACAATCCCGACTGCCTTGCCATCCCCCTGTCAGTAAATGCTTTATCCTGAGGCCTTACGCAGATTGAGATTCCACATTAAACATGAATCCAAGAGGATATCACATGTTTTTAGGTCTTGGAATCTCTTAGATTCCACACAGCTTGACGAGTGCTGAGGGGGCTGGTGATGGTTAGATGAGGAGAAAAAAGTGCTTGAGGTGGACTGATAATTACACTTTTTTTTTTAAAGAGAAATGGAAAGAAAAAGTTTGTGTAAAGCTTGGAAAATATCTCCATTGTTACTGCCATCACTGGCATGAATGTACATGTAACATCTGACCAGCATATTAGTCATAAACTCTGGTTTTGTAGGAAATACAGCACACTGAGCTGCCATCATACAAAGGAGCAGTTCTTGGAGAGGACTGTTAATTTACTACGTTTTTAATGCTGAGGCATGTACTGGTCCCCTTCAGAAAATGTTCTGTTCTCTATATACCTCCTGTTCTTATTAAAATCAGAAGTATGTGGAAGAGCAGAACCACGGAGTCTGCTCCTTATGGGGCCAAAAGAATGGCTTCTAACAGAAGTGTTGTAACTAGATTGGCTGTCTTTTAGCACTTTTGTTGGTGTCTTTTTAAAAAAAATCTATTTTATTTTATGACAAAAATTTAAAAGTTTGGTATTAATAAAAAAATCTCCATGCTCCATACAGAGAATTAAAGTTGCAGTTTAAACTGTACTCAAGTTGAAAACCTGCCTAGTAGTTTTAATGGTCTTTAGCTCAGACACCAGACTAGGGTCAACTTCTCAGAAAAATAATTTCTTCCTGTATTCAGCCCTGAAGAGTGGTCCATAAAAATCTATCTGCTCAGACACGTTGGAACTTAACATCTTCCTCTCTTTGGAAATGATCACTCTTTCCAAAAACATCAGATTGAATAACTGCTACCTAAATACCCTAATTTCTCTTTGCCTTCCCCATATATTATACAGATCATGAACTTTAAGAACTGTGCCCTACAATTCTTCAAGAAAGGAAAAGACTGGATTATCCCCTTAAGCACTTCCAAGGATATATTGTGTACAACCTATTCCATACATATCTTCCTTTTTTTCTTAAGTAGCTTGTGGTGTACTAGCACATACTGTATTACAGAACCACGGTACTTTTTTGTCTTTTATGGCAATAGACTTTGAGGGATATGACAAAAAAAAAAGGTCTGCTTTCTATCAAACAAAAAATATTCTTAATATTACTTTTCCTTGCCCTCAAAATGTTTGATCTTTGCAGTCACCCTTCACAGAGAATTCTTAGCACTGCTTCCTTTCCAGATGAGAGAGCAGAGGTGCACTGGCATCACAAAATACATACCAGAATCACACTGCAAACATCAACATGGCCTCAACCAAGACTGAAATACATATGCACCTTAAATTTACATGTCTTTGTGTGAAAAGAAATAAGTCCTACTGAGACAGAGAGCTCATCCAGTTCACAAGAACATGCTTGGTCCTTTCCAGATTACACACAGCCACTGTGTGATGCATCACACAAATCCAACAAAGAATACAATGGAGAGGACAATGCTGTAGTTTCAGCTACCATATTTGTAACTCACCTACATGGTGCTGCCACTGAAGCTATCACTTTGGCAGGCTGGCAGCCAACTAAGGAGAAACTGGTGTTCAACAGGATATAACTTGATTGAAGATGATATAAATCAAGAATGACATGGTGTTATAAACAGATTAGCAGACAGGTGAGACCAGGGAAATCAGTCTGGGGCCTCTGTCTTTGGAATCTGATAATTTCATTAATGCAGGTACCCCTGTCTGGTAGTAGAATGCTATCATCCTTGATTTAGGAAGTTGCTGGGAGGCTAAAGACTCCCAATATCAATAAAGATATTTAGGTATTGAATTCTACTGTGAATTTGGGCCAAAGTGACAGGTTTACAGTGTTGCAGGAGTATCTGGCTTGGCAGACAAGATTTATTAACACCATACTAGTATTACGCTCAGAAGAGCTTTTTTCCTCTCCTCTCTCACATTGCTTAAGTATAGGGGTGGGGGTAGGAGAACATTCTTAAGGATTGTGTTATGGTACCACCAGAAATGTAGGGAGGGAACATAAGAACTTGCATATCTCTAAATACATGTGTGTATACACACATATAAATATACATGCATGAGTGTGTGTCCACACATAAAGCAGTAATGATGGTGATGGGGATTACCTGTTCACTCTGACAGTTGCCAACACACAAAATAGATATTTGTCTGATTCTTAATAGGTGTGTAATCACCCCCACAGCTGGAGATGCTCAACACAGCTAAGAGCAGCTAGAATGCCTTAAAGTGGTGTAGAAACTGTTTTAGTCCTCTGTTTCAAACAGTTCTTCTTGGTCAGTTGTGAGGCACATGGCATGTGAAGGAAGAATCATAAACATCCTTGATTTATCTAGTATTTTCACCAGCCATAATTTTTCACCAAACAAAGCAAAACAAAAAATATCATGAGCATAAAGTGATTTTGGCATCAGACTCTTCTTGTTTTCAGTCCCATCACACTGTAAGACAACTGGCACCATAACCAAACAAATAAAAACCATAGGACTGTTGGAGGGTCACATTCTTGTGATGGAACTGTGGATTTTTCTGAAACTATTTACAAATTCTTTTAAGAAAAATCAACACATGGAGTAATTTCATTACTCTCTACCTTACTGAGAAAAATTAGCTGATGCACTTATAACAAAGGGTACTGTAACCAGTGGCTACAGTTACATGGATTTGGTTTTGATCAAGGAGAGATGATGTTCCTGATTTGGTGTCAGTCAATTCAAGTCCCCTGCAGACTAGCTTGTAAATTCCTGGATTTAGCACAGAATCCAGTTATAACAAATGATAGTTCAAACCATCCTCCTTGAGCCTGGCTACTGTCCGTAAAAGCTCTCTCCCCACTGCTTATTCCTAATGTTTGAACTTCTGTTAAGTGGACCATCTCTACTCCCCCCATGGAAAGAGGAAACCAGCATTAGCCTTTCACAGCAGAATCGCCCAGACAAAATGTCTACACAGATATTAACACCTTGCTGTGTTTCTGCTAGAGCCACGGAGCAAGTGAATTCCATGGGCATGCTACACTTGTGCTATTTATATTTACCTAAAATGTTTGCAGTGGTATAGGAACAATCTGGCATTTCTACTTACTGGTATAGTTCCTCACCATACAGCTTCTCATAACATTTTGCTCTATTTAAAATCAAACTTGAGATTTTCTTTGCATGTTTTGTCTTCAATGTCCTCTTCCTCCCTTTCTCTTCTGCAAATAAATCGAGAAGGCATTTAAATCTGAGTATGCATTTCTCTATTAAATTGAGACAAACATACATGCAATATCCTCAGTGATGCTGACTATGTTTAAGTAGCTTTCAAGCAAGTCCTTCCTGATGTTGAAATGGAGTTTCTGAAAAGTGAAGGATAAGTGGCCAAAATCCTTTTAACACCGTGACTCACTGACAGTGATTTCTGTTTAATGAGGGGCACATTCTCCCCTTGATATGTATACAATGTAATTTCCACTAACATCAAAGAGAAAACTGCCCTCCTTAAGTTTGCCAGGCAGCAGCTACCCAGGGGCTGGTCTTTTGGGCTGAACAAAATTACTCAGCCTGTGGATTTTTTTTCACCTGTCCACTGTAGCTGGGCAGATTCCTTCTGGAGCGTGCACTTACCTCTCACTGCCAGTAACACTGAGTGCAGGCAGCAGCAGGAGAAGGAGGAGGCCTGCCCAGCCTGGCAGCCATCCTAGCTCCTACTGGCACAGCCGACATCTGGAAGCTTCTGCACCATGTGGACAAGTGTGGCACCAAGCCAAAGTGGCCCAGCTGTCAGGGGCCGTGTTCAGAAAGTAGCACAGCTACCTTCTCACAGCACAGATATTTTTGGTCAACACCTGATCACAGTGACACAGCTCCCGTGAGCCTATGGTGCTCCCCTCGCAGACAGCTGTGGTCATCGGGAGAGGCCAAGAGCAGCTGCTGGAGGGAATGGCACCGTGTGGGAGCGCTGGTGGTGCTCGTACAGACATGGAAACACACCTGGGTCCTCCTGAGGCTGCCTGGCTCAGCTCAATTTATGTCTCACAACAGTGAAACCTCTTACCCTTCCCCACACAATCTCCCAAAATATGCCTGTGCCTTTGGGCACCTGCCAACTGTGAGCCCTACACAGGCAGCACTGCAGGGGGTGTCCGATGGGGCCAATTTAGCAATATGGACAACTGGACCATGGACCTTGGTTGAGTTTACTAATGAAAATATGATCTGTGGATGCCTAGGTGGCTGGTTTAATCCACACTGTGGCTTGGGGGAGCAGGCACCCAGCACCAGGAATGCTCAGAGAAAAGAAGACAAGGGGTTAATAGCAATGGCCACCATGAAGAACCATGGCAATTTATAATTCTTTGGTTACCAGCACTGTGAAAACAAAAACCCTCATGGCTCTGCAGAAAGCCAGGACAGCTTTGCCATGGGGGGACCCCAAAACAATGAGGTATGGGGTGGGGGAAGAAGGGTGACAGAATCACTGTACAGGGAGAGGGTAACATGACTTCCACATACCAGGAAAAGGACCCATCCGATGGGAAGAGAACATGCCATCCTCAGCTTCCCTTCAACCTTAATTCTCCTGCTGCTGCTGGCACCATTTCCAAGCACTCAAGCACTGCTCAAGCACTGAATAGGGCTGGTGCTTGCAGTCGATGCCAAAAGGTGCCTGAAGGGCCAGGCCGGCTCCTGCTGGGAGACGTGAGGGGAGACAGGCGCCATTTTGAGGGGCCCCGTGCCTCTCCCCAGGGCCTCGGCCATGAGGCGCCAGAGGGGCCCCTGCCGTGGTCCCTGCTCTTCACAGGGCAGGGAGCACATCCTGCTCCCTCTCATCCCAGCCCTGTCACCTTACTGGGCCTGTGCTGTGCACCAGCACAGCGCTGAAGGCATGACTTAGAAAGCAGGTGTCTGTGAGGGGAGCAGCAGGTGCCCCTTGAGTGTCGCACCACTGCCTCATCAGCATGTGGTCGAACTGCCTGACGCACTTTATCTCACTCCAACTCATCCTATGCAATGAAGAAAATTTATCAATTAATGGATAATAATTATAGATTTGAATAGCCATAGAATCATTAAATACCAACGAATCAGTTAAATGTAAAGGGGTGATCATGTTCTTGGGATAAGAAGGGAAACTGCCATCTGGCAGCATAAAAATATGGAAAAGGGGGGAGATGAGGAGTGGGCTGAGAGAATTTGGGGAAATGCTTGCAAGCATCAGAAGACAAAAGTGGAATGGAAACAGTTAAGGTTTATTAATCATTACTTGGGATTTCAGGGTAGTTTGAGGTGATGCCTTGGTGCTCCTCATGTGACTTTACATGGAGACAAAGATCTGTAGCTCAGTCCCTCCATTCTGTGCCAAAATTCATGAACCTCATGAACTGGCAACTCTCGCTGTTCCCCAGAGCATTAGGTGTTACTCTTTGATTATGAGGGCTGTGCCCTCTTTCTTATTCCAAATTATCATCTTTGTAGCAGTTCTTCCTGCACCATCAGCTAGCCGCAGTATTTCAGGGTCACAGGAAAGAGATGGAAAGAAACTTCTATTTCAGGGACCAAAATATTTATGTCAGAAGGCCAAGGCCAATAGCTGAATTTTAGGTACTTATGTTTATTTTGCAGCTTTCTGTCAAAAGGGTAAGAAGCTTTTGTTGAAGGGCAGTAAAGTTCCCATTTCTCAAAAGATCCTTCCTGAATATTCCAAAATGGTTTTAAATGGTATCATTTGACCATACTTCTCTTTACTCATGGGATTAGTACTGGTCCTAAGCTTGATGACACCAGCTAGACTGAATCCTGGAGGGGACACTGCCTTCTGACTAACTCAGTAAATTAGAAATACTAGATAGGAGCCTCAAACTAGGAGGCAAATATTTGCCTGGAAGGGGATTCTGCTTTCTAGATCCCACACTCCATATTATTTGGGGATTTCAAGTTGAATTTGAAGTACACCTATCCTTTTCCACTTGTTTGCACTCCCAAAAAATCCAGCAGAAATTCAGCAAATAGAGGTAAATTTGACTGAGTTTGGAAGAGTCTCCAAAATCCTGAAGAATTTTAAACTCATGACTAACTAGATACAGCACATCTTTGTTTTGTTCAGTTTTATGGCCTCTCCATCAGTGAACATTAAACTGCCAAAACAGAAGCAGACAATGAATCTGGAACTGCATAGGGGTACCTAACGACGGGTCTCTGTAAACAGGCTATTATGGTTTCAGACAAAAGATCTCCAGAAAGCTGCAGTCCATGGACAAGCCACAGACACAGAAGGCCCCTAAATGCAATCATTTCAATAACCCTCATTATCTCTCAGCACCACAGAGGTACACGATGAGGTACACGAGCTTTCAGGCAAGAGATATGGCTTGTTACTGGCCCTTTGGAAAGACTTCCAGCCAGATGACCAGAAATTGTTAATGAAAAACTGTTTATTTCATATCAAAACTGACTTCTTAAAAAAAATAATTAAACCTGGAAGTATTACAAATATTTGTAAAAAGTAGTAAAATAACATAATTCTGGTGGCAAACCTTTGCTTTCATTCACTGTTAATGCTGTTCTCATTATTTACCCTTTTATTAGAAATAGGTGAGTAAAGCCAAAAATAAAAAAAAAATTAAAAAAAAAGAGGGAAAAAAATCTTCATTTTTAAGTTTCATAAGGAATATTTGTCTTTTTTTCTTTTTTTCAGCTCAAATTGCTTGGAAAAGAAGATATTTGAGGAAACTAAAACATCTAACAACCTCCTCTGTTGGAGTAAACTGCCCACCAGATCCATGCTGCAGAGTCATGGTTAGACAGAGCTGAGCTCGCTCAGCCTCCTATAGCCTGAGAAAGGCATAAGAACTCCTCAGACCTTCCCTCCTTCAGCATTCAAAGCAAAGGAACTACAGAGACAGGCTGAGAGAGCTGTGGTTGTACAGCATGGAGAAGAGAAGGCTTCGGGGAGACCTCATTGCAGCTTTTTAGTACCTTAAGGGGGCTTATGAAAACCATGGTGGGACTTTTCACATGGGGAGATAGTAACAGGCAAGGGGTAATGGTTTTAAATTAAAAAAGGGCAGGTTTAGATTAGATGTTAGGAAGAAATTCTTTACTCAGAGGGTGGTGAAGCACTGGAACAGGTTGCCCAGGGAGGTTTGGATGCCGCACCCCTGGAAATGTCCAAGAATAGGTTGGAGGGCATCCTGTGCAATCTGATCTAGTGGGTGACATCCCTGCCAATGGCAGGGGGGTTGGAATTAGATGAGTTTTAAGGTCCCTTTCAAGGCTAACTCTTCTACGACTCTAGGTCTGAAAAGTCATGCAAAGTTTGCACATGGTGAGTTTGCATCAGATGAGCTCAACAGGAGGGTCATATTAACGCCAGAAGTGAATAAATGTTTCTTTTCTCAGAGAACTTTGTACCCCAACAGTGAGAGTTGTCCAAGGTGTGTGACTGTGCATTACCTGAACAATTTCAGAGGGAATGAGTTCATTCACAGTGTCTCCTTTCCCTGGCCTCCAGCCTGGGGAAGTGTCTGACAGTTATTCCTTGAGACTAATAACCTACTTGCATCTAAGAGAAAGTGATAGCAAAGCATTGTATTTTCTGAAAGTTCCTGGAAAACAAACTGGTTATATGCCTACCTGTAATTGATAACCATACCTCTAATAGGGTTCCAGGCTGTGCTGCCCTAAAGTATCCTTCAAAAGGTTGTTCCAGAACTCTTTGGAAGTCCTTCTCACAGCTGGGGAGCAAAGAACTAATTTACTCTAGAAGTATATTTGTCTAGATGTATAGATATAACATATGTAACTGTCAAAAATACCAAGGCAGGTGAGATGCCAAAAGCTTCCAGAGGTCTTCAAGGAAGAGAGAAAGTGAAGGAACCTAGACCTTGTCTTTACAAGAAAGATGTTATAAAGTCAAAGTTCTATTTGCAGAACTAATTCTGTGTCGAACATAACTCCATTCATACCTACATCAGACAAATACTTCAATGTACAACAAAGACACTGGTTTCTTCAGCCTTGTATTTTCATGGTAGGATGCCAAAAGCTCTGTGACAACACACTGCCTCAATCACTCTCACTCTGTGACACCAAGGTATCACTGCCACACTGAAGTAGACAGAGCATGGTGCAGTTTTGACCATTTGGAACACAAGCACAAAATTTTGACCTATACTGAGCCCTTTTCCAGTGCTCAAGAGCTGTTTGTTAACATACACCCAAACACTACAAATTATGTCCATCATCAAACCTCTGGTACAGCCTGAGCAACCAGAACAGCCATGGGCATCAGCGGAACTTCTGTCTTCCAGCTTAACAATGTGGTTTTCCAGAAATGCTTGACACCACCCCAGTTCCTTTTCCATTTGACTCGTTGCTTGGAGTGAGTAACCTCTGGATGCATCTCTCTTCGTTAGCTACAGAGGGAGTATAAATGGCCAGGTTAGAATGGTCATCTGACTTCTAGACGCAGACATCAGGAAGAGAATCCTACCCCTTGTCTGTCTGACATAAACAGTCCTAACAGGTTTCCCAACAGGGCAAGTGAGGCATGTTGTCCCAGAAATAAAATCTAGCCAGCTGGCATCAGATAGAATAGTTCTGCTGCAATGCCCACTGAAGTTGCTGCAGTGAGCACAAGGCAGCAGAAACCTAAAGGGATACTGGCCTGACTTGAAAAAGTAATTTCATTTTATGCCATGACACTGCAAAGTAATTGTGCTCAAAATAACTGTTTTTACTGCCTAAATACATTTTTAGTACTTGAGTATCCAGGTGGATTCAATTGTGTTGCAATTTTGCAGACATTAAAGAGGGAGACTAAATGACTGAGGCAGGGGAAAGAGAACAACACTGCACTCTGGTGAGACCCAGACTAGAGCATAGCACTAGCTTTCAGGAGCCTTAAAGTCTAGTCCTGTTTTGACCACTGACTGACAAATGTTTAAAGCTGAGCATGGAAAATGAAATGCAAGTGTTCTCTGTATCTGTTACAAAAATATTACTGGCTGAAAGCTTCAACGAGTGTAAACTGTCAAATAAGAGAAATCACTGACTCCAAAAGAAGCAAATCCGGTCAGCTTTAAGAATAAGAACTTCCTTCTTGGGCATCTTTTGCAAAAGCAACATGTGACACGGCATGAAAACAAGCAACACTTGAATTGTTATAAAACACATTAAAATAAATTTTTTAAATCCAAAAATGTGATTCTGATAAGCGAAAGCATGCTAAGAAGTTATACTTTTTATGTCAGTAACTGTTTATAGAACCATAGCCTTAATTGATACTCAAAAGTCATTTCACTCTTCACAGAAGTTTTCACAAAGAAATAATATACAAGGCACACTAAACACTGTCAGGCCAAACACATTCTACTGTTTATTACACATATTACATTCTTAAATAAAAATGCGTCACATAACATTTTTGCATAGATATCTTACAATATACCAATTTAAAAAAGAATTATGAAACAGACCAGTAACAAAAATAAATTTTTTCTTCATTAATAATTTTGTAACATTAACATACCACCATCATATAATACAAATAATATTTTTAAATCTTAAGACTTTTTGTACAGCAAAAAAACTGACAAAGTAATATATATATATATATATATATATAAAAAGCTTAAAAAAAATAAAATGTCAAAAAAAGGCAGAACTGAGGGCTACAAGATTGGGTACTTCTGTGATATATTAGAAATACCAGAGTAGGCCTGAGAGAACGTGACCGAGGGCATCTCCAAAATGCACTTGTCAGACACATCTGGTAAAAGAAAAATTATAGTGCAAAATGAAAGTCCTTCAAGCAATATTGTTTGTTTTTTTGTTTTTGTTTTTTTCTTTTTTTTTAATAGGGAGCATTCATACTTTTTTGTTGTTGTTGTTGCTAAAAAAAAATCCCCCAAACAAAAATCTAATGTGTAGTAGAGAGCAAGAAAAGTTTCAAAGAACAAGAAGGAAAACAGGCCACTTTGCAAAGCAAGAAAAAAAATCTCAGCCTGCATTATTATTTTTTCAACTAGATGTGCAGACATGCCAAACTGAGGCCTTGTTTCTAAGAGAAAAGCTGTCATAGGTTATATGCAGTAATTTCAAAATCAGGTACTTAAATTGGTGCAAGAACCTTCCTGTAGAGGTATGTTAATTAGTTGAAGCATTTCTTACACTTCAGCTTAACTGCATAGGATGCCAATGCAAATTCAATCCAGGCAATCAAGTAATAGGTGCAGCTACAAAGTGATTTTAACTAGACTGATATTTTAACGTAGGGCAGCTTCCCTGGTAGAGACACGGCCTTGGTAACAAAGTAGTGTTTAAACCAGTGTTTTGATCTACTTCTGGAATCTGACAGGTCTGGGGTTTAAAATAGGGTGATGGGTAAAATGTATGTTGCAAAATATAAAGACCAGCCCTTCAGCCAACAGGCCTTCCAGGGACTGCAGGTTAGTTTTTCCTTTCCCCGAGAGCCCAACAATAAAGGCTAAAATTGCCATGTTTCTTTCCATTCTAGTTCCCTTTTAGTGTGTACATGCTAAGCCCTCATCCCCCTCCCTTCCCACCTCCCCTCCCAGTCCCCAAATTTGCAGCCTACTCATTCACAGTACACAGCAACATGTATTTCCCAGCACTGCTGAAAACTTTCCTACAGAAGCTGACATGATTCCTAAAATGCAGTGGCAACAGCAAGTGCCCTCCCTAAATCAAAGCAATAGGCACGGTTGGCTACTACAAACTGTAAGTCAGTAGCTCAGTTTCCTCTTCTGTGTAGGTATATACAGTATACTGTTGTACATCCACACCCACACAGAGACAGGGTGGAGAACCTGTTTTCTGGCAGTATACAGAAGTTAGGACCAAAGCACTTAAAAAAATCATCAAAGCTTCCATTTTTAAAATCGCAGAATTCCAACTTCAATTATTACACCAAAAAATGCCATCAACAAGCATTAAGGAAAACTATAAAACCCTGTTTGAAAAATGACGCCTGCATTCGAAAGTTATCAGGTAGGGAAACTCATTTTTGAGGTGATAAAGGCAGTCTACTCCTGATCTCCACATTTTTATGTATATAATTTATATATACAACCATATCATTATATATGTAACTTATATAGCACAAGTAGCCTTAGATTTCTTCCTCTAAGGGAGGATGAAATTCTCAGCTTTATGAAACAGATCTTAGTACCTGGTAGGTCAGATCCAACAATCCTTACAATGCTAAATCTTGCAATTGAAGCCCATGCACGCTGTGGAGGAGAAACACTGCAGTAGTCATCCCTAAACTATTAATAAAAAGAGACATAGATGTGACAAAAGGAAGAATATCCAAGTTTGATCTGGAAATGACCATTCACGAAGGTGTAGTTTTAATGCTCAGGAAAGACTTTTCACTGAATAGTTGTAGTATCTTGAGAGAAAATTATTTCCATTTTTCATGACAGAGTTAAATAGAGTTATAGTTAAGCATTGTTTTTGTTCTTGGTATGTAGGGATCTTTACAAGTGCAATTCTATCTGAAATCAGCAAAATGTAATTTAAGAGTTTTAGGTTAGAGCATCATCCAAGATATGAAAGCTTAAAAACAGTCTTACTGGATGGAATGACAGAATGTGCCAAGTTCTGAATGAAATCAAGAATAAAAGCCCTTGATCCACCGGGTGCTGGCCTAGTAACATTGAATTATTTACAAAATTTTCCTCTTTTTTATTTTTTAAATTTAAAGATTTTGACATACATTAAGGGAAGAGGCAGAGAAAGGGAAACACTTGAAAAAGTTGGATTTCACCAGTTTTGTCAAAAGTACCAATTATGACCTTTTCGTACACAGAAAAATAAAGTATGTTAAATAGGAGGAGCAACCTTAATGTTAAAGACAGTTAAAAAACCCCAATTGTCTAGGGTCAGATAAAAATGAGGGAGAAAGCCTGGTTCTGTAGATATCAGAACGGTGACAGCTAAGATATACTCAATCACTGCAACAATCATATTGATCAACTCCATTTTAGTTACACATCCTAGTGATTAGTTATATTTTTATGCCTGAAGTTAAAACAGTTCAAAAACAAGGACCTGGGAGCTCCTCTTGCATTCAGGTCCTCCTTCCGCATTGGTGTTTGGTCAGTTCTCGCCATGTATTAAGTGAAAATGTGCTAGCCTAAAAAACAAGTAAACCCAATTCCAAAATGTCTGAGGAAAATAAGAATAAATAAAAAACCAAACCCAATGTTCACCTTTGTAGAAATATGTTGGCTTAGATTTCAGGTCCTGGAAACCATTTTTGAGATATCACATGGGTTCTCCAGGCTAGCAAACTTGTTTCTGTATTATCTGGCTGGTCCCTGCAGCTGTGATGCATCTCAAAGTATGATATTCCTTCAAACTGGTTTGCTAAAGGTTTGATTTTTTTGAAGATTCCCTCCTCTCTAAGTCTCCCTCATGAAGAAACCTTACAAAGTTTAATAAGGGTGAAACTATCAGAATTTGAGAGAAAACCTACAGACCTGCACTACAGTCTGTTCCATCAGCACAAGACTGGGAACAACTAGAACCAGCACACATTTCATCAGAGAGAGTTCTGAAATGAATCACAGAAACACAGAAAAAGTAATATTATAAGGTACTTCTGGAGGTCACCTAATTTAACCCTCTGTTTAAAGAAAGATTAGTTAGATCAGACTGCTCAGGGCCTTGTGCAAGATATTGAAAGAATCTAGAATTTCAGTTTGTCCTTTCTCTTCCTTTGCCAGTTTAGCCAGGTAATGTAATTGTCTAGCCTGAGTAGCTACTGAAAAAGAACAGCTCTGGGATAATGAAGAATACTCTGGACTCTGGAATCTCCTTGGCTGTTAGACCAATCTTTATAAAATGCATGTGATATTTTATGTTGCTCTTTATCTCCTAAGGGGAAAACCAAACATAACGAAGATGCACTAAAGTGTTGTTTCAGTCTAAAAAGCTACTAAAATACAGCATCATGTGGCTTCATATTTGATACAGTATGAACAAAACAATAAATTTTTCAGTTCAAGGTAAACCAGCAACGATCACGTTGAAAAAACAGAATTTTGCTTGCCAGGCCTCAAGCTGGAAGTATAGAAAGCATATTTCTATAAGCATATTTTTATGCAGAGATTCAGCAAATCTGATTATAAAACTATTTATACTGTGGCTTCCTAAATGATTTTTTCATTAGTCAGTTTTCAAAATAGAATCTTGTCTTAAAATATAGGCTGTCTCAGTTAGATAATGGAAAAATCCAGAATAAATAAATTATATCACCACTGAAACATATGAAGATCTGGAATATTCAGTCTGGTTTTGGTGTCCCAATTACAAGAAAATGACTGACATATTGGAGCAAGTCTAGCAGAGAGCCACCATGGAGATCAGGTTCTGGAACATATCATGGATAAAGAGGGGCTGAGAGATATGGTTCAGCCTTAGGAAGAGAAGAGTAAGGGTAGATCTTATTGCTATCTCCAAATACCTAACCAAGATTGTAGAGAAGATGCCAGACTTTTCTTGGAGGTGCACAGTGGAAGGGGCAATGAAAACAGGTTGGAACGTGGAAAATTCCTACTTGACACATGGATTTTTGAATTTTTATTTTTTTTTAACCATAAAAGTGGTTAAATATTGGACCAGCTTGCACAGAGCGGTCACAGAATTTCCATTCTTGGGGATTGTTGACACTCAGCTGGATATGGCCCTGAGCAACCAGCTTTAGTTGGAGGTTGGCCAAGATGGCCTCTGGAGGACCCTTCTCATCTGCATGATCCTATGATTGACTGCTCTGCTCCAAAATGTTATTTAGGTAATCACAAAAACTCACATTTGTTTTAGTTGCTTCTTCTGTGTCCACTATCTTGGAGACTTTTTTCTTGATTTGTTCTCACCCTATAGTTCCATGGCCTTGGAAACCACAGTCTGACTTTCTTACAATGGCTTCTCTTTTGCAAGCAGACGTAAATCTAGCATTGAAGGAAACAAGGTTAAGCTTCTCCTTTCTAAAGCTGGATAACTCAATCTTCAACTGTCACCAAATCGTCTATTTATGGGTTTGCTTCCAAGAAGCCTTACACAGATCCTTTCCTCTACAGTCTGACTCTACTCACAGTTTACAAAGAGAGGACAATTGTACAAGTTTAGCAAGAAGACACAGGTCCAAAAAGGAACCAGCTACACAAGTTTGATGTGCACAGCTTAAAATATCTGCAAAGAAACAAAACTTATCATTGTAAAAAAAAGAAACCTGGAATGTGTCACATTGATTATGCCTTTCCAAAATGGAGACTCCTTCTAAAAAATGCCAGTTATTGTTCAAAATTTTAGTAATGACTAAGACACTTGCATATGAGCACCCAAAACCCCAATCGACAGATTGACTGAGTACACCATATATACAGGTGAAAAATATCTTCCTTTACAAACATAAGAGATGGTTCCAAAGCTCAAATTTTGGCTTTAGAGCTCAAGACCTGCTACAGAGAGAGCCTGAGAAATTTGAAATCTGCTTAGGTCTCTTATCCCCCTTTTTCTATGTTTTTTAGGTTATTTGGATCTGTGATGTAGATGTAGGCCTGCCTTTACAACAAAGTAAACAGATATTTCAGCTTTTTTTTTACCATGGGGCTCTTGTTCTGCCATATCTAAATAAGATGCCAACAAGACCATAAATGACAACTGGAAGTAAATAAACAGTCTTGATTGGCTTTTTCCAATTTAAATAGTGTGGTGCTTCAACTGTCATTTAAAAATTAAGGTTTGTAGACTACCAATAGTGTGTCTAAAGCCAGGTGTGTCCACAGGCCAAAGGAGGACATTTATGCAGGTTCACAGCCAATGAATATCATAGTGGTGGGTTTGAGAGCATACACTTTGGGACACTACAGTAATGAAATTCTAGGATTCTCTTACCCTTTTTTCAATTTAACGCATTGACTGGATGCTCTAGTTTCACAGACCTGAGGTTTCAGTTCCCATCAGACATCCTCCTGAGGGACAGCAGGGGGGCAGCACCAATCTCTGCTCTCTGGTGACCTGTGACAGGATCCGAGGGAATGGCATGGAGCTGTGTCAGGGGAGATTTACGCTAGATATTAGGAAAAGGTTCTTCCCCCAGAGGGTGGTTGGGCACTGGAACAGGCTCCCCAGGGAAGTGGTCACAGCCCCAAGCCTGCCAGAGTTCAAGGAGCATTTGGACAACACTCTCAGGCACATGGTGGGATTCTTGGGGTGTCCTGTGCAGGGCCAGGAGTTGGACTTGACGATCCCTGTGGGTCCCTTCCAACTCAGGATTTTTTGTGAGTCTGTGATCTGGCAGATCTGTATGTTCCATCACAAATTCGATCCTAGGGCCCTCGGTCCCAGTGGAACAGCTGAGTGAAACAGCCATAAAAAGTATGCAAATACAGAAGTAGAGAAATACGAGATTGTCAGCAAGCAGTGCTCTGCAATTTTTAAATGTATACATATATATATGTAAGCATATATATATACACATATAGAGTATAGTTAGTTTTAAATCTTTGGAATAAACTCAATTTTTGTTCTCTCTCTCTTTCTTTCTGACCTTCTTTTCTTTCACTCTCTCTCTCAAGCTCTTATCATGAATATTACATCATTGTCCCTAAAAGATGGTTAGATTTTGGTCCATATTTCATGCCATATGGGCCAGACATCGTATTTCCCCCCTGTCCCCAAAGTGTTCAGTTGACAGTCACAGTGTTTTGTGAAAACTGTGAGGAAAACCAGCATCTTTCGAGTAAACTCAATCTCTCACTGGAACCAGAGGTTGCAAAATGCTGAGAATTCAAGTGCCAAGGATCCTGGTGACAGCTCTTAAACATCTATTCAGTTTCTTGTTTGCTCTTTTTTCCCTTTAGAGTATAGTTTTACCTCCCAAAACATAAATTAAGGGAAATATATAACAGTCAATGAGTCAAAACAGTCAAAGGGCAGTTGGCTAATACAGTATAAAAGAGCAGCAACCATTTGTGGACCACGTGCTATTTTGATTCATTTCTAGACACCTTGTAGGGATGGTCCCAGAATATACAAAATATACAACTTAATGACCACCTGCCTGCTTGCATAGGCCGTTTTTATGGTCCTAAATGCAGTCTTTGGAGTCAGGGCCAGTGTCAAATAGTTTCAAATACAATTTATGGCAATACATTTTTTTGTGTTTTTTTTTCCTTTTGTAATGAAGACTTTAATCCACTTTGAGCCAACGAAATCAAATTATCAATAGGACGGAAGGGTGAGCATGAGACCTCCACTTCTCCTTGATGGTTCACACAGTAGGCCAAAATGGACCTCTAGGTTAGTAATACTTTAGACCAATCATTTGGAAAAGGCTCACTGCTGTATGTAAAATCCCTTCCTTCCTTCACTGTTCACATGGTTACACTTTTTCATATAGGAGTGGCCTACAGTATCAACTTGATGAATGGAGAAGGAGGACTTTGATAATTTCTTTAAAAGGCTAATGCTGAATGAAGCCATTGTACTTGGAAGAGGTTCTCGATTTCCCAGTCAAAGACTGGAGCAGGAGTTTTGGCTTGGGGTTTTTTTGTGTGTATAAGATGCTCAACAAACATTAGCTTTAAATTAAAACATTCTGCAGGTGCTCTTTACACAAAGAAAAGTCTAATGTTTTAAATTGGTTAGTAGAACAGCAAGAAAAAGCAACATAATTCACCACTAAATCACCGTGGGTTGTGGCTAACATGCTCATATGATGTGGAAGGAATCCCATAGTCATGCCTGTGTGGCCAGTCCCAGACTGATATCCAGGTGAAGACAAGGAGTTCTGAAGATCACTTGTTTGTGGAGAAAAGAGAAAAAATGTTTAAGCTTCCAAACAAGCTTTTAAAGTTTTTTGTTCAAAAAATAAACAAGAAGTCCTAGCTATGGCAATAAGGTGAGGCTTACAGAGATATTAGGTGCTGTTTTTTAGGGGTTTATCCCTTGGCTACTTAGCCATCATGGCAGCAGCTTCCAGAGTCCCTAGTGCATATGTTGTGCAATAGCCAAAACAAAAATTAAAATAAAAACAACCAACAAAAATATAATCCTCCATGAAGTCTACATAAACTCAGGCCAAGAAGAGGATATTTGTGTCACAAGTGTCACTCCACAGTCTACTGCCATTAAGGCCACTGGTATTGACTTAAAAGGATCTCAATAGCTCAGTTCTAGGAAGAAGAACCAAAACCAAGACAGATCAAAGTGTCTGTGAGAAGTCTGATGCACTGAACATTAGGAATTCTCAGACAAAGAACAAAAAAACCAAGAGGTTCATTTTGGCTACCAAACTGGGATTTGGTTTTCTAGGTCATTGGTTTCCCCCCATCTATTTAAAAAGGAAGTTAGTGCTACAAATATGCAACTTCAAGACAACATATTCTTCTACTGAGTTGCACTGAGAAGCAAGTTAGATAAGCCCCTCCTACTGCCGTCCACTGCAGGGAAGCCTCCTGTGTTTTCTTTGATTTCCGTTGGCAAAAACAGGAAACAAATCCAAGAGGGATGAAGTACTGTAAGCAATTGTTCTTTTCCACTGACTTCACCACTACACCATTTCCTCGCCTGCATCTTCTCCCATCCAGCTGGGGCAAGGCATAAAAGAACCGATGTACGTATTGAAGTATCACTGGGTGCAAGACAGTGTGAGCATGTGGCCCCTGTACAGAGGATTACACGGGAGCAAGTTCTCTTCTCCTGTAAGGTAGCACGTTGTAACTTGAGTTCCACTTTCATCTCACAACACTTAGCCCAGATGACATCTATGCCAAGCTGACTGATATTTAGATGTGTCTCTTCATGTGGAGGGCAAGGTGATCCGACCTGGAAAAACACCTGCAACATAAAGCAATCAGGAAATGAAATAAATATAGGATTTCAGAAAACAGGGTTTCTGCTCCTTCCTTGTTAAGTACAAGAGAAAATATATATCCAAGTTTAGAGACATTCCTTGAGTTATCCATGGATCGCCACCAAACTGTGTGATTGACCTCTGTGACCACAGAGGGCCAACTACCTTGTCTCTTTGGCAGCTAAAGAGACTACTTTTCTCCATTCTCTGTTCCTACCCCTCCCTCTTCTTTCCTCGAGTCAAACATCAGGGAAGAGTGCTCATCTATGCACCTATATTATAAAATCAAGTATTTAGTGTGTGTGTTTGCATATAAAAAATTAAATAAACCAAATTAGTTTTATTCAAGTACTCAGCAACATCATTTTAAAAAACTCCAGCTTTCTCAAGTGCCCAGTACCTGCAACAAGCACCAAAGTATGATGCTAGTTTTGAAAGCTGAATTCTCATTTCTAACTACAAATGGGAAGGAAAGCTGGTTCAGAGTTTGGAGGTTGACAATCCATCAGGCTACTTATCTCTCTCTTTCTCTCTACTGGGAATCTGGGTGCTAATATGTGGATGCTGATGAAAGCTATCTCCCTGAAGGATGTTGACAGAAGATAAAGTATTATGCTTATTTCGTAAGAGTGACAATTGAGAGACAGAGAAGGCAAGGAAATTGTAAATCACACAAGAAGAGTGGTAAACCCAGAAAAAGAAGAAGCCAGGACTTGAGCTTTCAACTTCTATTCTTTATCCACAAAGTCATTTTTTATAATCTCATAAGAAAACATAATGTTTTGACATTCTGAACATGTAGTTGGATCCTGATGAGATGGACCTAGAGCAGCAACTCTAGAGAGCTAGTTGAGTTTTGGGGCTGGTCTAAACATGCAGTTAATGGAGAATAAGGTAAAGCATGAATTTGAAATGAAGCATCTCTATTAACTCCCTTGCTAAAGGCTTATGACTGCCTTCTTCTGAAGTTACTTAATCCACTTGTGAAGTGAGTTAAGAAACTCAGAGTAAAACACACTTACTCCAGGAAAAGAGCAACCCCACAAAGAGTTAATCAGGAATTCGTATTCTAGAACAGCTGCCTTTTTTTTAGTAGGCAAACTGCAGGGCACTCAAAGCAGCAGGAACAGTAGCCCAAATTCAGGCACTTCACAGCACCAAGACATCAGAGTGATCAGGGGAATAAGTTCTCAGGAGTTCAAAGGCTTTTCTTACTTGTCATTCAATATATGCCTTACTCTATCAAGACTGCCAGTAAGCAAAAGTTCTTTGTTGACTTTGTTCCCATTAGCTATGGGATTGAAAGCACCAACCCATTTCACACCCACCATCACAGTGTCATTTAAGATATGTATGGCATGAGAGAGCAAACCACGGGACAAGCAGGCAGTGGTTCTGGCTGTCTACCCCACAGCCCAAAAATGGAGCCTGTCTGTCACAGTGGCAGGACTCAAGACACTTTCAGAAATTAAACTTCTTCTAGGTAATTCAAGTTGAGCACTAAAAAACAGGAGCTTTCCAAGTTCCCTGCAAATCTTGGTTTGTCTCCTTTCCACCCTAAGCCACAAGACACTGCCTTATTTTTTTTAAAAAACATCTACTACAAATATCACATAAAACCCCTCATGCCTATGGTTTTTGAATAAACTGGTTTTGTAGGCTCCAAGGGCACCATGAAAAGCTACTTCCAGAACAGACTTGCCTGACATGTCTTTTCACTGCCCTGCAGATTTAGAGTATAAAACACCCACCAATAATGGACAGAATAATATCCAAATGGCTTATTGTGAGCATCAGGATAGCTCATAGTCAGGCACTGAGTTATTTAAAAAAAACCAGTAGCTGAGTATTTTGTATTTTTCAGGAAGAAGAAGGTAAAAAAACAAACTGAACTACCCAGGAAAAAAAGCCAATACCGAAAGATAAAAAAAGAACACTCAGTCTAAAGGCAAATACCCAGAGGATAAACACCCTAAGAAAGCCTGAGAAAGAGGAGAGCTATAAAAATGAAGATATTTCAAATAGTTAGGGGGTGTTTTCTGTTCTGCTGGAAGTATTCCCCTGCACATGTTACCTATCTGCTTCTACAAGCGGAGATGAGTGATCAAGAGGTGCATTTCTAAGACAAAGAAACATTTCAATAAGGCAACTTTCACAAGAAAAGTCATATACTCATTTTCTATGAATGACCATAGCTCTTCTCATGTCAGCTCTTCTCTACTTACAGCTTACAAGGGGGTTAATACCTTCAGAATGGCAAAAACTAAAGACTCCTAAAGAGGATGGAGGCTGCATTCCTCCAAGGTCCTACATGAACCTCAGCAAGACAGACGTGAATCTGACAATGGACTTTGGGCTTTCAACACAGCAGGCTCCATACAGTCAAAATGCACCCTTGGACCATCATCTCTCTCACCAGTCTAAACTGAGAAAGCAGCGTGCTCTGGCTACAAGGGCTGCCAAAACAAAACAACAGCTTGAGTGGCTGCCAAAAAGGCATGCACCAGCTGGCACTTCAGTCTAGGACTAGTCATAAGACCAGTACCCAAACAGCATGGCTTTTCCTCTCCAATTGCCTCTACTACAGATGCAACACCGGAAAGTGTACGCTGAGTCACACCCCAGCAAGAGCTGTTAAAAATACAGATTCAATACATTGTTTCACATCAGTAACCACCATATTAGCATCTAGTATATTTTTCAGTCCTATAATATTTTATAGCTAATAAAATGGTACCATAATTGCTAGTTTATAGCTAATAAAAGGTACAATACTAACTTTTCACGTTCTTCCACTGACTAATTTGGTTAGTTCTATCTCTTAGTAAGGCTGGTGGATGTGGACAATTATTTTCAACAGTAAAACAGTCCCTACAAAATTTTTGCAGCTAAATCATGCTGTCAAAAAGCCTATTGATTAGTGGGCACATTTTTTCTTTCCTTCTGGGACTAAAGGCAGCAGCAGAAGAGGTTCCACAGGATAAACTGTCAAGGGAAACTCTTCTCTTCAAAAATTAAGAAACAGGAGCTTGCTGGTCTGTAGTCCTGCCCATGAGACAAGACCTTGCTCTGTACCTCTGGCTCTACAACATTTTCAGTTCCAGACCAGCTCTGCACATCATATGTGGGGACATTGCAGTCTTTTCCATCATCCATTCCTGAGTCCAGCTCTTCCTGGAAAGGACAGCTTACGCTAGAATTAGACATCCTAATTATAAAATTCATACAGTGATGTGTGACACATAAATTCCCTGCACACAAACATGATTCCTTCCTTTCTCTTTCTGTTCTATCTCCTTAGCAACACAATACTGCTCAGCACTGAGGCCTCTGAAGGAGAAAGAGGAAAGGTAAGTACAACGAGAAGAGAATATATTGCTCAGCCATCTTTCTTACCAGCTGTGGATTTTCCACTGTGACACGTGTTCATTCGAGTTAAGTGTGCTCTTAGCTTGCTGTCAACAAGGAAACCACATGCGCATGTGCACGCACGAGCAGAGAGGAACATACACCCCAACAGTCTGGCACTAAGCTGCTATCTCCTAAACACATATTTATGCTGAACAACTGAGTGTCACTACCCTGTCAAACTCTTCCCCTTGAAGTGCTGAGGGCTTGCACTGTGTGAGGAACAATCCTAGCTTGTGTTTCTGAAGAGCAAAATTCTTGGGGAATGCTAATGACCAGCATAACCCTGGTGTTTGGAAGGCACTAAGGACTTGTACACTGCTTTCCATATCCCTTTAGTTGATTCTCCTTTATCCCCTGCTGCCACCAATCCACACAGCATTTGCAGCACATACGATGTTAGTCAAACCAGTGGTAGTTTGCCAGCTATAACTAACCATGTAATCTGTGGGTTGCATAGTGTTGTGTTAGGGCTGGAGCAGCAGAAGAGAATCACGTCTTATCTCTTTTGTTATAAAATTGACCTGTACACAGAGGACATTCATCCCCCTTTGACAACAGCCAGAAGGTCAGACAGACAAGCACATCTGAAAACAGCCTTGGAAGGGAACTACAGCCAGACTGTGTGAACAACATTCCCCTTTGCTATTTGAATCACCCCCTTCATGCTCTGATTGCCAAGATACAGCCTTCAAATCTGAACAACAGGCATAGGTTTTGTGCTACATCATTTTTGTTAAAAGAGCTCAAATAGGCTCCTTAAAATGTAACAAGCTGGCCACATCTACTGTCAATAATGGTGTGTGCAATAAAGGGTAGCAGTTCAAATACAGAGAAATTGTTCCCCAGCTGGAACCCTGGCTCAGGAAGAGGCACCTTTAACATTGAAAGTCTGCCTAAACAGCTAAGGACAGTTTTAGGCTCATGTTTCAGTGCTCGCCTGAGGTGACATCTGCAATAGGTGGTAGTAGAGAGATCTGGGAATGAGAAAAGAAGGAAAAATAGTAGTATGGCAGAATGGAGCAAAAGAAGAACAGGCACTGCCACTCTACAAACTTGCATCAACTAAATGGGAGAGTAAGGACAAATCTGTCTCCTATCACCACACACAGATGGTATGGGCATGTAGTTTAACAGTGCACAATCCCCAGTACTCTTAACTTTATTAATAGTACTTTTCCTTCATCTACAGATTCAGCAGAAGAGCAGAAAATGCATTAGATGATTACAGGAATATATCTCTTGACTGCAGTGACTGAGTTTGCTGCCAAAGAGGAAAGCTAGATAGGAAGGGATAATATGTGGAGGGAGAATAATGAACACTTAACAAAGGGCTGAAAGAGATCGAGGAGTTGAAAATACTGACTGTATTTCTTTAGCTTTCTGCTAAAACTATTGCTTGTCCTGACACAGAAACCCTGGGGCTTTGTGTGTACATGTGTGTGGGTATTTGTGGGGCCACGATGGTTTCTTCTTCGGAGGAATGAAAAGAGAAAGGCAATGCTTTGCATCTAAAACAGAACATAACTGTTTTTCACAGAGGTGCTTAAACAAAAGCAGAACTGCAGAGGTCCCTACTTGGTTTATCCTGTCCCTCATTCTGAGCAAACAAAAGATAATCCAGGGATAAAACAAAAGATAATCCAAGAGGAAGCCCTCCGTGGGGGAAGGGGAACGGGAAGAGGGGAGACAAGGGCAGAAGAGCACTTAAGGAGATGAAGCTCTTGGAAAGGCAGGATGTGAAAATGATCAAATTTCCTTCCCATAAAAGGATGGGGTCTCTTGTTTATGTCCCACACATCCTCTCTCCACGCATATTCTCTGTTGGTCTGGTGTACCCAGAGGCTTCCTAGAGCCTTTATTGTATTACAAAACATTTCCTTATCACAGCCGAGAACCTTAGTGCTGCATTAAAAAGATGGGTAATTTTCTTAAGCCTCTTTTAAAAATATATATAAATAGGATTAGCTGGATAACATGTTCAGATGCAAGCACATTATTTGATTACTCAATAGTGGATCTAGGTTTCACCCAGGGCACTGCCAATCTTCAGCTGGGGGGGTGCGAGGGGGAGCAGTGCTCATTGTTCGATCCTGTCAGTGCTGTCAAAAGTCATTACAGGGCTAATTGCCTTTGCTCCACCCTGATTTCTTATCATTTGGGATTGGGGATGTGGAGAAGGGTATCCTTTTGGTTTTGTTTCTAAATTCAAAGAACCCAGCTTTCAAAAGCACTCAGCACCAAGCAAGGATGACCAGATTTTTCAGACAAGCTCGGTGTTCATTGAAGTGGTAAAAAACTGTAAAAAGGAATTGGCACTGAGTGGCCCTAACCGAGGCTCTCACTGGGAGCTGCTGGGTGCTCAGCTCACACCTCATTTCTGAGTGCCCAGAGGAAGACTGTTGCATGTCAGGCTCTTCAGGAACCTTGGCTCTGGGCACCTGTCAGGATTTTAAATCTGGGCCCACACAGAATGAAGGTGCAGAGTATTTCCCACTTCAAACAGATGTCAAGGGTGAGATTTAAAACTGTAAGAAAAGATTCACTAATTAGCAGAAATGCACAGAGATCACTGATCTTACACAAAACAACCTTATGAACTTGAACTCTAAGATATGTCTAAATCACTCTTGTGCTTTTCAAAGTGGTGCCCTTTTGTCATCTGTTATTGACTCTCCCCTGCTACATTCTGAGGGTTGAAACAGGTTGGACTCTGTGGTAAGAGAAGACAATGATCATACAGAAATTAAGTGCTTTTTTCCTACAGGTTTCCTATAAATTTGGGGCACAAGAGCCACACACACTCCCCATCCCTCCTGCCATACACTCATGTTTTTGTGAGGCCCATCAGTTTTGCGAGGCCCACCCTGCCAAAATGTGGGCAGCCAGCAGTGGTGCTCAGGTTAGTTCTGGAAGCAGAGCAAATAGAGGGAGCTCTACCTTTGTGAGGGCACCAGGCTCACAGGACCAGGAGACAGAAAGCTTTGGAGATGCTTTGTAGAGAGGTCCATCACTGAAATAGTCTAAGGCCCTTTGGATGTCCTTTCTGCTTTAAAAGTATTAATAAGAGCTGCTCTATGGACTGAATCCTGTGCCCACAACAGACACCAGCAGGGTTCAATCAGACCTACACCTAGTTCCACCCACATTTTTCTCTGTGCTGTGGGATGGAAACAGCTTAGGCTGCTTAGGAAGTATTCCCCATCTGCCAGCCTGCCTGGCCACCGAGGCAGAGAAGACAGGGGAAAAGTGGAGGGCCTCTCCTTGGTTCAGGGATTGAGGCAGTGGGACAGGAGGACAGAAGGGGCCTCTCTCTGCTGGGAGACAGGTCTCTTGTCTTGGGGAGCTGGCAACTCCATACCAGTCACAAAACTCTCTGTTTCTTGAACACCATATTAGGAAGCTGCATTACCTGTCACAATGGTTGCATTTAAAGGGCTTTGCACCCGTGTGCTTTCTGTAATGCCTTGTGAGCTCATCACTCCGTGCAAAACGCCACTCGCACCCTTCCCACGAGCACTTGTAAGGCTTCTCACCTGCAGAGGGGAGGAGAGAACAGTCAGTGTGGCAGCAGGATTACTGAGTACTCAATTTGCAAGCCCTCTGTTATCCCACCTTGCCTCTGACCCATTAGAGCAGCTTAGCCCATCACACAATTCATGGCCAGTGTGGGATGGAAACAACTTAGGGCTGATGATGTATTGTACTGAGGATAGTTCCAGTCCAAATTTTATCACTGCTAAAATTCTTGCACAATCTTATTTCCCATTTCTAACAAAACCAGGCAATTACCCTTCAAAGAAACCCCGAGAATGTTCCCAAATGTCTATGCAGCTGTGTGGCTGAAGCTTGAGTCTCAAACAGCTTTTCAGTTTTCTCTATCCTTGCCAGATGAATTACTGTGGTACTTGAGTGACTGTATTAACATCTGAACATTCTGCAGATGTGCACCACTCCAGAGTGACAACCACTACTGCATTGCATGCTTTACCCTGAGTCTATTTACCCCTTGCATGTTCCCCCCAAGCATTCATGCCTGCTGCCCCCAAGGACTGCACCTTCTTTGGTCGCCTCTGACAACAAAAACTGTTCCTTGGTTCAAGAAATCATGTGTCAGGCAGCAACTGCGAGAGGATACGTTTTTTCCTCTTTAAATCAGCTGGTCCTCCAGGTTTTTTGCACAACACCTTTATCAGATGTTTCTGCCTCAAAATATTAATGGTGCCACTGAAGGAAGTGGAACAGTGCAGTTGTAAGACAGGAGAGATTCTAGTCTGCTGGTAGGATTTGGACTCAATGATCCTTGTGGATCCCTACCAACTCAGGAACTCTATGATTCTGTGTTCACATCTACCTATCTTCTAATGCAAATCAGTCTCCATGAATCAAAGTCTGCCATGGTGTAACATCTGCGGAGTCTTAACACCTTCTGATGAAGAATTCCAAGGTCTCATGACTCCCTTTTTCTTATTCAGTGCACATGCATTGGTGTGCATTCAAATTTAATATCTTCCCCCCCAGGACAAATGCTCCAGTGCATCTCCTCCTATATAAACTCCACATCACTCTTCCCTATGCAATCAGGACCGTATGGATGCATTAGGAGAGAGCTGAGATAAAATGCAAACAAGAAATCACTTTCACTACCAAGCTTCTAAGATAGGAATTATAAACAGAGAAGGGATTATTACGTAATTTCTTAAAATTGCTAAGAAAGCGATCTTAAAAAACCCACCATGGACCACACTGAGGCTGCAGTCTGTATGACCCCCTAGGCCAGTCACACGAAACAATCACTTGACCACAGCAGACAGTGCAGAGACACAGATGTCTATATTTAGTGTGTCTATTCAGCAAGAAAAGGAGTGAGATCTGATTATGGGAGACCAATGTATTTCGTGGTGACAAACTGGAGAGGCCAAAAAAGCAAGAAAAGTGACAAGGGCAAGAGAAGTGTATCAAAGTACATGAAAAAATGCCATTCTCACTCATGAGTGAGTTTCTGTGGACTTCTTTTGCACAGGCAGCTCTGCTGCCCAGTGGTCATCCCCCCCAGAGAGAACAGCAGAGTGGGTTGAGACCTTAATTGCAATTGAGTCATTTTACTGGCCTCTGAGAAGCTTCTTTGGCTCAGTAGTTCAACTGGGGTGAAGCACTGAAGAGGGGGTAGCAGCTGGCAAGACTACACCAAAATATCCATTTGTCCCACAGTCCCTGAATGCAGAAAGGCCAGCCTGGATGTCTCTGTTGTGTGTCACAGTCCCCCATGGGAAAATGTCCAACAGGACAACGGACTGAGCCAACAATAACACTACCCCACTTAGAATTGCCTGCCTGGTCATCTCTGCAGACTTGCTTCTTGTTCTTTTACTCCTTGAATAGGATTTCTTCAGGAAAATAAAAAGCAAGAAACTTCTTGTTAGTGAGCCAAGTGCTAGAGTCTTATTTCTGGGCTGGCTACTCAACTGTAACTGAAACACCGTCACCAGTGCTGGCCCCAAACGCTAGAACTGCAGTTGCAGCACTGTCCCCATTAGCCCTTGACACCCTACCTGGCATCCTGCATCTGCTCTCCTCAGAGAAGAGGGATTTCCCCAGCCCAGGTTCTTTGCCTGTGATGGTGTACCGGTTTTGTCTGAACAGTTCATGCATTATTTTTAAAAGCTGTCAGTAAATAAGCCTCAATGATAACTCAGCTTCCTTGGTTCTCTGACGCTCTCTAGTGCCTACATTAGAGTGGAGACAGCAAGGCAGACAAAGTGCCTTGCAGCACATTTGCTGCACATGCTGCAAAGCAAACGCAGAAGATGACTGCTCAGCCAAATCTGGCAGGTACAGCGAGTCTGAAGGATACAGTCACCTACAGAGCAGAAGGGTGAAGGAAAAACATCTCGGGCTTTCTGTGAAATTATTACGCTATTGGGACTGAGGTGGAGTTTGGCTTGTTAACATTTGTCAGGAGCTTTGAAAATGTACAGTGCTATACATAGGTTACGAGAGACAGAAATGCCAGGCACGACTACTGGTAAACCCACAGGATGCCACACATCTCTGTTACTTGCTGCAGGGACTCCTCTCTCAAATGTTCTAGCTCTGGCCTTGCACAGCCCTGAGCTGAGTTTTGTTTTCAGATGCTTTTCCTCTGTAACCCAAGCCCTGTTCCACAAAATGTCAGGCAGTACTTCTTTGTGCTCCCTACAGCCTGCTGGCATACTGTGCTCCAAGTGGCACAAGATAAATGCAAAGGAGCACAGTGACCTTTAAAGACACGTCAGACAGCTCCTTGACCCAGAGACCTCAAAGAGGTTAGATTTCCTGCCCTCCTGCAGCTACTCAAAAGCACATAAGGGAAGGGAGAGACCTGCCTATCTCTGCACGTGAAGACTAAGAAAAAACCGCTCCTTTAATGGCTGCTTTCACCTTACGTGATGATGAAACAGAAGTGTATCTTGCCAAAGTGAACATATGTAGATGAGAGTGAAGAAGGAGGGTCCTCCTGCCTCACTACTGGCAATAGCAGGGAGAAAAAATGGGAAGGATCCTTTCCATGTGCTAGGCTGTTGTTGCAGAGCATTAGTGAGAATAAAAGAATAGATGATGAATTCCCTTCTGCTGAAGGCAATGGCAAAACTCCCACTCAATTCTACAGGACCAGGATCTCACCCTTTTTAAGAAATTAATTATGAACTTCAAAATCCACTGAAAAATAGCAATATCAGAAAGCTGTGCCACACTGACTTTTTTCTAATTCCTCAAATTAATAACCACACTTAAAACCCATGCCTGCAAGCCACTCCCAGGAAGGAGGCTCTACTCCTTAGGTCACCTTTATTCAACACAAAGATCTGTGCAGTCCTTAAACAACTACATAAATCCGCATTTATATAAATGCATTCAATGGAGGAGGCAATGGTCATCCAAAAAGAAGCTGATACCTGGGTAGGCAGCTGTTAAATACTCAGCTCTTTCAGTTCAGAACATGCTCCACACCATGGGGCCGGTTCAGATTTCACACATCCACAAATGCACCTGGGAAGGGCAGGCAGCCAGCAATGCAGACATATGTTCAAGAAGTGAATTATGCAATTTTCCGAGATGAGCACTAGTGTTAAAACAATGAGCCATTTTCTTATGGAAAATCTAGGACTGACCCATAACAGTGGCTATCAGCTTTCTCTAAGCTTTTCTCCTGGGAGGTGGAGATGCTACCTAGTGATTTCAAGCTTCCTGACCACATTCTAGTTTAATGTGCATCAGAGAGCAGCACAGCGCAGTGAAGGTGAGCTGCAGAGTGAAACAGTGGGTCTGCAGGACCCAACACCCGCACCATGTGCGTTTGAAAGGTGTTATTCCTGTCTAGCCACAGCCTGGTCCTGCGGCCTGTCCACAGACGAAGCGTACCACGTGTGCATTTGCAGAGCACCTCCTGGGATATGCCATCCAAAACCACATCTATGCTTTGGCCACGTTGAACCAAAGCAATGAATGGGGGCAACCAAAGACTCATCTCAAAAGAGGTCACTTGATCATCAGGGAACACACACATAAGACACATCCTGAGCTGCCTGATGAGGATCCCCAAGGAGCAGCCTGTGCACGCCTGCCACAGCAGAGAGCAGTGTGCTGAAACCTACTGGTCTAGAAGGACCATATCACCAAAAAAGCGAGTGGTACAGAAACACTATTAGCCCTTCAGATATACTGTAGTGTCTCAGTCCATCGTGACGGCATACTTCTGCAAAACAGACTCTCTTCATTGTGGCTGTGTCCTGTGGTCCATAGCATATTTAATCTTTTCATGTTCCTGGAGTACATTTTATGCCCTGAGACTGGGATGCTCCTGGAGTAGGCTCTCTATTCCACTTCTGTTTATGGCACCTCCCACAACCTAGTTCTTCTTCTAAAAGTACCCCTAAAGCACACTTCAGTACAGTCAGGCACTCCATCCAGGTAAAGACCTTTGAAAATTTATGGGAAACATGCAATAGTGAAGCTGGAATTATGAGTCATAACAGAAAATTCATCAGACTTTGGCATCCCTGAAATCAGGTCACTATTTCTTTTGTGACTAAGATAAATGCAAGACTAAATATTAGGCATCTAGTTACAAAAATATACAAATGATTGGTACAGCTTTTTCTTGAAAGCCAAAAATTTATCATTGTTAAGTATGAAAAAGCCAAGCACACAATCCCATTTACACTACTGTGGTAAACACATGCTAGGTTTTCAGCAAAATATGACTGATAGAGCTGGGCTGGTTCTGTGAACACCACACTTGTCCTTGGGACTTCTCCCTCCATTTTCCAGCCTCAGGCAGTCTTGGTAAGCTTCATCTCATACAACTTTATATATTGAAATTGCCATCTATGGTTCTTTTTCAAGTTAATGGAGAGGCAAAGGCATGTGTGGACTCTGACATATCAGTCATACTGGGATGGGAGGTGAATTTCTCTCCTTTGATGGTGCAGAGGGCTAGGAAAGCAGCTCAGCTGCAGGCACCTGTTATCTCTGCTCTCCAGGCATAAACCAGCGAACATCAGGTTTTCTCTCCGACATATACTTAGCTTGTAAACCCTGTACAAGCCTTTGCAATAAATATTTCCTCACAAAACACAGCAATGGGGATGTTGTCTCTTCTCAACATCCAGAGACCCCCTGTCCTTGCCACCTACATCCCGCAGGTACCCTCTAGGTCCCGGGGACATTTCTTTTGTATAAGGAGCACAGCAGCATTTGCTACAGACATCTCACAGAGGCTGTTTCAACAGAGGCATTAGTTGAAACATTAGGTTACAGGATGAAGAGTAGGTACATAATCAAGATCAGCTGAGGACATGATCACAAAACTACAGCATACAATGAGAATATTATAATTCTTATTATTTATTGCCAGCCCCAAGGGTTAAAAAGTCACGAGTCTACTCTTCCATAGAAATAATGAGATTTTAAAGAAGAAAACAATACTATTTAGAGATCATTTGCCTTCTGCTTTCTAGATAACCTAGGGCCATGATTTTAAACTTCTCTTTGCAGCCTTGCAGGCTAGAAGATTTATTATGAAACACAGAGGAAGAAGTTTGTTCTCTATTCCCTGAATTTCAACAGCAGGGATTTTAAGAAGAAAACTCTCCAGATTTTGGGACGTGAATGATAAGATCACAGAGTTCCAATGCTGTAGGGTGAAATCCTGGCTCCATCCAAGTCATTGGAAAAACATCCATTAAGGCTCGAGTTTCACCCTATATCTTTACAGAATTAAAAGTAAACAAAGATATTATGATTATACATCCATATCTATTTCTTTATGCCTCCCCTGCACCCCACTTTGAATACCACACCACAAACATATGTTGATAACAGGCACTTAGTAAAACCATCAGGTAGCTTAAGCCTGGAGTCCTGCAGTGAACTTCAGAGGAGAATCACAGTCAAAAT
This sequence comes from Manacus vitellinus, assembly GCF_001715985.3. Taxonomy (NCBI): domain Eukaryota; kingdom Metazoa; phylum Chordata; class Aves; order Passeriformes; family Pipridae; genus Manacus; species Manacus vitellinus. The sequence continues at coordinate 9,348,331 of NW_021939471.1, read as the reverse complement.
CCTTGCTGATACTTCTCCGTGCTAAAATTTGGTAGTGTCATGGGACTCCTTGTGTCAGTATGATGAATTTAGCAAAAGATGCTTAAAGAAACTGAGGGGAAAACCCCACATTCTGTCTGTATGCACATTTTGAAGGCCATTCAAATAAGACATTTGTTGCACTATGTTTGAAGAGCTCCTTAATATGATGTTACGTAGCTACACAAAGCTGGCATGCAAAAGTGTGTTTAAGAAAACAACAGAAAAAAATCAGCATATGTTCTAATTGACTGCGAATTGTTTACATATAGTTTCAGGATCCAAAAAAAAGTCATCTGAAAGAAACACAAATATTTCCTTCCTTTTTAAAATCTGTGATTTAAAGGCTATTTAAAATGAAACTAATTCTAAAAGTCTCAGTGTCTAAAAATATATATTGAAAGACAGCTTCAGCTACACCTGTTTTAAGACTGGCGTTCCTGAAGAACCAGACAAACTGCAAAATTATAACTGAAAAAAGAATTAAATGCAAGATTTCTTGCCTGGGTTTTTCCTATAAGGAAGCTCTAGGGCCTGAGCTGTGCGAAGAAATGTGTGAAGAATCAAGTAGTGCCACGGGCTTTGTTAACAGAGCGTTTTGATAACTTTCCTTGCTACCCTTCCTGAGAAATCCTTTTGGGACCTGCTGTTCCTGGGCTGGTGAGTGGGACCATGCCACTGCAGCAAGCATCGATGTCACTGCAAGCTGACCCAAGGCACCCTTCAGAGGCCCGTGCCCATGGCGATGTTGCCAGTGCAGACACAAGTCACTCAGAAATGCCAGAAGCTGGTGTGGTTTCAGGAGAAGCAGCCCCCCAGATTGCCTCACAGAGAAATGCCAGGCAGGCATTCCTATTTGCCTTGCAGTTTATTATGAAAGTCTGCCTCAGCACAACGGGACGCCTAATGTGGAACATCACATTAACAATATTTTATATTTATGTAGCACTCTTCATCTCCAAGGGTCCCTGAGAGCTTTACAAGCTACATACATGGCATACCAATGAAGCCAAGCCATAATTCTTCTAATTAGCTGAACTTCAGCACACAGCACATGGCACAACAGAAAATGTTACTGGTCACTCCTCTCTTCCTGTGTAAAGAGCTACATGTTATTTAATAGAAACATGTTGCAGAAGGACTCCTGAAAAATGAAATATAACCAGATAGGTCTCCTTAACACCAGTGCCTGTCCTCCCTCATTACAGACATACTCTTTGTCAAATATGAGACACAGAAGAGGAGTTGCCCCAGACCTGCTGCTTGTTAAATATCTCAACTTCCACACCAGATTCAGCATGTTGCCATCACACGGCTCAGGCAGCTGCTCTGAGAAAAGCCAGTGAGCAGCTGCAGTTCAGCGCACAACAACATCACTCTCTTTTTAAGATTAATAAGTTCATTTCTTTAGCAAAAAGGAAGAGCAGGCTATTTAATACATACATCCTCTGGAGATCAATGCTACATCTAAGCGTATGTGCGTGCAACCCATCAACCAGTAAAACTAATTACAAAAATCAATTTCAGATACTTTTCTGAGCCTTTCATTCCTCAATATACTCCTAATTGATTTTTGTTGGAGAATAGGAAGCCTAATTATTATTTTTATTATAAAAAGGAATGCCGGGGGGGGTGGGGGTGCAATGGTCAGTGCTTAACTGGCTCACCAATGTTTTCTACTTGAAAAAAGAGAAAAAATAAAAATAATTTTAAAAAGGCATTTTATTCACAGTTTTGCCACCTGCTGGAAAGATGGAAAAGCCTTTGAAAGGGTGACAAAGCACAAGAGAAAAGCTGGCAGAAGACAGTATGGGGCAGAAGAGGAATGTGACTGGATTGTGAAACACACAATGTGAGAAGGTTGTACCTATTTTTAGATGGGCAGAGATGATCAAGTGTAAAAGCAGTACATTTCCATGAATGATGTACAGCTCCTTTGATCCTAAAAGGTCAGCAGTGCCCTTACAGAGAGATGGTTCTGATCATATCTATATTAGAGATGGGGGAAAAGAGGTTAAGAAGCAAATCCAATGTCCAATCAGTCTTTCTACAAACTTCAAAGCTTCGGATTAGTCCCTAAGGGCCTTGCCAAAGCTTGTCTACTGAGCCAGCAGCAGTCTTTAGCATGTAGCCATTCAGGACACAAAAAGAAACGAGTTTTTGCAGCATTATGTCTTACACACACATAAGCACCTAGCACACATCCACAAAGCCCACTTGTCTAGTTGAAAAGCAGAGAAAAGCAAAGCATGTAGTAACATCCAAAGAAATGGAAATATTCCATTTTCTTCTCAACTTAAGAGGATTCATTTAACAAGTGCCCACTGACATCCATGCTGAGCCCTAAAGGTGGGGAGGAATGTCATGCTTTATCTCCCTGGGTCTATGCAAGACTCCCATCGTCAGTGATAAAGCCTTCGAAATTTGATCTCCGTTCAAACCCCTTCTCTGCAGCTCTTCTCTGGAGGAAGCTCCTGGATGGTGGGGAGCAGGGCTGGGGGACAGATGCCGGCGCCAGCCCAAGCATACAACCCACACTTCTACCCCATTAATTGCCTGCACATCCTCCCCCAGTCGGGCCCTAGGGACAGCAGCAGAGCGACAGGCCCAGGCGGGCACCCGGCAGCAACACCAGCAGCAAAACTATCCAATTAAGGCTCCAGAATGAGTGGGGGGTCGGGGGAGGAAAATGAGAAAAGAAAAACCAAAAAAAAAATAAAAGGAAAAAGAAAAGAAAAAAAAGAAAAGCGAAAAAGAAAAGAAAAAATAAGGATGGAGTTGCTTGGCAACAGGAGGGCAGAAGCAGCTGTGCAGCAGGTCGGGCTGGTACCCAGGCAGGCTGGCCCATTAGCGCCCCGCATCTCATGCATTTTGTGCCGGGGTCTCCTAGTAACAGCCTGCGCACGCCAGGCTGTTGCGTGCCTCCCCTCCTCTCCTCCTGTTTCTCCCCATCATGCGAGGCATCACTGTTTGCCCTAATTACACGTTCTCTGCTGCTTCAAGCTGCCATTACTTCGGTCCCCAGAGAAGCAGCAAGAACTTTAAAAAAAATGTCCTCTAATAAGGGCTTCCAGTTTCAGATTCTGTGGAGCTCTGTGAGCTCAAAGATGCAAGGTAGCAGCAGCAGAAGGAACACATGAAAAAGGAAAAAGATTCAGCAGTTCAGTGGGTCAGATTTTTCCAGGACCCTGAGACATGTTTTTCCCCTTTGTTTTTTGTAAGGTATCTCAGAGGGTGGACAATGAGACAGCCCTTTAAGGAACATGGCACAAATTTACATCATCTGGAGCAGTGTATCGAAGACATCCGCATTTTAGGTCAATAGTTTCTGAGAAATTCCAGACTATATATAAAGGCAAATAGGCCAGGAAAAATATGAGACATATAGGGCCTAGAACTGATGAAAAAAATAAAGAGGAACAGACTCCCCCTTTACAGATACTAACACTTTAAATGATTTTGCTCCATATTTTTGCTAAAGAATGTGAGGTTTGCTTATTCAAACTAACTATTGCAGTGTTGATGTTTTTAAGCATTTATCATCTTCTCCCTTTTGCCACTAAAAAATCAGAGAAAGATGACCAAAAAACAATGCAGACTGGCAGAGACAGCACAGGAATAAAACACAAGAGGAAAAGAATATAAATTCCTTTCTCTTTCCCAGTTTTGTCAACAACAAAAGTGGAAAAAGAACCAAGATTTCAATCATTCAGATACTGGATTTGATTTGGGGGTGGATGCAAAAGGGAAATAATGTGCTTGGGCTTGAAGAATACACTAACAAGTTCTCCGTGTGAAGGCTGCCCTGGTGTCAAGGCAGAGCTACCTACATGGTGGTAGGCATGTGATGTCTAAAGGAAATCTTATCCTTCCTGGTGCTTTCTCCCTGTTCTTGGGCCGAGGTGGCAGGCTGTACTCGGCAGCGCAGGAGCTCCTTGCTGCTTTACACTGAGCAGGGCTCAGTAAAAAAGTCTTGGCCACACTGCTGGGCAACCCTTGGTGAACGAAGCACACTAGTCTCAAGAGCACAAGGCAGTCAGTAAAGATAATTAATTTTACCAGTTAGGAAGGCACAAATGATTATTTATCCTTAGCTCTAAGGTTGGAACCTGCCCAGGTCATTCATGCTGCCAGGTGAATGTAACTGAAGGAGAACACAAATGTATTATGACATTCCATTGCTGGGTGACTCTGCATCGTCAGGGAGAAAATTTAAAAAATAAATAGGTTTTCTGTATGAAACATATTTGCTAACTCACATTCATAGCCAAACAAAGCCCAGGAAAAGAATCACCTTTGGGATTCATGGGTTTTGCAAAGCATTAATGATAAAATTTTATCACATATCACTCATACGGGAGTTTACATGAGATTATAGCTTAATCCACTCAAGTTAATTTTTACCCAGATATTCACAGATAGAAATCTTCTACTCAAAGACTGTTTTCCACTATATAGGCCAAGTTTTCAGCTAAGCTTGTTACACTGCAGATAGCTCTTTTCTCCCTGCCTCTCCCCAACACACATACCACATTCTCCTACAAAACAAATATTTTTCCTCCAATATCTAAAATAACAAACAACCACCACACTGGAAAAACACCAAATGTGGAAAATTTCACTCTGAGGAAGGAAAGGTTTTGCAAAGATACAGGTGGCCAACAAGACTATGTACAAATTAAAGTTTATAATAACTAATCTATTAGGATCTCTCTGTGTGTGGTAAGAGTCCAGAGGTACAGAAGGAAGGAATAAATCCCCGCTAAGTCTCTGAACGTGCACTGCCATACAGTGAGTACACCTTTTATTTCAGAATTCAGCTGGCCATCAGCTTTTATCTTGAAGCTCACACTTGTCATGATTAGCTTAGCCAGTATACCTGCAAATGTTTTTTCAGCATTCAGTTTTTGTAGCCCCAGTTTTCAGTCCTGAGTTTTGAAGGCCAGACACATCTGGACACCTATCTGCAAATGGGGACTGCCAGGATTGCAAACTGGCCTGCAGTGTTTTAAAGGTTTTGATTCTTACCAAGCCTTCTTCTCATGTATAGAGCTAACCAATGGGAAGATTTTGGTTCTGCAGTTGTTGTCCTGAAACAGGTTCTTTCAGCCCGTGTGCAAGAAGTTGATCCACACACAGAGCTGAGGTGTTTATTTACAGTTCTATGCAGAAAGGGGTGCTGGGTGACAAATCCACAAAGCTAGGTGTAGATTACCTACTGCTTTAGTGAGAATCTGAATCACCACACATATTAGGAAGGGAGTAAGCCCCTTTGAAATTTTATATGGCAGACAGTATCCAATTGATATAGTGTTGATGAAAGGTGATCAAATGTGAAAGGTAATGGTATGTTAAGAAATTATCTGTTATCTCTCTCAGGTCAGTTTGTCCAAGCCTCTGCTCAGGTACGGTTAAGATTTTTGTCAAAATGCTTGAATTTCTGGATTTCCTCTTAACATGTGTTGCCACTTTGCCCTCAAGAGAATTTTGCACAGAAATGTGTCATGGCTGCCCAGCTGGGACACAGCACTGAATGCAGTTGGGACGGAGTCCAGGCACAGCTCCCAGTGCAAATCATGTGGGACAGTCTCGCTTTGCTGCTGGGCTCGGTGTCTGCCCGCAGGCACAGCAGTGGGAGTAGCAGGCTTCAAAATCCACCTGCCCACGTCGTCCCAGCTCAGCTTCACTCTTCATCGCCTGCCGGCCAGGCAGAAAACACCTTTGTGACACCACAGGGCCTTGTGTGACAGCGGCACATGATGTCACAGTGGCAATAGTGCAAACACATACAAGCAGGTCCTCCCAGTTCTACCTCAGCCTTCACTGCCTGCCAGATGAGCGGAAAATGCCTTTGTGACACCACAGAGCCTTGTGTGACAGCAGCCCACGACGTCACATCGCCAACATGTGCAAGCACCTATGGACTGGGAAACCACTCAGTTCACGTGGTCACTGCCTGAACTCTGATCAAGGTGACAGGCCAAGGCAGCTGCATGTCAAGATTTTATCCTTGGGAGAGACCACGATGAGGCTCATCCTGGTGGTCTTCCTGACCATGGTGCTCTACAGGCTGTCTCTGTCACCCACTGTCGTCAAGTGCATGGTTGAAGAATGGATCAGTAGCATCGACCCTTGCAATCCCCAGGACTGGGTTAGGGTCAGGATGGACACCGTTCCCAAGGGCCCAAAGAAACCACCTATTGTCACCAAGACCATGTCTGCTGAATGCTCCAGCACCATTGCCCTTTGTAATCCCCAGGATTGGGTCAGGGTCAGGACAGATATCGCTCCTGAGGGACTGAAGCAATCACCCGTTGTCCCAGAGAGTGCAGCCTCTGACCTGCTCTACCCTCTGTGCCAGATTTGGGACTACCTTGCCAGCTGACATGGCCAGGATGCTCTGTACAGCCCAGCAATCTGTGGGGCTGCTCAGCATGGCTTGTATTGCCTTCTGCATCTGGAGAAATGTGAAGAAACCTCAGGGACAGGGAAGGGAATGGATGTCCTCATCTTCAGTAGGGACTGAAGATGCTGGGAAAAGAGCACCTCCAGGTGATCCAAACTGTTCTACAGGATGGAGGCCGAAACCGGCCTGCTCCTCAGGGCCATGAGGCTTTTCTACCACCTTCACCTCAAAGAGCTCTGCTGAACCTACAGACGAAGGACACTTGACAAAACAAACAAGATAAGGCCAGATTATGAGGAAAAAACAATCCCAACTCATCAAACTAGGGAAAGTGTAATTCCAGCAGAGAGAGATCACGACCACCAACTCACAGCACATCGATTCAAGAAACCCATCAATTCAAAAAAGACTGAGCATGCAGACTAATTAGCAAAAGAAGCAAATAATTTAACCAACGGAATATTAATTAATGAACTATAACTTGTAGCCAAGGAATATTAATGCCTTTGTTTCTGTTGAATGTTGTGTGGGAGTGGCTAGACCGATGGAGAAAGACCAGTTGGCAGTGCAGAGGTAACCCCATTTGGGTTGCTTAATTGTGGCAAGACATCGCTGCCTGGGCAGAGAAGTTGACTGTGAAAGTTCATCACGTACATGCACATGTACCCAAGAGTCAGGCTACTGAAAAACACTGCAACAACGGACAGGTGGATTGGGCTGCCAAGATTAAAGTGTCTCAACTGGATCTGGACTGGCTAAATAAGGGTGAATTATTTCTGGCTTAGTAGGCCCAAGACACCTAAGGTTATCAGGGAAGAGATAAATATTGATGGGCTCGTGATCAAGGGGTGGACTTATCCACGGACACTATCTCCCCAGTTATCCATAACTGTGAAACGTGCTGCGATCAAGCAGGCCAAGTGGATAAAGCCCCTGTGGTATGGGGGTTGGTGGTTGAAATATAAATATGGGGAGGCCTAGCAGACTGAATACATCACTCTCCTGCAAACCTGCCAAGGCAAGCACTACATGCTGACAATGGTGGAAACAGCCACTGGATGGCTGGAGATATATCCTGTACCTCACGCCACTGCCCGGAACACCATCTTGGCCCTTGAAAAGCAGGTGCTGTGGCAACATGGCACCGCGGAAAGAAATGAAGTAGGACAATGGGACTCATTTCAAAAACAGCCTCATAGACACCTGGGCCAGAGAGCACAGTATCATATTCCCTATCATGCATCAGTAGCTGCTGGGAAAACTGAACAGTACAATGGACTGTTAAAAACCACATTGAAAGGCTTTATCAATTGAGCGGGCCCTGCCCAGTTAAAGCCTGCACGCACTACAGATGGGGATAAAGTCCCCATGGTGCATATGAGGAATAAATTATTCGGGAAGACAATTTGGCTTAGTCCTGCCTCAAGCAAACCTACCTGTGGGATTGTTTTTGCTCAAGGACCTGGGTGCACTTGGTGGGTAATGCAGAGGGAGGGGGAAACGCAATGTGTAACTTGAGGGGATTTGATTTTTGGATGATAACAGTCTGTAATGTTTAACTGTATGATATTGGTTGCTGAATGCCACTGCCACTGTATGCCATAACTATCATGGACAATGAGTATGGACTGATCCAGATACACCAGCTGTGAGCTCCCAACACAGCTTGCAACCACCCAACTACACACCAGCCCTCTGTGCACAGAAGTGGAAATAAATCAAATACCTCAACTTTGTCAATGTACTGGCCTCTTGCACACCAGGTGAAAGAAACTGTTTCAAGACAACACAGGGACACAAAGATTTTGGTCACTCTCAGAGACCTGTGGATAAAGCAGGTCCCATGCAGTAGTTTGTCACCCGCTTTCTGAAATGGCTGCATTATTCTTTGAAACTGCCCTCATTTGACATCCTTGTCTCTCCTTCATTTTGATCTAGTGCTGCACATTACCATTCACTGCTTGCCATGTGGTATTCAATTGACTTTTGAGAATGGTGTAGGACAGAAGTTTTCTGAAGACACAAATACACACACTTTCTCCAAAACTGCAGCAAAAGAGAGACAGAAATTTTTATTCATGAAATCCACTCTGCATTCTTTGCATCAGAAATTTCCCTTTGGCTATCTTTAAGTACACTTTTTCAGCCATGCTAATGTAGGCCTGGCTGGTCTCCCTACTTGCAGTTGGTCTGTGCTATACGCTGGGCACCACCTATGCCATGGTACCCATGGTTTTATTTGGGACCCCACCACCCTTGGCAAAAGTGTGGGCGCCTTAGCTATATTTAAGTTAGCTTCCATGAAGCCTTGTAGTTCATCTGCTCCTGCTTGCAAGTTGCTGCTGCTGGTATGTAGGTATGTGGACTGTGTCCACATGGGGTGTGAAAGACAGGCTCTGGATTAGGAGACGTCCATCGAGGCTGCTGGCTGCTTGCCCAGATGTGACTGAGACTCAAAAGCTCACACTGTGCTTAGGCTAAACCTGATTTTGAGACAAGAGGTAATGTGCTTGGCTTTTCCTGCCTAGAGCACTTCAGCTCTCCCAGTCTGCTTAGGCCCTGCTCATCCAGCATGCCCACCTTAGCCTAAAACAGCATTTCTGAGCACACATCTCCAATTCATGCCTGGTGTGACCTCAAATACTTCAGAAGTGATGATGCTTTGGACAAACGGACAAGAAAATCATAGCTTCTCATTGTTAATTTGCCAATCATATCCAGTGTGGGACAGCAGCAACACAAAGGGAAATTGGCAAAAGACAAATTGGTGGTTTTTTCTTTGAATATTTCTCTGTGAAGTCTATCATTCATCCACTGGATGGGTGCTTCACGAGGGCTCAGGAGTGGATGGATGAGCATAGAGAAAACACTAAATTACAAGCTAGAGAAGGCTCCTCTCCACTTTACCAAGGCAGACTGCCATAACACTTGGTGCACCTGCACTTTCTCTCCTGTAGCTGCTGAACAGATAGCAAACATCCCTTTCTAGGTCTATCCTGAGCCAGAAATCTTCTCACGTGGTAAGCAAAAAAAACAAATAATACCTATTTACAGTTTCAAATGAAAACAATAAGACTGTATTGTGCTATTGGTTTGGCAAATGATGGAGCAGAAACACGGGAGGTCAGAAACCTGAGCAGAACTCAGGTACTGACAATCAAGCAGTGGATGGACATCACTGGTGTCTTAAATGGCAAGGGCTGCTTTTGGCAGGGGCCATCCTCCTACCGCCTGAGAGGTTCTCAAAGATTGTTTCCTAAGCCTAAGCTCTTGCTGCATTGAAATGAGGCTCTGACCTTCCACAGTGAAATCACAACAGTCCCTTCCAAACTTGCCAAACAGCTAAAAGGCTTCAAAACCAGAAAGTTTTAATGAGCTCATAATCAGGTTGACCTCATTTTAACCAGCTTTGATGAACACTTCTTATGTTTTTACACAAAAAAACTTTAAAAAATCCAACACCACAACAAAATACATCTTTCCATTCGGGAAAAGCAACTGTACCCCCCAAAAAAATCCAGCCCTGAAAGGTCTCCTCATACACCCTTCCTCCCTCAATTCCCTTGCTTTCATTTCCAGTGGCAAATTCACCTGTTGCTTCAGGTGCTGTCATGGGAGCTTGAGCATCCTCCACGTCCGTCCACATCCCCTTGGCAGACTTTAGCCCTGCACACAGGTGTGGACTCGCCACAAAGCTATAGGTCTCTGTACAACAAAAAATCTTGGGCTTTGAATTTAATTTCTCCTATGCTACCTATACTGTTCTCCCAAATGCTTTTCCCTAAGTCATTATTCAAAGTCTTGCATCCTGCAGAACTGATGCTGTACTTCGCTATTTGTTTTTTCTTTCTCCTCACTGGCTCTCTGCTCATGGGTGCTACCACATAACACAGTGCAGCAATGCAGCTTCCCATTTATGTGGTATCACTGACACAGAGAGTCTTTATTTTTCCTATTATTCCTTTATTTTATATAAATCTTCTTTATCTATCATCCAGCCTAGTCTCCTCTATTTTGTCTCTTCCAATAAGTTCTAAATTCTGGATATTTCCTCTTCTATCTCCAACACTTGGAGAAAGTTCTTCCCTATTGTTTTAAACCCCATCTCAAAAACCTTCTTGTTGGTTAATGCTCTTTCTCATCTCTTGCTTCTCTCATCTTTTTCTTTGCAAAACAAATAGTAATTTGTTTTCCTGCAGGGTGGATTTGTTTGTTTCAGTTACTCTCACCCAGCACTTTGGATCAAAGAACTATATAATTTAAAATAAGATGTCCTGACAATGTGAAACAAACCACACTTGAATAAGTGCTATCTAAGATTGCACATAGGCTCGTAGCATCCATTTAGGTGGGTATTTCCCACCAGTTTAGGTCTTAGAAACCTAAATATAGATGTGAGGTGCCCAAATGCTATTTCTCAGACTTGAGCTTAGGTTGTATCAAAGCCTGATTTTAGATGGATAAATAATAAAAAAAAAAAAAAACCTGAACCTTCTGATACTCATAAAATGCAAACCCTAGCAGAACCCCGTAAGGGTAATATTTTTATCATTGTCCCAATCTTAAGGATTTCCTGGTCAGTTTATATGTGATGCTTTATCTCTGGCCAGAAAGCATCTGCGCCATCTTACACCTTCCCCTGGCCATTACTTCAAGGAAGGTCGATGGGAATGATTTTGTTAGGAGATAGAAATCTCCTCCAACAGTCTTTGATGTGGGAGACACAGCCACATCCCATGACTAATCTTTCCATAGGTCACAGGCCAGCTCACCCTCAGACTTATTTGCATTCAGACACTCTCCAGCAATATCCTGTTTTCTAATTTAGGAAGTACTGATGATTATACATGGGGTTTGGCTCATTCGAATTCCTTCCCTCTCCACTCTCCATTACATTGACAATTCATCTCCATGCATGTGTGAAGGCAGGATGAAAATTTCTGTCTCTCAAAAGAGACAAAATGCCATTGTTTGCTCTGATGTCTGCTCCCTGCAAGAGAATGTGCTAGGGTTGCATTACCATGACAGTCCTTCTTTAGATGTTTTTACCTCATCCTCACACTGGCAGTGTGGTTTATCCAAACCTACAGCTCACCTTTTCCTCCTGTTTGCAGGCCCAGCTGCTATTTCTTCCCTGACGGAATTCTTTGTTGCAATCTGACAGTCAGTCCCACTGCTGCTCTTAGCTCCTTTACACACCCTTAACTTTAGATGCCTCAGCTTGCTTTGAGTTCAGTCAAATATTTTCATTTCCCTTTCCATACAGACAATGTTTTTCCCTTTCCCTTCCAGATTAAATTCTCTCCCACACAGATGATTGTTTATCCCTCTCCAAAGGTCATCCAGAAGGTGGTTTCATAACCAGTTCGACCATTGATGGGTCTTACAGTGCTGTCCTGATTCTCTTGCAGGTGAGATGTGGGAGAGTAATGTGGGAGATGCACCATGTGTCACGTGTGGGTCTGACTGGGCTTGCCAGCAAAGTAAAACCCTAAGCAAAGATTGTTCCCAATCTAGCAAGCTGCTATCAGTCTATTGCCTGCAGCCCAGCCTGGCTCATCACGCAGCAGTGAGGAACAGCAGCCAGCGCCTGTCTGGTCAGCCTTACATATGAACGAAAGGAATGCAACCTCCTTACATATGAACGAAAGGAATGCAACCTCCTTCCGCTGCCTTCCCACCCCCCTCATGTACTGCAGTAAATCCCTTTGATTCAGCAAGTGGACTTTGCACATGCAAGTTGGGTGATGAGCCCCAATCTGCCTCATTGCCTGTTGAACCCCACACTGAGAGCTCTTTTTCTGCCAGGGCACTCGCACCCTTTTGCACAGAGCCCACACTGGCAGATTGCTCTCGCATGACACACTAACAAACCAAAGGAAAATATCTCGCAATCATTTCAGCCACTGGCTCAGCCACTGACTAAGCCAAGTGGCTATTAGCCATTGGCAGTGCTGGGTTGCATTCGCAACCCATACCACAAAACTCAGCTCAGGCATGAAAAAAACAAAGTACTGATGGAAAAAAGGGCTCCTTGTCCCTAGCCCTGAAGGTTGCAGGGGAAAGGAGGCAGCCTTGCCATTTATAATTCAGTCCCAAATTTCCCCACCTATTCCTCTCTCTGACCCTTTCTTTGCAGGGGCAGGAGCTCCCTGTGGGGAGCCTAAAGAGGTTAGTGTGAACAGATTTAATGTCTGGATTGTACCAGGTCTGAATTAAGGCATCCAATGGTCAGTGTTTTTTAAGGGAACAGAGCACCTAAGCAGTACGAAGGGGTCTGAATGACTTTGTGCTTTGGACTCAAATAAGCTGGTTAGATAAGCCCATCACCTCCCTCCCCCCAGTTCACTCCAGTTATGCCCCAGATGTAAATGTTCAAAGATATTTAGACAACCTGCTTTCCACAGACAAAAATGAGAGACAGGTTCCTACCTGCTCCCAGGTTCTCCATCGAAGATGTGTTTTAACAACAAGGCTGCATTCAGCCCTCATCAAAAAGGGAAACCATGCTTTCTAGACAGCTGTGCACAGCTAGGATATGGGCAGGGGCAAGTTATACGGCTCCTAAGACAGGAGAGCTCCTCTCAGGTTTGTATTCCCTCTTATCTTTTGCCTTCCTGCTTTCCACTTTCCTGACAACCTATGCCATCTGCTTAGGACACAGTAAATGGAAACAGAAACACTCCCATGAAGCACTAAATGGTTTAGGGGTTGGTTAAACCACTGATGGTTTAACTGGCAAAATGAGAAAGGTAGCTGAATCCTCTAGGTAAGGTGCTGGGAGTGGGAGCTGTGGGCACCACACCTGGGCAGCTGCAATCCCATCATCTGATGAACATCTTCCCCATCTGCCAGCAAAGGTGGACTTGCCTTTCTCACCATGTTGAGTGCTGCTGTGGATGGGCAGACTCAACACATCGTGGTCTAAGGCTACTCAACAGAAGCATCACAGGGCCAGTGAGAAATGTTTCTCATGGCTGAACTGTAAAACATGAGATTTCACATGCTGATGTTAGAGGGGAAAAGGTTTTGACCTCAGATACTAAATTCAAGCAGACCTAAAGCTGGGTTCAAAAGCATGCAAAATCTTACAAGGTTTTGACACCAAAGGGTAAAGGTGTTAAAAGATTAGTAGTTTTTGCAAGTGCCCTCCAGGAATCCATTACCCATATCCCCACCTACTGGGTGACAAAAACAGAAAAACTCCACAAGTTCACCCTTTCCGGGCTATTGTGTCACATCCCTGACTAACTTCAGGAAAAGCTATGTAAGACTCATCACTTTCAGCTCAAGGGGGAATACGGGGGTTACATCTGAAGAAACAAGACCACTGGGTTAACTGCTCTCATACTCTTCATTTGTGCCTTCATGGAAGCTATGTTGTCTGCTGGGAGGCTTCGGCTGGGATGTCCCACCAAACAGCTCTGTAGGGGTCCAGCCTCACAGCAGCACTGGTGCTACAAGGAACCAACCTTCTGACCATGTTGATGCAGATTTTAAAATGATTGCATTACTTTCACTGGCTTTCAAATCACTGGATCAGAGGTGAGGTCACTCCTGGCAAGGTGGCTATCCCCAGTAAAAGCACTAGAAAGTCCATATAAAAGATCAAAACCAATGCCTTTTATGTCTTAGTATGATTTATACTTCAGACCATGTAACTTTTACAGGGCTGCCTAGTATATGATGAATGCAGCTCTCTTAACAACCCACATATTTGTCTGATTTACTGCATTGGCCCAACACGTTATTTTCTACCTTGCAAGAACAACCTTGCTTCTAGGAATCTGCCTGCATGATAAGATTGTGAATTAAATGTGCAGTTATCGTAAAAGACCACACATTTTACAGTAAAATTGAGAAAACTGATTACAGCAATCCCTCTGGAAACAAGAATAATCACATGATAAGACAGTGCTAATGGGAATTTATCATCTCTCATCACGTGTGAAGCTTAGAACAAAGCAGCAACGTGTGTGAACTGCATAGCTGTTAATGCCCATGAACACCAGCCGAAAAGCTACCGGAGAGTATGAAGAAATGAGAGGAGAGTGGGGAATTTGAACTATCAAACCTAAGCCAATTCAGTGTGCTTCAACCAGCTTACACAGTGAAGCTCATATACAACGTTTGTAAATGCTATCCAAAATAACAGCCTCACATCTATCCATACATCCTATTCCCTCTCTACCTACACTATTTCATTCAAACTCCATGTCACTCTTTTACTTGTTCTCACTATATTTTAGCACCAGAGAAGTCCAAGATCATGAGTATCTGAAGGGTATGTGCATCTGCGTGCCTACATGTCTGCATCTACACACACGCTGTCTCATGCACATTATTCCTAAACCAAGATCCGAAACACATTTTTCTCTTTCCCCCATACAAAAGGCAACCAGAACCTACCCACGCTATTTTCTATTTGAAGCAAGTAACACTTGACTAAAATTAACATTTTTAAAGTTGTCTTGGAGAAGTGAGTGCCAAAAACCTAAAGTGGAATGCACACTGTTTTAATGTGAATGATATATCTACATCCCTTAGGTAGCCTAAAATTACTCTGCATCAAGCCCCAAAAGACATATGAAACCCCAACAGGTTAATGGTAGGTGGTGAACTCCTCTGTTCTATTGAATAATGGGTACATTTGCTGGCCCCCCATATTTTTCCACTGCCCTGTTTCGTAGACAGAAGCCTGGACATTCATTAGATTTTTTTTCTTTTTTAAATGAGAATAAAAGGAGATGGTTACGGTTACGTGGCAGGAGGACAAGATGAGAGAAGCATCCTACATAAGTACCTGTATGAGTCCTCTGGTGAGCCTTTAAGTGGGAGCTTTTTGTATAAACTTTCCGGCACCCATTAAACTGACAGCGATGAACCCTCTTCTTGTTTTCTGGAGATGCTTCTGTCCCCATACCTCCTTGTTCACTGTCACTTTGCCCGCTTTTTATCGTCCCCGCAGTCGCTGTTGCTACACCCACTTTTACAGAGCTGAGTGAAGTTTTCTTGGCCACCAATTTCAATGTCACTGTGCCATCCACCGCTGAGAGAGTCTGTGAGGTTTTTACAAGGTGGCGGCTGAGCTCTGGCGAGGAAGGAGGAGTTAATGAGGTTACTGCATTGAGTTGGGCCTGGTTGACGGCTGTGTAGCCTTCTGTGGAAGAGCTGGTGGACTGCGAGCTGAGGCACGTCTCAGACAGCAGCTTGTCACGTGAGAGGATAATGTCCATGTTGGCGCTTTTGTCACATGTACTCGTCTCCACTGGTAAAAGGATGGGGTCCAGCTGTTGGATATTGTCCTCTGCATCTGGGGCTGAGGAGGCATGAAGGAAGCAGTCCAAATCCTCACCAAAGGTCTCAGAGATCTTGCGCGGTTCGGTCTGAAGGTATCGCTCTAACTCCAGGCATGTCTGCAGAAGGGAGAGAAACCACTGTTAGACAGAGATTACAGCATAGCTCTCACCTAGGGCAGGAGAACAACAAGGCCCAGTGCCATTCAAAGACATCTCTCATGCACACCAACTCCTTCTCGTGAGATGGTTACACGCTGGGAAACATGAAGATTTGGCACTTGTTTGATGCTGCTGCAAGATGAGTCTGGCAATACCCATGTATGGTAGCAGGTATTATAACAAAAGTGAAGATATGACAACCAGAAAGCACCCACTTTTCATTAAAGTCTATACATTGTTCATGGGTACCAGGGCTTTCCCAATTTTAAGTGTAATCTGTTCAACAGTCACTTCCATATGAAACAATCCTAATGGACCCATTGCCTGGCCACATGCAAACAAAAAGTCACTTCTCCAAATAACTGCTTTCTCTTCCTTCACAAACACTAACTTTCACTCCAAATTTAACTCAGCGTAGCTGGCTGGGGCCCAATCTGTTCCTAAAACAGGACAATTCTGAAGTGTAGCATTTTAAGATAGAAGACAGAGAAAAACTTCCAGTGACACCACAGCTTGTTTAAAGGGCCGAGAGAAGGAAAGGAGACAGAAAAAAATGGGCTACTGTCAGTTTTAGAGGGATTTTTGGCACATCTGGTCAAATGGGGCTTCCTGTGTACAGGACACCGGACTTGCACACAACACACACGCATACCTTATTAAAAAGATGCTGCCACATAAAACGTGTTTCTGCATCTCCACAGCAGTGATCACCAGTACAAGCATGGGGGGAGCCTTCTACGTGAATGTGCCCTATTATGAGGTGCCCTGAGCTTGCCCAAATAAAGCCTCCAGGCACCATCACACTGTCCAATGTTCTTCATAGCCAACAGTATAAACTTTTATTGTTTATAGAAAACCGTCTGCTCTAGTTTCATGAGCTTTTAATGGAGTTTATTAGCACTGTTTTTCATTTCTCACTGCCTGAAAGAATAGCTGGTTAATACCACCACTGTGATTTCACAGGACTTGGATCTAACTAATATTTTTTAGAAACCTCTGAAAACTACTCCTCAGAGAACACTTCTAGACATATTAAGAAAGGGATTTTTGGCAAAAATTTTGAGTCTATGGGAGCTGGTGACCCAACTATATCTCAATCTGGAGAGTCCATCATCTGATCAAGAAATAAAAGCTTTGTATGACTAGAGGAGAGACAGAGACTTCTGCCTTCTGCGTACAAAGGTCCCATCAACAGGAGTGTAAAGAGGCCCCACTCAGCTCTCTAGGAGCTACCAGGTAATTCAGGTTTATTACTTTCAAAGCTCCTATGAAGCAGCACTGCTGGTTGCAGATACAGTGTGGTGGGATGACTTTCAGAGTTCTCAGTGAAATCTGCCACGCTATTATCTGTTGTTTCCTCTTAAAACAATAGCTTATTATAGATCTGAGCTGTAGAGATGGACTTGGACAAAAAGCAACAGAACAGCAATATATGCAAGCAAGATGCCATACTTCATCACGTAGGTTATTTTCAGAGGTATGAGACTGCACAGTCCTGGGGGTGGGACATTTATCAATTGTACTTGCCTTTAGCAAACTTTCCATTTTCTTTATAAGGTGCATTTCTGGGACCATAAGAAACAACTTTAGCTAGAAATCTGGTCTCTCCCCAGATAAGTCCTAATGGGTTTTGGGAGAAGCTTTCCAACACGCCCCACAGTCTTTCAGGAATAAACCCCATCACCAGAAGAGGCAATGCTTTTCAGTTCACCACATCATGTAATTTGGGCTTTCTGGTCCACTTAGCCTTCATCTAGTGGGGCAGAAACAGGTTTAGGGCCTAATAAATAAAAGGCTTCCAGAGGAAAGAGCAAGCATAATCACGAATTAGGGGTGGAAAGGGGGGCAGCAGGGGGGACGAGAGAGAAGGACTCAAGGCCATTAAATCTGATGACAGTGACATGAAATTTCAATTGCTGTGGGATCAGAAAGCTGCATGCCAGCTCTGGGCTGCCCGTGGAGGGGAGGCAAGCAGGAGGTGCTGCTCCTTTAAGGCATCACTACCCCATGACAACAATAGTGGGTCTGACAGTTTTTTCCAGCTTCACCATTAATTTTCCATAAAGAGCAGTTTCTCGATGAGCCCTTTTCAGGCAAAGCCTGATGCTTCAGAAACCTGTAATTATTCCTGGCTCCCCCCTCCCGCAGCCACTGCACCTGTGCCATTTCAAGACACCAGCTGGTCATGTCTTGCCTTCTGCCTCTGAAATCCAAAACCAGTGGATCAAGCCCATCTCCCCATAGAGGGGGGAGAAAAACAACTCCAAGAAACAATATAATGAGGTCCCTCCCTCCCAGCCCCCTCAGCCTCTTCACCAAGTCAATAGCGGGGAAGAGCCTAGCAACACTGAGCCAGAAAAGCCCTGCACCTAATCTGCATGGCAGACAAAGCCTGGCGAGGGGCTACAGCCACAGCCCTTCCTTTACCTCCTGCCAGGGCCCTACCTGCTGCTGCATTTGCCAGAGCAGGCTACTGCCCACAGAAACAAAGCATCTTTCCCCATATGCACTTCCCAGCTTCTGCCAAGTACCTTATGCGACCTTCTCTCCTTGCGGTCCAAATCACCCAGGGAGTGGTGGGGAAGGGTTTAGAAACCAGCCTGCTTTCTTCATTCCTGCCCTGGCATGACAGTTTTTAGGTCAACTAAGCCCACCCCTTGCCTTGAGCTCTGAACTGGAGAAACCAGTCAGGCTGAGACCACCAAGGTTCCCCACTCCAGCCTGGTGGACCATCACAAGAGGCAGGAGAGCTCTCCATTTCCACAAAGCCATTTGCCAGCAAGCGCATCAGAAACTATCAAATTTTTTTTTGTGGAGGCAGCAGGATACTGACCACTACCCACAGAGATATGAACCCAAACAGTTGAATTCAAATGATGGTGAACCCCTGTAGATCTCCTACTTCCACTACAAGTCTGGTAGGAAAATGGTTCAAGAATATCAAAGATAGCAGTGAGATGCTCTTGTCATAGTGCTGCTTGGATGTCCAGCTTCTCCTTAACCATTCATGCAAGAGAGAGGGAGCTTTGTGTAACACACATGACATTAAGCCTGATGATCCTTTGGTTGCTACGTTGCAGGCAACTTGGTGGGTATTAAAATTTCTTACCCAGTGCCTGTAGGATTTACAGCAGTAAAGACTTTAAGAATTGCAATGGGAAGAAGAAGATGGTTCCCTTCAGGAACACAAAAAGAAGATCAGTAAGACTGCTGTTTGCTGTCAAGCCAGTTTCACAGGCTAGGGATAAAAAGTGACCCACTACTTCAACCCATCTGCCCTGATTAATGAGGGTCGTTCTCCTTGCACCTTGCTCCTCAATTTAACCAGTTAAAAGAAATGATGATTCATGGCTGACAAATCATAGGATGTGACTTTGCAAGACCCCACACACTTGCAGAAAGCCAGACAGAAAAGGATGGCAGTCTGGCAGTGGACAATGCTGTCAAGGCCTCAGTCTGATTTTTCAACTTTTGATACAATTGAAAAAAGGCTCATTTCCCCAGCAAAGGAACATTTCCATCACCTCCAAGAAACACTGTGTTTTCTACCTGTAACTCTGAACAGCTCTTCTCTCCCCATATCATAATATCATCCCAGTTCTCTGGGGCACATATAGCAGCAGAATACATGTAAGCTGCACACCATGACACTTCCATGTGCAGTACCAGATCCTTCAGACAGTACAAGACAGCTACAGCTACAGTAGTGCTGTCCTATGCCTGGTAAGGACCTACTTCTTGCTAGTCCTTTCAGAGTTTGTAGTAGCACTGATCCAGGAAAACTCAGTGTCCACTAAGGTATGACCTCAATTCAGACTCAATTCAGAAAGGTATGACCTCTAATCTAGCTTCATTCTTACCCCTAGAGCCCATCTAAAGTTCATATACTGAAAGTAAAGATTATTTACCAAATACACCTGCCACTAGGAAATACAACACAAGAGAAACCCCGCCCGTGTGTACCTCTGATAGCAGAGATGTGATACGCATGTACCATTTTCAGCACAGCTTAGCAGCTACCTAATTCTGAAGCCAGCAGAAATCAAGTTTCGCTACTAACTGCAACAATAACATGACAAATCCCAGACTTAGCAATTCCTCCCAGACTTGCAAATATTCAGTTTGGCTCAGAGAGCCTAAGTTTTAGGGAGTCTGTCAGCTGTCCAGGTTAAAGCACAACCCAGAACATTCAAAACCGAGATATGAAGGAGCTGGAGTCACCACTCATGATGTTCATGTTTGACTTCATCCCTCTCCCCCAGAGCAGAGTCAGGAGGAAGGATCTAGCTGGGACAACCACCATCATCAATGTGCCAAACCTCAAGGCATTATAAGGTACCCAATGCCTCTGTCTCCCCTTTGGAGAGTGATGGGGTAAAGACATGGCTGTAGGCCAGGAGCCTTTGCAGGGACACAAGTCTGGCATTTGGGTTCAGGTCCAGACAGCTCTGGAAAACCTAATTCCAACTGATGACCCAAGATAAACTCACAGTTCCCAGGGTATAAATCTAAACTTGCTCCAATGAACTCCAAAGAACTAGCCTTGGTTGACAGCCATGTTGTGCATTGGACTTTGACCCATACATATAGGTTTTTGAAAAATCACAGGTCACTTCAGAAGCACCTGCCTATGCTGTGAAGTCTTTAACTCAAACTCCTGGGCATTTTGCACAGTTAAGACAGGACAATATGGCAACAGTAAAGTTCTGCCAAGGGTAAAAGAAAGCCCAAACATTTATAATAATTTGAGGACAGAAAGTCAGGGAAGACACCTTATTAGCAGGTTCACTGAGTTCCTCTGTTTTATTGATGCTCAAGTATTTTATAACATCTTGATTCTGAATTTTTCTAGTAGATCATGAGAAGTTCTTATCTGGAAGTGCTAGTTCCTTCTAAGTGCCATTTTACTGCAGATATAATTGGACATCAAGCACTGGACTTGGAAGTTATCCAACACCTAATTAAGAGGTTGGATACTTAGATCAGGCTGTGACAGAGAATGAAAATGTCGAATGTGGTTGACAAGCAGGTCTGATCTACCAGCTCTGTTTACAGTACTTGGAAGGATTCTCTTTGTAATTTACACAAGCAAAGCAGAATTATACATGCAATAGTGAAGGTCAAATTTCAACCTCCATCACGACCCCATTGCTTTCCACTGGCAGGTAAAAAAGGGGCTTCATATCTAACTTTAAATAACTGTGAAAGTCTCAAGACTGAAAAGTAAGAGAAAGCATCCTCAACCTGAGGACAATTCAAAACAATAATACTAAGGGTAGTGCTACCACAGTTCACTCAAGCTCAGAGCAAACAGGTCCAGTGCTCGGTGTCAGTGTTTCTTTCTGCAGAAAAACAGCAAAAGCTTTGAGCTACAGTGGCACTTGTGTTGCTGACACCAGAGGCAGAAACTGAACTGGATGTTGTGGGGCAGCCCTGAAGTTAAGAGGCATAATAGATTCGGAAATTACCTGCCTTCCCTGAAATGCCATACTATTTTTTTCCTTGACCCTAAAACAAGATTTGAAAGATGCATCTTCTTCCCACTGCCAAAAACCTTCATTACTTCCCGAACAACAACGACAAACCCAATACTCTTGCCCATCTATTCCAAGACTGTCATCTGTTCCCACCCAGCTGCCAAAACCTCCAGCTTTTCCTCTTGGCAACCTCTACTGGGCAGTTGCTAGTCACGAAAAAGCTGCAGCACATCAGAAGCTTAACATTTGGGACAGCATAAAATAAACAAAATTTTAGTATTAAAATAAGTAGTTTTACAAAATACACTTGGGAAAAATGGAAAACCACAGCCTGAAATGAATAAATAGTAAGAAAAAGCTTCAGTCAATAGCAAATAATCTCTATTGCAAAGGTTTTAAAACAAAACTAGTCATGTGCCAGCACATCTTGCCTACATGTTTTATAGTTCACTGGAAAAAAAAAGAAAGACAGAGCTAAAACCATTTTTCAGGTATAGTAATAAGACACTTAGTGACAGCTACCTTGTTGTAAATGTTTGCATGCGTGTTTCTAATTCCTTGTATATATGAAGCAAATCAAGTTAACTGGATGGTCAACTAACAGGCTTTGCCAAAAGTAAAAAGCAGGCACAGGCATCATCAGCAAAGACCATATGATATGCAAAGATTTGTCTTCCTGTGGTAACTTCATCATATGCCTGAGCTATCAGGTCAGTCCTCTTTAACACCGGCTCAATGGTCACACCGGCCACCAGAGTCTGCAATGGACAAGACTATTAATTCTTGACTATGCTACCCAGGACTCAAGTCTCTGTTTGCTAATTTCTTCAATACAATAATGGCCTGTACCCATTTTCCCTCTTGGTCTCAGCCCAAAGAATGAACTGTTAAGGAAATGTATTTAGCCAAACCAGCCCATTCACTGTTATTCATGCACAACAGCACTCTTAATAAACTCTCCTACCATGACCCAGATGGTTTTCTCCCTGGATGTTTTCCACTTCTCTTATACTTCTCCAGAGCATAAGAAATTGTGAAATCAGAAGCCTCAACTGCATTCAGCAAAGACAGATTTTAAAGTAAAAAGTTCTGTGGATTTAAAGGACAGAATCACTACCTTCACATGAACACAATTCATTTTTCTGTTGCTCTGAGCATGATGTAAACAGAATTATCAAAGACTTTGATCACACTCTAAAGCTCAAAGCGTCAAAATCCCTTTTACCATAAATTAGCAATTTTCATCAGCAGAAATGGGTGGTAAAACAAATGTCTCAAACAGAAAAAAAGTCTGAACCCATAATTCTAACCAAGGAGTCAAACTCAAGATTTGTTACAAACTTAGTGATAATAAAATATATCTTTATCTAACCAATATTCTTCTAAATGAACAAGCTGAATTTGTTCACTAAAAATCTGTGGTATTTGGGCCCTAAGCATACAGACCTTCAGTGCACTGGTTATGAGATACTGAACAAAGGACTGCAGCTAAGCGTGGCTGAATTTGATAGGCATCTAGATAAAAAAAGAAAAAAAAGGATGAAAGAAATCTGCAAACACTGAACCAGGGCTTTGGAGGGCTTTTGTTATTTTTTTGACTGTTTAATAAAGATAGGAAAAATATCTGCAACCAGTCACAACAACAAAAAATAGCATCAATGTCAGCAAAGGATTAAGGATAGCCAAATCATGAATTCAAAAGTGCAGGCAGTTCATTGTGCTAGTATCAAAATATGATAAAAGCCATGTGTGCGAGTACACCATCACATGCCCTGCA
The DNA here is from genome assembly GCF_001715985.3 of Manacus vitellinus. Taxonomy (NCBI): domain Eukaryota; kingdom Metazoa; phylum Chordata; class Aves; order Passeriformes; family Pipridae; genus Manacus; species Manacus vitellinus. Next base: position 9,325,195 of record NW_021939471.1, on the reverse strand, counting down.
TGCTGCCATGCTGCCATGCTACAACAAGTAGCCATACAATGATCACTTGAAAAATTATATATAAAGTAAGAGTGTTTCAAAATGTTTCTGAAGAGAGCATTTATTTATATAACTACCTTGGGTGGCTTTGAGTGAGCTGGCTAGTGGCCCTCACTACAAACTTTTCTCCAAACTTCATCAAGCATGTATTTAACCTGTTGTTGTCCAGTTTGGAGGCAGTTTTAATTTAGCATTATAAACAGTAAAAAGGTACAATTAGCTCCTTGAATTGCCAGCCCTAGCTCCCACTGAAATCAAAGGATCAGGTTCAAAGCATGCCCCAGAGTGTGGTAAACTTCTCACAGGAAATGGATATGCAAGAGCAAATGCTGACGGCTGTGGAATGTACAAAGTAGAGCAATATTTTAGGTCTCAATCCTCAATTAAGATTCATCCTTAGAAAGTATTGCAGTGGGGTTACACAGCAGAATTGGATTCCTTGTAATTACTCTGGTTAGGTTCATGAATGAAAAAATGTACTCTTTAGAGATGTTTTACCAACCAGAGATAGCTTAACATTTCCTACTCAACAGCTGACACAAATGTATACACCAATTGTGTTTGTGCACTCTCAGGCAACAGCATATTCATAAGCACAATTCATCACAATTAGCTTATGAAATCAAACCTGGAGATGTGATCGATACACTCAATATACGGTATGTTTCGCAAGAGTCCTGGCTTGTGAGTCATCTCGTCTGCTCTGACCTAAAAATATATTAAACAAGAGGATGCATAACACTGAATTCCTAACCCAACAATGTGCAATTCCTCAAATTGACTTTGTGTGATCAACATTTTTGTGCTGGGACTACTGTATTTACCCTGTACATGACGCCCATTCATTATCACATGTCAGGGCTCAAAAAACCTTTTGTATGTTCCCTTTTGTATTATTTTTGGCTGTGGGGAGGAAGAGGTGGGGACCTGTCTGGGAAACAGGAAGCAGGAGGAAGGAGGGGAATGCGTTGTAGAAAAAGGGCAGAACAAAAAAGAATAAAAGAGCATTTATACAATTTCTAAATGATAATAAACATATAGGACCAAAGCCTGCCTCCAGCCATGTGGGGAGCAGCAGGCTGTTTGGATGAAGTTTAAACTTTAATGGGAGCACAGCAACTGTCCAAGCATGTTTACAAAAAGCCATTTGCTGCTTTTTTCTTTGATTTTTTTTTTTAATCATTTGGGCAATTTGTTATCTTGCAAGAGCAAGAAGATGCATGTGCTACTGTGATAAATACGCCAATCTGGGCAAGGAAAAGAGAAGACAACAGACTTGAGTTTCACCGTTGCACAGAGAAAAAAAACTCAGACTAGAAACAAAGCAATGGGAAGCACAACCGGATTCTCAGTTGGGGTAAATCAGCACAGAGCAGCCCTTATTTCATGGTTCCTGTTTACATCAGCTGAGGACCTTGCCAACACTCAAACTCCAAGAAATTCTGCTCTTGATTAGCCCCCTCTAACTCTGTGGCTTACACTAAGCAGAATTCTACATGTTTTCTGATGGCTGGAGATGGTTATTTTATATTACAAATATTGTCTGCTTTATTAGGAACAGTGTGACCCAAATGGAAAAATAGGAAGAATTTAAAAACAACACCAACTTCAGACATCCTGATACTTGGATTTGTTTCTTTTCTCTCCCTTTTTTATTTTCTTTAAGTTTTGAGTAGTCTGTATGGGGTATTCACAAACTCGTTTCTGCCACTTCTAGGCCAGAGTTTTCATCATCTGTGCATAGAAACAACAACCTTCATGCTTGAATGTCCCACTGCAGGTAAATGTATGTCTCACTTTAAAGCCAGGTACCATCCAAAGGATGCTCTCTTACAGTCAAGGGTGTTTTTAACTGTTTTTCTTTTCTACACTGCTCTGTCAAGGCTCTTGCTCCAGAACTCTAGCCACCAGAGATTTTGATCAGCCTCAAAATCTCACAGGCAGTGCACTCAGGTTCTTACACACCCTGATAAAAGCAGCATGGTCCTCTTCAACAGCAATTTGTGAGAGCACGTTGGTAAAAAGCCTGCCCGTACTGGCCTAACCATTTAGAAGCAACCCAGGCAGCTGCCCAGAGGCATCTGAGGAGACCTATATCCCCCAAATGCATTAGATTTTTAAAAAAAAAAAAAAAAAAAGGAGATCTGGCACAGCCTTTTGTGGATATCATTAGCAACTTAAGGTGCACTCTCAGAAGTGGACGAGGCACTGCTCGCCCCTCATGAAAGGATCATGAGATCAGCCTCATGTCAGTGCAGCTTCCATGTACAGTGCAGTCTGTACAGCTACTGGTTGTAGCATGGCACATGAAGCCAGGACATCCCATGAAAAGCCCTGCCACTCATTGACTTGAGAAAACTCAGCAGGTCAGATCCCAGCTGCTCAGATTCAGCACACCTCTGTGAGCCAATTTACACAACCATGGCTCTCACACTGGCTCACTCTCTTCAGTCTGTTGGCTGTGGACACCCACCCAGTTGTTATGATTTTAATATGCTGCAATATGAAAGTGCTATTTCAGGACAAAGTTATTAATAGCAATGAAGCCAGAAAACAGCCTAGAAGGAATGCAGTGTCTTGGCATTCCTGGAAGATATGACAACTTCCCAGCATCCGAGAAACCACCATGGTTAATTCAAGATGTTTCTGTGCACAAGCCTGTCTTTTGTTAATATATGATAAGTCACCATGACATGCCTTCATACGAATGCCTGTATGGGTACCAGCAGACTCCCAAGTCCACAGAGACTACAATGAAGAAAGGCCCAAAGGGTGGTATTTTGTTACTCTAAGTAGGCAGGTGAAAAGCAGAGGTTGGGAGCTGTGATGAAGCATCACCAGAAAGAGGTCAGAAGAAGCTCTACACTTCCTGAAGGAGGTGAAGGATGGAAAAGGACCTGTGTAAGCCTTTCTCAGAAACCTGTCTAACTCTAGGACCTCAGAGAGGCTCTAATTTTCAGCCTTCCTTCCCCTACAAGCACTCCTTCCTTCCCTTGTTTCTTCACACTGCATCTTCTCAGCAACACTCTTTACTCGGGCAGGAGCCTCACAGTCAAGGCAAGTCACTGTCCCTTTTCATGCTCTCTCTTAAACCTTCTGTTTCTCCTGGCAAAATATTCTTGGAAATGTATTGGAGAATACTGTGGAAAACACCAGACCCTGCCACAAGTTTATGCTGGCACTTTTCCCCTAAATCTAATGGGGAGGTTCCCAAATTAATTCCAGGTACATCACTGAGCACAACACTCACCACCACCTTGCCGAGGTGATACCCTATGAAGGCATCTCTCCCTGGCAAGGCTCTTGGCATCCCTTCTGCCTGCACCCACACTGCTGACAGGTTTTCCATGCTTTCCAGCCCCATCCCTAAGTATCCTCCTTGAGCAAACCGAATGAAACTCAACATTGTGTCTTTCCCTGAGAGGAAATGGCCCAAATGATGATGCCAGGAACTGGAAGATGTCATGTTCACAGCACTACAGCCTTATCCATTAAACGACCATAGAGAGATCCAGCTCACTACTGAACATGCACTGCAGGGAACTTGGTCCCTCACCACTCTCCAGAAAGGAAACAAACAAAACCCACTTACCAACAAGCAAAAGAGGAAATATATTGTAGTCATTATAAGCCCAGCAGAGGACATGTTATCTGGCATATTTCCAACTCAGACATTTAAAAAATGTAGTTAGTTTACTTTAAGTATCCTATTTCCCCAGATTTCCCTCTTCCACTCTACTTAAGCCCATAGAGCATCTCCCAAGATAAGTCTGCCTTTGTGGTTTGGCTTTATACCACTCCTTCCCTCTATTGTCTTTCTGAGATGTGATTGAAGTCTCCAATGTCACGGCTTGAAAGATTGTGGCCAGGTTCTCTTGCCATGGTTTGTGGGAAGGGGATGAGTGGAACTGAGGAAGGACAGCCTCTCCCATTGCAGGGGTGGCGGGGGTCCTGTCTCTCATGGTGTAACCAATCATTCCCAGCATTTTGCTTATCATCAATACTGTTTAACTAAAGCCGTTTTTAGTAGCCCGCAAAAGTGGAGTCTGTAGCCAGCTACTGTCATTCCAAATGCTTCAGGCCTCTGTCACCATGCTCTGGTACAATCTCTGCAATAGCAAACACAAACACTGTGTTTCCCTAAGTACAAATTACAGCTTTGGGGAGCTGCAATTTTATTTTGGTTATAAACATACAAAGGTAGGCTTTCTATAAACATACAAAAGTAGAGAGGAGGAGCCGCACCAGAGACCACAGGCTGAGCCTCTGTTTCACAGGGAACATTCCTGGGAGCACTCTGCTGCTTCACCTCTAGTCAGCTCTGCTTCCCAAGTGGTTAGCTTCCCAAGGAGCTGTGCTTCCCAAGTCGTTGCATGATATCAGAGCTCAAGTGAGAGCCAAAATGCTTTGTGGCCAGGGCTGCTGGAGAGATCTGCTTCAGATGCCTCAGTCCAGGAACTGAGACTCAGAAAAAGAAACACACACAAACTGTGCTTCTTTAGCTATAGGCAGAACTACTGGCACTCTATGCATTCAGGACAATTTTCCAGGCATGACTTGTGACTTGGTTGTCACTCTGAGTCCCTGCAGAACACATCACAGCACTTCTGAACACGTGAGCTCTGCTCAGAGCACCTTGGAGGTGCTCCTACCGTCACCAGAGCAAGCTTCCGGGGGTTTCCTCCACTTCAAGTGTCCCTAACCCTTCCCTGCTCTGCAGATGTCCCATCACTACCCAGCACCAAGCTTCTGGCACCTGCCAAAGAAGCATGATACCAAATTGCCCCTTCAAGCCCCTGAGTGCCCCCAGGCACTTCAGTTCTCCTGTCAAGCCTGTTAATGTGTCCCTTCCCTGCCACAAGTAATGATGCATTCCTGGAAGCAAAAACTGCAATGAAAGTCTTCTCTACATGTGAGCTAAGAGCTTTCTTTGCCTCATACCATTTTTACTCATAAATATAATATCAAGGTGATCGTGTTCTCCTCAGACTACTCAGAGTGTTCTGTAAGTAAAACCTGCAAGTGGCAATTTATCAGATGAAAAAATAAAAACCACATTCAGTTTCTCCCTACACTTAAAAATGACCACGTGCAGTCTCTGAAGCAGACTGATCTTTGTAACAAGGTCATGAATATCAGCTGAGGGGGCGGGGGGAGAAATAAAACCACCCTGCACATGTTTTTTCTTCTGTGCTGCTTTCTAACTGATGTTTTGCTCACTTTCTAAGCAAAGAGGAAGCCTCTCCTGTTCCCGTTACCCTGTGTTTATCCACATTCCAGCAGCCAGTGGCTGCTCCTCCAGGCGCTCTCCAAGGGCAAACAACTGGATCTCGCCACAATGCAATTTTGAACTTGAGCCACATCCAGCTCTGAGTGGGAGTGAGGTGGGAGCCCTGTGAGAAGAAGCGATAGGGGGAGTGGATGGTGAGGCACCATGAAATCTTTTGAAAGCGTAGCTCCTGCAGGCTTAGACAAAAAGCACAGCACACCCTTTGCGTAGTGAAAGGCCCGGAAAATGCACTTTAGGAGGCACAGCCTTAGGAGTCAGAATAAATCCTCCCAGATGTCCCTAGTGACAAAGCAGCCCAATTTGATCAATACAGCAGCATTATTAACACTGTGCTGCCTGACATGAGGATAGTCATATGTTCTTGCCTCTGCTAAGTGTGGGGGAAGGGATGCTAACTCCTACAGCAATTCACAGGGGAAAAGTCTCTCTCAGAATCATTAAGACTGCACAAAGAATCTCTTACCCATTTTCATGGAAGCTGCTTTTTTTGGGAGAGATCTGCTTCATTAGTATTGATCAAGCTCAGGTGGAATCCCAGAAATAGTATGTGCTTTATGGTTTTCTCAAAAAGAAATTTTGGTTTTAACTACTTTAGAATCTCTATCTTCAGGCTTTTTTTCTCTGCAGGCCCAAGTAACCTTCCTTTTGGGGGTTGGGTACAGACACATAAATGTAAGTGGTTAAAAACAAAAGGCAGGACTTCATGATTAGCAAATTTTGAACAATGATTACGAGAATTAGGGATTGAGTTAAATGCATTTGGATTCAAGAAGAAATAATGGTAGCAAAAAGGGGTCTGCATGTGTGTGTGTGTATATATACACACACACACACACACACACACACATATATATATATATATCTCACTGCCCCTCCTGAGCCCCATCCAGAGCCATGGCCTTTCTGTGTTTTTACAGACAATCCTGGTGAGTAACTCAGAAATTGGCAAAAGAACAGAAGGGGAAGAAAAACAGTCCTAGCTAATCACCTGCTTTAACCACAGCCAGCAAATCTGAGGATTTTGTAAAAACAAGATCCTGTGTGTGTCTCGTGACAAGTTTGCAGAAGGCTACAGAAGTACCACCCCTATGCCAGGTGACTTGGCGTGGGAGAAAAGATAGAAAGACTTTCTTACCCACAAAGAGAGGCGTCATCCATTGTTGGAAAACAAAAACCCACCACAGAAATGCTGCATCAGCACCACCATCTTTCTCCAGCACTCATCTGGGACAACACATTGTCAAAAACAGGGAAAACAACAGACTCACTCTCCCCACCAGGAAGAAATCCTACCATTCATTCCCTCTGCCACTTCTTCACCAAAACCCACCAAGACTATCAAATCCAAATCTGTGCCAGGGAGGTGAAAAATGCTGAGTTTGAGCACACCCAGGCCACTTTCACACTGTGTCTGCTTCTCACCAGAGAAGTGTGGTGCTTCAGAGCTGCTGGCACAAAATCCTCCCAGAAAGGGATGCTGCAGAAGTGTCTAGACAAACTAAAATTAAAAAGAACAAATTATATGACACTGCCCACTGTCTGCACACCAGGGTCAGATTCTCAGAGGGAGGTGTAAGTAGCTAGCGCCATAGCTAGTGGAGTCATCTTAATTTACACTGAGCAAGGATCTGGCCCAGAAAAATATTCCTGTCAAGTCTGCAGCCAAAAATTCCTCTGCTAGACCACATTCCACCAGTTAAACTGCCAGAGAAGACAACTGCAGAAATAATTTAATTAAAATGGAGATCAGGAAGCTGCTATCCTTTTCAAGCTCTGCTCGACTTCCTTTCTCCAACAACTGAGCACTTGGGTGTCCCAGTTTCCCAGCCTGTAGCTTCCCCGCTTTCTGAGAGCAATGGCTGTGAAGCATCTCATCTGTTCAAAGCCCAACCATCAAATCAAACAGATATGTGAATGCTCTAAACCTCTGGGTCTTGGATGAAAGGGTATGTATTTTTCTCTGCTGAAACAGCTCTGTCATTGCTTCTGGAAAATTTGAGCTTCAAAAAGGCAACCTGCAAGTTTTGCTTCCAAGACTGTAGGTGTCAGGTTCTGTGACTTATCGGGGTACCGCTGAGCATTTTTGCTGCTCCAGACTGCTCAAATTTGCCAGCACAGACCCTTGTACACAAGTGAGAGTTAGGCAGAGAGGGTACTGCTTTCCCACAGTTTTCTCGATTCATATTTTATTTCTGAACTTAAACTTTTGTTCTGATTAGCATCTGGATGGACAGTGAATTTTCTGCATATTCAACTCTTCCAGGAAGTCATTAGGTGGAAAAATACTCCCAGGATGTAGACCAGTGCAATCACATGATCGAGTTATAAGAATGGTGCTACGTGGTACCTCATTGTAGCAGGTCCTTTCTTTGTTTTCACTCCTTAATTTCTATTAAAACATTTCGCTTTTTACATGCTGGTCTGTAGAATCATTAGCAACAACACATGGTTTAGGACCTGTTTCTTTACAGTCCTCATGTTCCATGCGAAATCCCTCACAGATAACCACAGCTTAAGAGCTTGCTGAATAAAGGGGAGAAAGATGACAGTTTCTGTGAGAAGTCTTCACAGAGACAGAACCAAGGAAGAACCAGCAGAGCCCCGCTGCCTGCAGCCAGCTCTGTGCCTCATTGCTATCTGATGAGGCCCCACTGTTTTGTTATAACTCCAGCAGACCTGTACGGGGCAAGCAGCTTTCCTCCTGCACCCATCTTCTGAAACAACAGGAAAATACTTCTTTGCCATGCAAGCAGCCCAAGCTGACTCAAAGGAGCAGAGATGGTAAAAGCAGCACAGTGGACAAACACAGAAGGAAGATCCAGAGCCTGGGGTGTCCTGACAAGTGAACTGGAGAGCGCCTCACAGTCCAGGGCAGCTAACGTGTCCAGTGTCCCCCCTCCATCTGTTCCCTGGCTCAGGCAGGCTCCTCTGCCTTACACTCGTGGATTTGGCAAATCCTTCTTTAATGCAGCAGTGCCAGGGTGCAGGGAGCCACATTGCTCAAGGCCATCACAGCCACCCACCCCAGTGGGTGGTGGCAAAGGGGGGGACCCTCTAGAGGGACAGCAGTGGGACCCCACCACAGATCATGCAGTGTTTTGGGCAGATCTGCTCCCTGCCCACACTGGAGCAGCTCCCTTTGCTGAAGAGCTGTGCAGCCCTTCAGCAGGACCTCAACAGGGTGGAGAGATGGGCAGAGAAGAACTGTCTGAAGTTCAACAAAGGCAAATGCAGGGTCCTGCACCTGGGGAGGAATAACCCCAGGCACCAGCACAGGCTGAGCTGCTGGAAAGCAGCTCTCCAGAGAAGGACCTGGGGGTCCTGGTGGACAAGCTGTCCATGACCCAGCAGGGTGTCCTTGTGGCCAAGAAGGACAATGGTATCCTGGGATGCATTAGGAAGAGCATTGCCAGCAGGTCAAGCAAGGTGATCCTGCCCCTCTACTCAGCCCTAGTGAGGCCACATCTGGGGTGCTGTGTCCAGTTCTGGCTCCTCAGTACAAAAGGGACACGGAGTTTCCGGAGCGGGTCCAGCAGAGGGCAACTAAGATGACTGAGGGACTGGAGCATCTCTCTTACAAGGAAAGGCTGAAGGAGCTCAAGGTTGTGGAGTCTCTCTCACTGGAGATACACAAGAACCATCTTGACACAATCCTGTGCCATGTGCTCTGGGATGACCCTGCCTGAGCAGGGGGGTTGGACCATATGACCCACTATGGTCCCATCCAACTTCACCCATGCTGTGATTCTATGAAGAGAAGGGCAGAGGTGTGCTGGGTGGGCACTGAAGTTCAAGGGGTTTTTACCCTCTAACTGTGATCCAGTGTAAACACCCACCTCACATCCATTAACCACAAAACCAGTGGTCTTTAACTAACTAACCAGCATATAGATACTTTCTCGCAAACAAAGGTCAACAACGCACAGCAACCCTAACAGCTTTTCCCAATACTAATACCACCCCACGGTTATATTTGTGCTTTTAGGCTCTTTAAAATGCTGAGATCTTTCATGACTCACTGTCAAAAGCCAGCACTTAGAACCAGCTACCATCAAGTCAAGTCATCAGCACCAATTTGACTTCATCCCATTTTAAGTCTGTTTCATTAAACAAACAAACACAAATTTGGCACCAATTTTTTTGTTTCCCTTTACTGTGATGGATCACAGCCCTTGCTATAAAAACATGCTTAATAAAAACAAATTGGAAAACTAAGGAAACTGATAAAAAGCTTTGATTGTGAAGAAAAGCAGGGAAAAAGGTTTAGGGAGGAAATGCTACACTTTTCTGTGATGCCAGCAGAAAGAGGCAGTTTTTCAAGAAAACCACACAGCAGCAAGAAATAAATCCTTCAGATTGAATTTGGAAAAACACAAATTAAAGCATTCATGGAAGAAACAGCAACACAACATGCACACCTAACACAAAGCAGAGATCCAGTAAGGCTGAAAAAAGACCTAGAACAGATAAGACACAGAAACCAATATAGCTTCGAGGACACATTCTTAGCATCTGATATACAGGAAAACTGGAAGGAACACAGAGATGGAAAGTATGACAAAACTGAAAGGGACATGCACCTTTATTATTATTTATCAATCTGTTCTGCAGTCAGTTGTAATCTCTAGTCAATGAGCAGGGGTCTCATTTCACATTTAGATAAAAAATTCTTGAAAGAGTTAATACAGATGAAGATGGGGGAAAGCTTTGTGCAGCTATAAGCAGGGTGAATCCAAACAAAGCAACAGACTCATAGAGAAGAGAGAGAATATGGGAGGGGGAGGAATCAGACTCGGGTAGCAAAGAGAACACCCCGCTAGATATCCCTCCCCTAAATTGGGTTTTAGCGCAGGCTTCCAAGGAAAGCAGGGCCTCATGCTAGGAGGATTTCAAATGAGACTGGAAAGCACCACTGAGGCATACATTAAGAAATGGCATCTGGGCAGAAGTACTTTATGATCTAACAGTGCCAATCTCCAGGCTGTTTTTTTTTTCTGGACCAGATCTGCTTATATGCTGTTTATTGCTGCTGGATGAAGGTAGTGATCAAAAATGCTTTTTATCATGTGCACCCTGTTCTTGAACCTAATTTGCCTTCAGAATTAGCGGGTAAACCCCCTGCTGAACACAAGGTCTTCCCTGACCCTTCTCTAACCTCAGAGGACAATCTGCAGTCAGAATGTGCCCCCCATGACATGACATGACATGGACTTGCTTTTGGTTCCAGTCAGAGCAGGAGGAAGCCCCACGTCCATGAACCTGGTCTCTCCTCTGACACACATTTCCAACAGGACACACAGTACACATGTGAGGGACTCTCGAAACGAAACATGCCTGGCCATCCGTATGTGCACACGCGGGAACCCTTCTTGACTCACATTTACACTACAGCTTTTTGACATCATTAAAACAGAGCAAAAAGGTATCAAAGAAGATTTACACAAGTGGATTTTAATGTCAAAAAAGGCTATTCTGATAATTTAAGTCTCACCGCTGGATGACACAGCCCACTGAAGTGCACAAAGGACTCCTTTAGACACTCATTTATAACCACTTTCAGGTTGGTTTTCACTCTTGGATATGAAAGTCGGAGGGTAAATAACAATGGGATTCTTCCTTCTATCCATGCACTGAGACTTTTAAGAGACCTCTCTCATCTGTCTTCATTTCCCAGATGGGTATGACCGTCCTGGGGGAAGCAAAGCCCACACCAGACAGCATTTGGGAGGCTACATTTAGCTCTTAGAAACATCTTCGCATCCTCTCCCACAGCCACATTTTCTTCATTTGGAAAACCAATGAAAACAAATCATGCTACATCCTCTGCTTTATAGAGGACAGCTCAGGACCTCCCACTCCTTCTTGGAAAGAAAATTTCTTTCCGGTACAGTTTCCATTGTTTATTAACTGAAGGTGGGGGGACAAATGGTATTTATAGGATGCCTAAGGCCATGCTCACTATAAAACAGGAATAAGTCAATACAGCTAGAGCACAACTTAGTGGCCTATGGTGTAACATTTTAAAAACTGTACTTTCTCATTACGGCACTTGAGAGTATCTCCTCCCGCCAACACGAGTGGAAATACATTTGTAAGAGCCATAGAGCAGCAATATTGTTTTAATCAAATCATTAACATGGGTGTGCTGTTTTCTGCCCACATCTTGATATTTATTCCATATCCTCACAAGACCTGGGATTTGTACAGACTACTCTCCTGCAAGGTGTCAAGTAACTTCATGGAAACTGGGCCAGTGCAAATTCATGTATCACCAGTGGCAGATCTGCACTCACTGACTGATCTGAAATCCCCAATGTGATGGGGGTACTATTCTTCCCATTTACAAAGAGAAACAGCATTCAGAACTGAATGCCAAAGGTCTCCTTGACCTTTTCCATTTAAAGAAACGGACTCAAGACAGAAATTCCCATCTTGTACCACAGCGCAACACCACCTGCCCAGAGATGCAGTTTGCTCAAACAAAACACTGACCAAATGGCATATGGTATAGCTCTCACTGCATGAAGATAATCCATACAAGACAGTCCCAGTGAGGAGGAGCCTTTAACCTAGAGCATTCACTCCGTGTCCAGTTCAAAAGGCACTCAAGACTTGGAGTCATATGCACTGGAGCTATTTGGGAGTAAGAAACCACCCACCCCCTTGCTTCCCTTGCTCTCCCTCACATATGTTCTTCAAAGAAATTAATTTCTCATGTTAGAAAAAGAAATCCCAGTGCAGCCTTTGTAGGGCTCTGTGCACCTACTGTCATTATTCTTGGCATTCAGAAACAACGCTGGGAAGTCACCTGTTTACCAAGTCCTTTACACCACAAAGTAACTCTGCATTGGCATTCTTCTGTTCTTCCTCAAACAACTGGGGTTTATTCATGTTTTAAACAAACCACCAGAGTTCAAAAAGCCCAACACAAGCTAGGCACACTCAGTAAAGAGTATTTAAACTGTGTACCCTGAAACTTATTTGCCAGCATCCAAGAAAGATTAATAAAGGAGTCACTTCGGAAAACACAAAACTATCTTGAGTTAACAGAAAATCAGGGCTGCCTGAAGAGCATGAGCTTTGCAGCCAGCTCTGAAGTACAGCATGGTGCAATGGGACCAGGCTGTCCTGGAGGAATGCAAACCAAGCAGAGCAAGGCCCTTATGATACCTTCTTAAACCCCAAAATCTGCCCAGATCCTGAAGCACTGATCCAAGCAAACATCTTCATCCAGGAGGCACTGGAGACAGGTATTTCAGCCTGTGTCTGGAAGGTTTCAACCTGTAATCAATGCAAGAAACAGGAAAGCTCCCCCTGATCTTAACTGTACAATTAAACACCAAAGACTCATTCCCTCTAAAAAAAACCCCTCAGGTTAAACCAGGATCTTCCATTTTCAAACACTGCATACAACAATCTTTCTTTGCACTTCAAAAAACACAGGATAGCTAGAAAACTACTCCAAGTGACGTCATTTACCCTAAAATTCTCAAACCTGCAAGAGAAGCACCTGACAAGCTCTCTCACTGGGTCATGTCAGCACTTACAGCAGTCTGCCTCTTCTTCCAAGATACTTCCAAATGCTTCCTTCCTCTAGTCTGATCAGACAGAAACTTGCCTTACTCTCCCTACTTCACTGCAACACCCACTGCTCTTTCATAGGTTTCTTAAAACCCCAACTCTCACAGGGTTCTGTTTACATCAGAACCAGATTTCTCAGCACCAAAACCAAGCTCCTGGTTTCCTCGATTATGCAGGAAAGCCTACTAATGTGATTTTACACTATCCTGAAAGATCAAAACCCCAAAACAAATAGAAGAAACACATATCTTGGTAAGAACCTGATGTACAGCAACCTTCAGATGTTCACAACCACTCTGAGGTGCTGGCACAGCTTATGAACAGCTGGGGGAGGATTGTGACACCACCAGAATGAACTGGGACAACAGCATCAGGTGGAGACAGAAAAGAGCTATTTTAGCCTAACTTGCTGTATTCCCAAATCGGTCAGTTCAGTGTTCTTTGCTTCTCCCTTAATATCTTAAAATGCAGACACATTTAAAAACAAAATCAAGAGACACTGAACTTCATCCCCATCTGATCTAGACACTAATGAGGGAGGGGTTTTTTTTCACTGGCACCGATTTTCCATTGTGCAGCAAATGCAGCCTCCCCACTGTCCACGTGTCAGAAACAAAGCCACTTCTGGCCTGATGCTTTCCATATGAAACACTAGATCCCATCTTTCTTCTCCCCTCTCCCTTCCTCCTTTCCATACTTAATTACTCACACAGCAGCTGTAGTAGGTTGCAGATGAGTGGAATGTTTTCTTCGGAGCAGAATAAATTTTCCAGGCTGACAGAAGAGGCCAAAAGAAAGAAAAGAAAAAAACAAACCCCAAACGAGAATTATTTAGTACTTTTCACCAGCTCGAAGCAGGCAGCAAGCTCTGCAGGGTTGGCACCCTTCAAACCACCGTGTAGACACAGGAAAAGAACAAAGCCGCTGAGCCACTCAGCCCACCCTGTGCCCCAGGATATGGGGCACCTCAGATCCAGCAATAAACCAGATGTGCCAAGGGAGGGCGGGCAAAGCACCTCACTGGTGACCAGCAGTTGCAAGGAGACAAGGAAAACGTGTGACTGCACTGCTCTTATGCATCTTGTGTATCAACATGCCTTGCCAGGCTCTTTCCAGAGCAAGGGAGAGCAGGCACCCAGGTTAGAGATCAGAAGTACCCAGACACTGATCACAGCATCACGTAGTGTTGTGTCTGCAGTTCTCAAAAGATGCAACAGAGTCACAGGATGCAGAGAGTCTGGATGCCTTTTACTAGCCAGATTGCTAATAGCTGGGAAATATGAATCAATGTTAAGGGCGCAAGACTTAAAACGAAAAGCTAAAATTGACAACAGAGCGGAAGATGTCAGCCAAACCAAGTCTCTCACACCAAAAACAGTGCCAGGCCCTTGGGAAATTCTAGAAAGTACAACTGGTTGAAAGACTTCTACCAAACGTTCTCAGAAAAGAATACCTCTTTGTCCAATCTGAAGTGTTTTATTGGAATATATATTCGTTTTGGAGTAAAAACGTTATCCACTGAAATTTCACACACCCAATATGTAATCTGAAAGGGCAGACATGAATCAAGCAAAGCAGTCACTCAAATCTGGGTCTCACACCTAAGTGCTCTGATGTGGTCGGTGTCCCTTTTGGGTGTAAAAAGCAAGCAGACAGGAGCATCTCTCACCCCTCCTACTCTTCCACCCACTGAACATTTTTCACTATGGCCTTTGATCGCTGGAACCTTTGTTTTTCATGCAGCCCTGGTGGAAAATAAAGGCAGGCAATTAAAGGCAGTCCCCTACTTCACCCCCACCAGCACAAAGCAATTCAGCACAATGCCGATTCCCCTCCTGGGCTATAGTGAAGACAGTCAGCAGAATTTGCAAATGTTTACAAACTCAAGAACTTTCCTTATGTTTGCAAGTGAACTTTGCCCACTCCAGAGTCAGGATTAAAACCAAATACCTAACACCATAGTAGCCAACTAGCAGTTAAAGCATTTTTTAAGTTTAATTTACTTGTCCTGCCATATGCATTTTTCCTCACCGCACAATCTAAACAAACACTCGTTTTCACTGTGATTTTCAATCACTTCAGTTGCACCATAAGAATGCTGCAGTGCCAGAGCTGCAAAGGCAGCAGGTGGGCAAGATGACCCTGTCCAAAAGACAGAAACCCTGCTTCCAGGACTTTTTGAATTATAAAGATGGAGATACTTCCACTGATTGCACCTTCTGTCAGAACATGCTGGTTTACAAAGGTCCATCATGGTCAAACATCAACCCTATGTCAGCATGGCTTTAAAACTGACCTTGTGAGGCTACAGGTTTAAGGGCAGGATTTGTAAATCAAGACACTAATTGGAATGTCTCAGAAGAGCCTCTCACAAACCAGTGTCCTTCTCCTTCGCATCCTTCCCCATCAATCACACTGTCTCCCAAGCTTGCCCATGTCACTGTCTACTTCTCTAGCCCATGCAGAGTAGGAGCTGTTGACCCCCACATATGATTTAAACTCCAGCTTTGCACTCAGGCCCACAATGCTGGGAAATAACATAAGGATTAGGACACACAAGACATGGCCTGTAAGCATGATGTTCAAAGCTATTATGACACTTAAATGTATGGCTGCTGGACCTTCAGCAAGCACTAACAGGCAGTCTGTGCATAAATGACTCAGAGTCACTAGTGTATGTTGTACAGTACACCACATGCATCTTAGCAGTTCTCCAAAAGTAACACATGTAATGAATAAACAGTTGCACTGAGTGGAAATTCTCTGAATTGGAAAGGATCCTTCACATGCAAGAACAGGGAGTGGATGAGTACCTGCTTTAAAAGGATTAAGAGCATCAGAGCAGCTTAATATGAGAGTTCATATATTGAACCTTTTAAAGAAAAAAAATTCCATGCCCTTCTGCCTGACGTTCCTACACTCAACTCCAACACCTTCTAAAAAACTCAAGAAGAGGTCAAATCAGTGCTATGCACAGGTTGTCTCAAAGACACCACAGACCTCCGGGAAGGGGGATTTAGCTTACCTTTCAGAACCTCATTTTGATTTTTTCACAGAGGCAATGGCGCACCCCACCGAGGGCTGCCTGCAGAGGAGCTGTCCTGCACTTTCAGCACGTGCCAGCTCGTGTGGCAGGATCTGGGCCCGCAGCTCCTGAGGGGCTGGCTCCCATCTCCCCATGGCCCAGCACAGCCGCCTCCTGCCCCAGCCGCTGTGCCCGAGCACCACAAACCCGTAACACGAACCCCCACAGCAACCCTACGGGAACAGAGGAGCTGCCAACTCATCTTGTAACCGAAGAACTGAGAAGCAAAGGTTTGGAGTCCTGATTAAACCCAAGATGCCTAACAATCTTTGAGCATAAAGACTGAAGTACTTTCTTCTAAGGAGGGAAATGGGATGCCTGCTCTCACAGGCAGCCTAACAGCCAAGCAGTCTTCCTCACCAGCTGCTGCCAGAGCAGGGGTGACAAATACAGCCTGGTGAACACAGCAATATGCGAGCTTTTTCTGATGTACACACCTATCCCTATAAATGCCCCAATAATGGCATTTTCTTAATGCTGCTGGAATCAAGTAAGAGTTGGAAATCCCATTACTTTTATTTTCGAGAATAAGAGACAACTAAACAAATCTTCAGTGGCTCAGATATAAGGAAAGTATAAAGAACATCAAATTAAAAAATAAAAGGTCTGTGACTTTAAAGACAAGCTCAGTGTCTTGGGGACCAGGAACATGATTTTTTTAACTCAAAGTGGCAATGCTGGGGGGAAGCTCTTTCCCTAGCAGATTTGTTTTAATTTTTTGCTACAGAATCAGCTGAACTCTGCAGTTCAACTAAATCCAGACTAATTTTGACCAAGACAGAAGCACCCATACTACAAAAAGGACCTACGGGGAGAAGAAATTCAGCAGTTCAGGTGGGTGATTCCTGCCACTTGATATCACAAAAATGGCGCTCCCAACTCCTGAGTGCTGCTGGGAGTTTGGAAGTGGTGGACACATTGTAGATGGATAGATACAAAAGGGAATGGGCAGGAGGCACTTGAGAGTCCAAGGAAACAGAAAGTAAGAGGGACTCAACACCATTCTCGAAAACACCTTTATTAACTATCAAAATTCAGGTTTAGCATCAAAAAAGAAAACTGTCACCAATTACAATACCTGCAGGTAACTTTTAATGAGGTTTTGAGCATGGTGATCAAAAGCCTACAGTTTTTCTTCCCCTCTGCAAAATTAGAGGAACTTGATAGGGGATGAGGTGTACTACTACCCAATTGCTTAATGCCCTGAACACCAATGTTGCTCAGTCAGTGAGCAAAACCCCTTTGTTTCGTAAGGACAATTGCAATCAAGGTTGTTCATATGCATCTACACTCAAACAGAAGCAGCTTCCTTCTCACTTCCCACGTTTCCCACAGCAGAATGGAGAAACAACACACTGGATGTTTCTCAGTGGAGTCATTTGACAAAGCCTCAAAAAAACCCCAACAATATCCAAAACATACCATTTTTGCCTCAACCCTCAAGATCTTAAGTATGAAATTACTGCCTGAAACTGAAAACCTTCTGCCATTTCCACAAGGAAGTATTGCATTGCAGACTAGCTATATACCATGATTTTTATGTAGCCTACTCTAATCTATCCATTGCCTATTCAATAGGAGGTACAGAAATGTGTGGGCTTGAAGAAGCTTAGATTTCAGCATCCCAAACAAGTAAGGGAAAATATTTTCCAGTTGAGTACCCACATTATGACTGTGCATTGCTTAAAGGTATATACCCCATTTCAAAATCACTTGACGTAGGTCATACATATAATCAGCTATTTTAAGACCTGTAACCTGGATTGCAGAGTTCTATGCTTTCATAATGCCAAGAGATAGTCACTTATAACAGATTCTATAATTAAGAAATCATGTAACAATAGACACTGCAGTTTCAAGTTTGTCTTTCCTCTCTCTGTCCATCTCTTTCTCTAAGGTGACAGGAGCATGCTTTCAACACATGGAGCAAGCAGAGAGCCTGCAGGTATAAATGGACCAGCATTTGGAGTCTGAAATACACTGCATTACACAGGTGGCTGTTCTTGGAAGTCAACCATTTCTGAAAGTTATTCTCAAGAGGTATGATGTACTATAAGCACTTAAGAAATGTGTTACACTGTGACTGGAACCAAGATGAAATAGCAATATTAAAAGAGATGGTTTAGTTTATGTAGTGGCCAACTATGCCATTAAACTAGAACAATGGAGACGATGTGGAGGCAGGAATGTTCTCCAGTGTGATTTATTCCTTTCCAGTAGGAGTGGAAATTTTTGCTATAGGCCTGAAAATGACCCTGTCCGCCAAGCAAAAGTCAGCATTAAGATGTAAGAGTTCTGCTAGATTAGTCACCTCAAGATACTCTGCTCTCACACAGCACAGGAATCTCAAAGCCCTTTGCCAGAATGGGTCAAAACTCAGCCTCGTAAGCTCCACAAAGACCATTAGACCTTAGCATTGCTGTCGTCAGTCACTTCAGAGAGAAACTGAGGCTTGAAGAATTGATTAAAAATAGGCAAAGACGACTCTATGAGAGGCTCAAAAGCAAAACAAAGGCTTACTCGATCCTATGCTTTACAGGAAATGTGCATCTTTCTTGAAAGGATCATTGTTTGCTGCAGCTGAGAGCAGCTGGGTCAGCCAAGGCGAGAGGAAATGTTATCGGGCAATGGTTATCAGGCAAACAATATAATGCCATTTCCACCTCTGCCAGCCAATTAGTCCCGTGCTGCCTGCTGACCCATGTGGGAAGGGCTGGCTCCTTTAGAATAAGGATTTGACACCTAAGCCCTGCCAGTTTTTTACAGCTGCATCAGCTACACACATAGTGACTCTGTGCATCTACCTGCTCTTTGTGCTCCCGTATTCTGACATTATGGTAACTGCCATGCTAGAGGTCATGCTATGGCCCCCACAGAATATGAAGAGAGCCCCAAAATCTCTCCTGATCAGAACCCTTCTCCACAGTAGGTTGGTGGGTCCAGAGTCCACCAAGGGGCCTACAGAGAAGGATAACAGGAATTCTCTTCTCTAGGAAGAGGCATATCTGATTAAAAAAAGATGCTTTCTGCACCCTGATCTTTCAATGACCCCCCAAATGACATTGTGAAGGCCCAGCAGGAAGAACAGACTGAAGCCCCATGTCCACCCTTTCTGAATTCTCAGCCCTGCTCTCCCTCTCTTTGAAGCCTGGCACACAGTGGGACCACGTGCAGCTGCACAGGCTACGCTCCTCAGAGTCGTCTCTCTCAAAAACAGCCTCCTACCCACTTCCTTCCTCTGCAGAGTAACGAGACGCTCTTCGGCCTCATGCTGTCTCTCCCAGCAGTCTGGTTCCAATCTCGGGGATGCCACATCAGACAGCTACCCCTAAAAAACAGCCAGAGGCCCTCCTGCTGCACCACAGCAGCCATACAGGTGCTGAAATCTCCCCCCCCGCCCTGGTCCTGAACTGCAGAGTCAGCTCACAGGGACAGGGAGCAACTAGGACAGTTCAATTAGAGCCAGGATGAAGCACCAGGCAGAAACACACAGATGCTGAGATATCAGCCAGCTGACATACAGCGAATGCCTGATTTTCCAATGCACAGAGGCCACCTCTTCCTTTAATCCCTCCTCAGTGCCATAGAGGCTCAACACCTCTGGAAAAGCTAAACAAACTTCTTTGTCCTGATGAAGCTGTGCTATGAATTACTCGTTAGATCCTGACCTCCCCACTACAAGAAAAAATCCTCCTACCTCAAGAGTGTTTTGCCTGAAGGAGTATACTCAAAGCCAATATAGCAAAGCTAAGCTTTTGCTGCCTAAAAGCCAAGCCCTCCTTTCCCAATATGTGTCTTAAAATAACGTCAAAGGCATCATGGTGTCAGTTCCAGCTTCCACTTCAGGTATTTCCACTTGCGCAATCCAGGGTGGATTATGGGGTTTTTGATTTGTATTTTTTCCTTCCAAAAAAGAAACCTACACAAAAGGGAACAATCTTTCCATACACAAAATCTTTTTGTTTTGTACATATTGCTGAATTGCTTTCATTCAACTCCAACGCTAATTGTAAAAAGCACAGATACCAAACTTGCTCACATTCCTCTTGCAGTGGGAAGGAAAAATGGGAGAGATCAGCTGACTTTGTGCATTTAGCAACCTGCCTGTGCTGTCAGTGCCCAGTGAGTGATGGGTGTTTCACAATCGGAAATATGAGCAACTGGCCCAGCTGTATAGTCCTCAGCCAGCAGCTACAAGACGGTGGTCCAGGGTCAGGAGAAAAGGAAGACAAGACTGTGTCAACGCTTTCACCCTAAGGCTTGCTCTGATTTTCATTGGGGCAAGTGCATCTTTTACAGTATCACAGTAAGCATCATTTCTCAAAGCAGGACCTGGCACAGAGTAACCTCTGCACATCAAGCACTAGTAGCTGCTAATCACAAAACTGGAGCTCACAACAGCTGATAAGGAAGCTTCCTCTTAAACCCACACAACTACTTCCTCCCCCCTTCCACCCCCTCACCTTTCTAAGACACTGAAGTAATCTCCTGGGGCACTGCTTTGCTGCTGGGAGAAGCTCTGCTCTGGAGCCTCTGTGAAGCTCAGGTATGGCACCAGAGCACTTATTAGGAGCAGAGGCAGGACCTGTTCAAGTGTCTTCTCTCAAAATTAAAGCTGCGTTTTCGCAATTCTGACACTTCCCACATGGATCAGTCACTGCCCTGTCAGCTCTCTTCCCTAAGGTCTCAATGGTAGCCTGACAGGATACCTTTAATAAAACACACATGCCTTGTCCCAAAGTGGCTATGGTTTGCCTTAAATAAATAAATCCCCAAGACCTGATTCCATTTGTAAGTGATTCAGAAGAATTAAATTGGGGTCTCTGTGTCAGTGGGTCTGCCAAGCTTGCGTGCCAGCATGGTCTCTGCACAGCCAGTTTCAGCTGCTCCCACCACTGACACATCAGTTTTGCTGCCCGTTGTTTGCAAGGAGAGTACACGCAGCAACAGGGGAACAAACCATAAATACAGGATACATTATGAAACATCGGGTGCTGGTTGCAGGATTTGAGAGGAAAGAAGGGAAAATGTAGCAAATTATTTTCAGCTTGTCTTTTTAAGCATACATGGAGAATCAGTGGGGTTTAACCAGGAGTGTAACTTTAAATTCTGCAATAGTAACAGAGGGATTGGTATATTGTACTATATAAAACAAACAGCTGCTCTTCCACGCATAAAAGAAGGCAGAAGGAGACAGAGTATCACTCGCAGTACTGCCTAAAGCATGCTGGCTATGTCAACAGACTATCTTGCTTTGGACTGTTTGGACTGTTATTAATATGCAACTGAATATGCAACCGATCCAACACCAACGATGACATGAATTTTTTTTAAAATTAAATTATATTAATCTCTTCAGTTTAACTATCATGTTAAAAATATAAAAGGAAAGCAGATGTGACCGTCATGGATGTGCACGCTGAATATTAATAACAGAAAGCATCCCCTCCCCCTTGGAGGATAAGGCGAAGTTGGATCGGTCATTTTGCAAATTAAATCCTGAATGTGTTCACGCTGTAGCTGTCAATAAACCTCTGGTTTGTGTGCATATACCCACAAAGATGAAGCCAAAACAATTTTACTAGGGTAAACCTTCAAAGATCCAGCCACGATCCAGCTGGATGACAAGGCTACAGCCCGAGTACTCCCCTGAAGCTCTGCCGTCCACATTTTTCCCCACACACATTTCTAAGGAAAAATTAAGTGAATATCCCACAACTGTCAGTTACTGGACCCCTAACACAGGCTACCCTTATGCTAGCCAGGTGAATGCTGGCAAGATGAAATCCAGTAGCTCGTTGTTCTCACACTGACAGTGCCACTGGTCCGTGCGCTGCAATCGCACCACATGTCATCCCAACCACACTCCACTATTTCTACCCACCAGCAGATGTGTTTTTTTTTTCTTTTAAAGAGACACTAGTTTCCAGAATTTCACCTGGCATATTACCTCTGCCAGAAAATCGCATCAAGAAGCAGGACTATCTTACAATGTTCTGACATAAATAAGAATCCTGTCTTTCCTTTTCCCTCAATATCCCAGCTGATAACTATATTTATCAAGTGGGCTCATAGAGCATTTTACACAGTTCTTCTCTATAACCTACTCTTCTCCTTGGTCTTACTTATTCACGCTACCAGTCATCATTTTAATGCATTTGTAATACTTGATTTCAATTTTTATCCTAATTCTGCCTGCACATTAACCCTACAGTGCCTCAGAACACATTGGTTTACTGGAACCAGCCTAAGGCATCATTGTTCTAAGATAGCAAGAAGTGTGTATTTCTCCCTGTCTTCTAAGGAAAAAACAAAAGAACAAAAAATAAGTCGCATTCCTAGTTACAGAATTCAGCCTAAAAGCTTTTGCTAGTGCTTCCACACACCTGCCCACTCCCACCTCTGACTCAAGCTACAAATTTTATTGACATATACTAATTACCTGAAAATAAGAATGATCTATTCCATTGCCACCAGCTGCCAGTTGCCAGCACTGGTTGGAAGTGATCAGGCTTGTTTAAGAGAATAGAACAAAAAATCTAAGCTCAAAAATAAAATTAAAAAATAATAGTCATCATAAAAAGAAAACCCTAAAGAATGCCACCGGTTCTCAGGTACTGCCGGGTGTGCTCGGAAAGGGCTGAAGGCAGACAGATTTGAATGGATGCTCAGTTTGTCACGGTAAAAAATACAGAGATTTAAAGGTCTACCCACGCAGAAAAAAACCAAAACAAAACAATAAAAAGAACCACCAAAAAACCCCAACCCTGAATTAAAGAACAAAAATAAAATAAAAGTCAGAAATGCAGCCTCAGTGCATCGACTGTCTGCGCTTAAGAGATTTACAGGAGTAATTTAAATGATTCACCTGCTGCCAGTTTTCCTCCAAGGATGGCAAAGCTGAGAAGTAGCCGGTGTCGTGGACAAGCTGGAGTTCCTGGAATATACTATAACTAGCCAAGACATCCATGCTGCTGCTGAGCAAGACCCTTTCTTTCTGCTTTTGTGTATGTTTGTTTGCTCGGGTGGGGGGTTGTTTTTTGATCATAAAAAAAAAAAGGAGGAGGAAAATCAACCAATGATAAATCCAGCGTCCCTTTGGCTTTGTTTTGTTTCAGTCACACTTTAAAAAAAAGAGAGAGAGAGAGAGAAAGCGGATGAGCGTGGACGGACGGCACGGTCCGGGGGCCGGGCCGAGCAGGACGAGCGGCGCCGGCGCGCACGAGCACCCCGCGGCGCGCACGGGCACGTTCCGCGCCGGCGGCTGCCGCGCAGCCCGCGCGCGGCCGATGGCGCGCCGCGCGCCTCTCTTTCGCCGCCCCTCCCTCGTTCATTTTCGGGACACCAATCACCACATCCCCTCCCCCCCCCCAATCCGCTTCCTTCTCACCTTCCCGGCAAGCGCCGGCGCTGCGGCCCCCCTCTGCGCGCAGTCCGTGCGCGGCCCCGCTCCGGCCAGTGGCGTGGCCATTGTAGGGTAATCGGCGGGGCGGGAGGGGCGGGGCCGCCGCGTGCCCGGCAGCCACCGCCCGCCAATGGGGCGTCGCCGTCGGGGCGCGGGGGGCGGGGTTCGGGACGCCGGGCCGCGGGGCGGCGATTGGCCCGGCAGGGTAGAGTGCCCGCCCCTCCCGCGTCCGCGAGGCGGGCGCGCGGCGAGTACTTCTTTAGGGGCGCTTATAACGGGGCGGCGGCGCGCGCGGGCGGTGGCACGAGCGGGGACGGTGGAGGGGCGGGCGGGGCTCTGCGCGCCGGCCGCGGCACCGGGCGGCAGCGGGAGAACCGCGGCCCTGAGGGGAGCGGGGAACAGGCCGCGGCCGCGCAGGGGACGCCTGCCAAGCCGGCTGCCCTGCCCGCACTGTGTGTGCAGCCTCTCCCCAGCCTCTAGTTCCCAAGGCTCAGGGGTGGCCAGACCGAGAAAAGCACTTTTCTTTCCCTTAGTCGCTGATGTCCGGGGAAAGATGCACAGCTGATTGGGGTGTTGGAAGGACTAAGCGTGGGAATACACCCCGAGCAGGAGCCGCCGGCGTGAGGAGCACGTGCTGTGTGCCCGTGTGGGGAGACCACAGCAGCACAGCTTCCGAGCGCTGTTCAGCTATCCCCAGAAATGCTCCTGCGCTTATTAAGGCATCTATCATGACATTTAATCAGGCTTAGCTGTGAGCCGAGCCCTCTCCGAATGCTAGTTTGGGTTGGCTAATGAGCTGTTTGACCTTAAATGGTTAGTGTGGTGCAGAGCTTCCCCAAAATCGCTCTGGCGCTGAGCACGGTTGCATTTCTGCTTTTGAAAGGATTGCAGAACTGCTCATTTGAAGATGGTGGGGGTGGGGAGGGGTTTCCAGTAATAGAAGAAACATGTTCTCTTTGTTGCTCTCAAATGCAAAGGGCCGTGTGGTCCCATGGGTTGTATTGCCAGGGCTGTATCCAGCCACCAGACTGCTGGACGAACGTCCCCCTGGTGCCCTTTAGTGGTGGGTTGTCGGCAGTGTAGGTTGGACTGGGTATCAGGGCAAGCCAGGGGTTGCTAAAGTATCTACTTGTAGAGCAGTTGCATCATACTTTCCTTGCTGTAAGTGACTAAGATGTCTCTGTTCGCTGTTGTCTTCCTTCTGCACCCAGGTGAGCATACCTGGGCCAGGCCTCGGCTGGTGTAAATAGATGCAATGCCACTTGTACACACACATGTCTTCCCAGGTGTCCCTCTCAGAATGACATGGAGGTATGAGGCAGCAGAACTCATCAGTGCTGATTAGTTCGTGGTATGTTTTCTTTCTTGGCAATGAAGACAGATTTACCTTTTCCAAGACTGGGTCCATGTTAACAACTTTGAAAGCCATGTTTGAAGAAGGCTTGGATAATGGCTGCATTCAATCCCAAATTCTCATAGGTGCTGTCAAGAAGAATAAAGCAGAGTAGGCACCCCACTTTAGTTTAAGGAGTCAAAATATAGAGGAAAAAGGGGAAATGAAGATGTTGCTGAAGAACTGCAGTAATAGGGAGAGAGCTGGATATAGGCAGTTTTCTCAAATAAACAATCTCACCACTACAAAAACATTCTCTGCGTGATTGCACTGCAGAAGCAGCGGGATGGCTCGTGGGAGCTCTTGCTCAGGCGTTGACCCTGAGGCTGCAGGTCTGCACAGTCCAGGGGCATCTCCCTTGAAGATGGCTGTCTCCTGGGAACTGCTTATGAAAACGATGCCATTCCCAGCCTTCATCTGGGGAGCCATAGATTGTCTCAAACAGGACTATCCTCAGGACCTTTAGCTTAGCAGAGAAGCTGCAGGGTTGGATGTGAATAATAAACTACTCTTTCTCATAAATATACCCATAAATGTGTAAATGTATGTGTTAGTGGGAAGATGAGAGGGAAGGTTAGTGCAGCAAGCACTGCTGAAGAGGTCTTGCAGACTGTAGTTACCAATTCCAAGCATGCCTCAATGTGGCAAAGCGACACCTTTCCTGGGCACCTTGGGAAGGGAAAACTTTTAAAGACAGGAAAGGAGAGAGCTTGATAAAGGTGGTCAGATGTGGAAAGAAGCAGCACTTGAGTATCATAACACAGCTCCCGTACTGAGAGGGTTACACAAGAAATACCTGTTTCAGAAAAAGCCTTTGATAAGCATTTATCCTTAACAGCTTGTCAGAACAAGGCCAAATGCATATGCAGAGACTTTTCTGACCTAGGCAAGGAAATAGAGGACAAAAGCAATGAAGGTTTCTGCTGCGAGCTACTTAAACATCCATTTTTGTCTTCAAAGGCTGCAATTCCTGTGGCTGAAAAATATTTTTGTGCTTTACTTCTGGCCTTGTTCAGCATAACTCCCATTTTAATATGTAGAAAGTTTAGTGGTGTGATGTCCAAGCTCTCCTCTAACAGTGGCATGAGAGGAGGCCTGGCCTGTGCTAGCAGTGGGTTGCTCATGCTTTGGTATATTGCAAAGCTTGGCGTAAACAGGCAGCCCAGGATTCCCTCTGCTGTGATAGTCACCTCTTTGCTACTGAGTAGTTCTCCTTTGAAACAATTAAAATCTTTCTACTTGTCCATCTTATCCTGAACTTTCTGCTGAAGGCATGTCCTGTAGGAACTGCCAGTTTTCCACCCTCGGGGTGAAGGTTGTCCTCAGTTTTGGATCTCAGCTGCTTTACACCAGTAAAGAGCCCAGACTGTACCCAGGTTGCACTGTAACTGGTGGCCACATCTGATGAGCAGATGCTGGTCTGCTTCCCTGGCTGGCTTCAGGAGGAATTGTGTCTGAGGACAGGATTTTGGCTGCAAGCCTTGAGGTGAAGAGCTGGGCTCCAGATCTGGCTGCTTGCCTGGGTGGTTTCCAGGCAGACATTGCATTTTTATTGTCTTGGATATTCTTCTCTGGAGGTCAGTCAAGAAAGCAGAATGGGATTGTCACTTGGCAGAAGTAGAAAAGCCTAGACAAAAACTGAATGTAGTGGTACGCTGGGTATAATGCTGTTAGTCCAGCACCTGAGGCAGCATCTATCTGTACTACCCCAAAGGTAGTGAAAGGCGATTTCTGCCAAGCTCCCTTGTTTCCCAGGCTGTACTGACCTTACTCTTGGCAAATAGCCACATTCCCTGCTCCAGCCCAACCACACCACCCATCACAGAGAGCAATGCAATCAGATGTGGAGGAGGAGCAATACCTCCCTACTGCTACACAGCTGGGCTCAAGGGCACAGAGGACTACACAAAAATTCAGGCAAAGAGTGCAGGCTGGACCTGCAGGGAGTAAGGAGGGGCATTTCAGACATAGCTGATTTGTCCCATAATGGGTAAACTGAATGGCCTGGATGGGGAGAAGACTTTTAGGCCAGCCCCAAACTTCACCGTTTCTATAACTTGCTGAAATGTCCGGAAGATGCAAGGAAGTGGTATGGCTGGTTGTGCAATAATGCCAATGGGCTTTGGCACATGGGAAAAGGCAAGTGGTTATATTTTTGGTGTTAAGGAGTAATGAAAGTGGTTAGTTCTAGTGAGAGGAAAGAAAGAAAATATTTCCTTGCTCATTCTGCTCTTCAAGAGAAAGAGGAAAGATGACTTCACTGTTTTCTGAGAGAAGCTTGAATTTAAAGCCTTCCACAGGACCTCTGGCAACAACCTCTTCTACCTTCTTCAAGTCAGGAGCTCAGAATCACCCCCTGCACTTGACTGGGTCCCTACAAGCCACTGGTGTGTATAGAATCACAATTTTGGTTGCTCTGATTGCTTTTTCTTGTGATATTTGCATCCCCACTGCCCCCAGAAGTAATTGTAAGAGATGGTTAGTGAGGACCCAACAGGGAAGGCTGATTTGTGGGGGACTTTGAGATGTTTGTTTTGTTTGGTTTGGCCAGTGACAAGATGCCATAAAGCCATTGGAGAGTATATCAATTCACAATTTAAACACTTCACTGAATACACCTGCTTTGGTACCAATGATGTTTCAACAGATACACTGAGGTCCCTCGTTCGTGATGCAGTTTTAAACCCCATGGTCTTCTGCATAGTCAACAAAAGTGCTAAAGCACCTTCTCCCTCAGGGACGCATTGGTCCAGGTGTCCAGGCTACCAGTTTCTTCTATCATCACATTTGCATGTTAGGCTGCCAGCTGCATCTCTTCCTCTCCTCCAACTCCAGATTGAGAGCTAATGTAGCTTTTCTGTGCTTAGAGCCTGTGACAGTGTTGTTTACAGATGTTGGGTTTTCAGTCTTGTAGTGGGTTGACCCTGGCTGGGTACCAGGTACCCACTAAAGCCTCTCTCTCACTCCCCTCTGCAACAGGACAGAGGAGAGAAAATATAACAAAGGGTTCGTGAGTTGAGACAAGGACTGGAAGAGATCACTTACCGATCACCATCATGGGGAAAACAGACTCAAAGTGGGGATATTAATTAAATTTATTACTAACAGAATCAGAGCAGGAGAATGAGAAATAAAATAAATCTTAAAAATACCTTCCCCCACCCCTCCCTTCCTTCCCAAGTTCTACCTCCTCTCCCTCAGTGGTGCCAGGAGACTCACAGAAGCCACCCCTTTAGCCCCCCAACTATGAAAACCTGGCCACAGAAACCAAATAGAAATCTGTGTTTCTCCTGGAGAGGAAGAGGCTGTACCTGCAGCTTGGTAGGGTTGAAGCTGTCACTGGTTGTAAAACCTTGCAAAGAGGGGAGAAGTACTTAGAAACCTACTGGAGTATGCTTGGATTTGCAGTTGCAGCCTCTCCAGGAGTGGATGCAGAAGGCATCTACTGGGGGAGTGGAGGATTTGTGGTGATGGTTTATGGCCAGGTGGCTGCAGAGGTGCAGCAGAAGACCTCAAAGGCAACCCTGCTGTTTAGAGTTGTCAGTTCCTGATACCTCAATGTATCTGTGCTTCTATATCCACGTCCACATCTGATAAGAAACAGAATCCTAACAAACATCAAGTAGCAAAAAGGGACACAACTTCTTTTCCTAGAGTGAAGCATTTTTCTGTAGGCCCCAGACATCCCCTGTTCCCCCTCCAGCTCGATACCTCACACCTTCCCAACCTCCCAAGTCTCCTCCTCAGACTTCATTTTCCTAGAGAAAGGTCAGGGATTGGAATGGGTTGCCCAGGGAAGTGGTGGATTCTCCGTCCCTGGAGGTTTTTAAGATGAGACTGGATGTGGCACTTAGTGCCATGGTCTAGTAACCACGGTGGTGTTGGATCAAGGGTTGGACTTGATGATCTCAGAGGTCCCTTCCAACTCGGCTGATTCTATGATTCTATACTGTGGCCCCATGTCTTCTTTCCATGCCTGCACAACAGCATTTCAGCCTGGAGAGCAGGTCAGTATTTCATGCTTCCTTGTGGCAGGTGCAACCCAAAAGCAGCATCCCAAGGGCACAGAGAGTGGAGGTGGTTTCCTTTCCCATCCCCATCCTGGGGAGCAGAACAGCTGCAGCTTGCAGCCATCACCCTCAGCAGCGCTTAGCTCTGTCTGGATGGGACACACTGTGAAGCAGGGTAGTGTCATCTCTGTGCTGGGCCTGAGTGGGTGGAGGTGCTTCCTGGCTTCCAGTGAGTCACAAGCTGTTGCCTAGATCTTCAGCAACAAAAGGGGACATCAGAGCGTGGCACAGCAGGTTCCTGTGCCTCGCCTCCAGCCTGAAAACAGGCCCCATTTGCTCCCTTTCTCTTTCAAATCAGTGCTCTGTGGACATTGCAATTGGTTTAATTGCAGGGCAGCTAACGAGCACTCTCCAGGATTAGAGATGGAATGGGTTTAACCCATAATCATGGCTTAGGGCATCCAAAAGTCTCAGTGGACTTTGCAAGTTGATCACTGTCCAGATGCAGATGATGTTTGATGGGAAAGCATGACATGCCATCCTGAAGCAGAAATATTATCCAGCTGAGTTCTCTGGGCTGAGACAAAAGAACCAAAGCCTGATGCTTCAAAGGATGGTTAGAAGTCATAGCTGTATGGGCCTGATCCAGATCTGGCCTGGAGGCTTTTGACCCCCTGTCCTGAAAAGGCAGCAAGCATGCTTAGCATGTAATGCTCATGAGTTTCCACTATGGGAAAGGAGGCTTCTTCTGCTGTGGTTTGTTCATGTGTTCTACAGTTTTTGTATTTCTTGTAATAATTTTTGCTGAATGGCTGTGGCTGTTCACATTAGAATTGGTCTCTGTCTCCCAGTTTTCAAAGCCAGAACATAAAGCTCTGCTACCCAGGAGAGCACTGCAGTTGTGCTCAGAGCAGAACAGTGATGCGTCAAAGCTTCCAGAGGCAGAGAGATACAACCCCTGTGGTACCAGGGGGAAATGCAATTTCCTTTGGGTCCCACCGAGAGCTTGGAACCCATCTGGATCTAACCACTCCCCCTGCTGTCTTTGAAGTTCTCCCTTCTGCCCAAAGTGATCTGTATGTTTCTGAATCTCTTGGCAAGGGCAGTTATCACTGCTATTCTGTTGGTGTTATGTCTGTCTGACATAAACAGTCTCTGATCATATTAGTAGGCTCTCAGGTACTCCTACAGTACAAATAATAAATAATAATGAGCTGCAAGGAAGCCCTCTGAGTCTCAAGCTCAGGCTGGACTCTTATGGCTTCTACACAAGATGTCCACTCTGTAAACCTTTCTGTGCTGCTGTTGCTAGCAGTGCAGCGATGCTGCTGGAGAGTGGCCTGGGAAGGGGGTCCCTGCAGCCTGGGGAGAGGCTGTGCAGCTGTCAACAGACATGAGAAATGCACACTTGTGTGCTGCATCTCTGGGTTGGTGGCCTTTTAATGACTGAATCAGGTTGCACTCAGGTAATTTTTAGGAAACTTTACAATAAAATAGGAGAACATTGGCATAGTTCAGCAGATGGTAACCAGGAACTGGCTTGTGTTATTACACACATTACTCTGGACAAAATGTTGGTTTTTCTTGGCTTTAGCCATCAAGAACCCTGTTAAGAAGAGCTGACATCACAGCACAGGTAGCACATGCAGCAAGAGGGGCCTACTGTGTCCAGCTCTTCTGCAGCGCTGCAGCAAACACCGCAGCACATGGTGCCTGTGGGGAGAAGAGGGCTCTCAGGAAAGCAGGGGTTAGAGCAGCATCACTGGGGTTTTCTCCTTGGGTTTTTTGCAGAGGAAGGAAATGCAATGCATTGAGAGCAAAGCCTGTCTTTGGCAAGATTCTTGCTGTTCTGTTTTCACATCCTCTTGGGGTTTCCCTTTAGTCCTGTTCCTTATGAGAAGCTGCTGAAGATGGGGCTCTCATAGTCAAGTGCGGATGTGTGAATTAATAAGGAAATGCTGGCATGCAGGGAAGCAAGCCTGTGCTGCTCACCTACTGGCCAGCTTTTCATGTTCCCCAACAGAGGTGCATGAAGAGTAAAATACCTTGTTTGACACAGGCACACACACATATACCCACAGCAGTGGCCAGGCTTCATACAAAGAGACTGCAATCAAATGCAACCCCAGGCCAGAGTCCTCTTCTGAATTGGGCTTTGCTGGCTCTGCTGGCATGACATTGGAGCATCACCTGGGTATTGCAGCATTTCCCCCTCTAAAGAGCATCTTGTTGAAGACTCCTGTTATGAAAAAAGATGGAAATGTCTTTTCACTTGAGCAGCCTCTTCCCAACGGCATCCCAATGGCAGCTTGAAGCTCCAGGGCTTCTCCCTCTCTGCACTCTTACCCTGCTTGAAGAGGGGCCTTAGAACAAGACCTTGCAACAGGTAGTCTGTAAAAAAAAAATTCCTCACAAGTGAACTCTCTGAGGGGCTCAGCCCTTGTCTGCTGGGCAGCTGTGGACTGCTGAAAGGAAAATGGATGTTGCTCAAGTGTCAGTCTTTGGGCCTCTCTTGCACCACAATCTTTGTTCCCTGGCTTTGATTTCCCTTGAGGATCTACATGGCTCTGACTGTGGCATGAGCACCACTTGGCAGAGCATCTCATACTCATTCAGCCTATGTGGCATACTGCATCACTCAGTCCGACGGATACCTGTCTGCTGGAAGAGAGGCAGTAGCTTCAAGAGCACTCAATTAACCCTGAGGTGTTGGTTGCACAGTGCAAGAGCTCATGGGTTAAAAGTGAGAGAGACAAACCTTAGCCCAAAGTAACAAAACAAATCAGAACCCAGAATAAAACCCATATCCTCTCAAATTGAAGATTAATGCACAGGGATTGGCCTGTGGCTCTTGTACCTGCTCCCCCTGAGCTCTCTGTGGCTGGAGAAGACTCCTGGCTGCCTAGTTTGATTTGAGGGTTGAGCGAGCTCTCGTGACCTTCTTTTCTTCTGGGACAGTGCTCAGCAGGGGAGCCAGTGGTTTGGCACCCCTGTCCTTTGTACTCTTAGCAATTCCTGCCAACAGTGAGTAACTATTATTATTAAAGCCAGGGGGAATGTTATGAGATTATTTTATAAGGAACGGGGGAAATAATTTTATAAAGTGGAGGTTGCCTGGAGAAGATGAGCTGGAAAGTTGTTCTTTCTGAGGAAAGAAATTAAGAGGTCATATGGGTGATAAGTGGTAGCCAAGAAGATCTGAGTCTTGTTCTGCGACACCCTGCCTTGAGAGCTGTTTTGTGGATGGCCGAGCATAGGGGTGCTGGGTCTCATCATGCTTGCCAGAGCTTTGCTAAGCAGAAAGCAGGTGCCTGGCATGACAGGCATGAGCCTTGGAGGAGCAAAGGATGAGGGAAACATGTCTCTCCAGAAACTCTTACAGATTCTTGGAAGCAGGCAAGCAGGCTCAGCAGCTGCCTCAGCCTCTGACATCACCTTTTTCCGTCGTAAGGCACAAAGACATCACTGGGTTTTTGACGGGGATTCTCAAGGGCTTTCATGGCCTGGATGGGTGATGTACAGTGCTGCCATGCCCTTGCTGTCTGTACAGCTCTATTGGGGAATGATCCCTCTCCTGTTTGGATAAGAAGGAAAAGCACTGGCTACAAACTTTCCACCCTGGGTAAACCCCAGTTCACAAGAGGCCAACCAGGGAGACCAACTTTGGGGGCTGAACCTCTACCCTCTTGCATTTTTCAGACGTGTAGTCCTACTGCAGAGAGCACCCTGAGAAACCACGACAAATCCCTTTCTGGGCAGAGTCACACAGCATGTGTATTTTTTAATCATTTTCATTAAACTATATGCTGAATTCTGCACAAGTTGAGGAGTGTTTTTCATTAGGTTGCCATGATGAAAGTTAGCAGAATATTCCTGCAAAAACTTTCACCCAGCACTTGTGGTGTTAAGTGTGACTGTGACTTTATAAGCCAGCAGGATTGCTCATACCTTGCCAAAACTGGGGATGCAGAGTCCTTCTCCTTAAGAAGGGCAACTGCTGCAGGAGCTCGCTCTGGGTCCCTTTGAAGTCAATGGCAAATTTCCCATTGGCTTAAGTAGGAACATGTGTTTCAAGAAATGAATAATATGAAACTTGAAAAGCAAGGAGTGATGTGATCAGGACATGACCTGGTTTGACCTGGAGACTTAACTTGTGTTTTACTGCTACATCTGCCTCCATCTCTCAGCTGTACATTCAGCAGTACAATACATACTATTATTAGTAACCTATATTATTAGCATTAATTGGATTAGAACTGATAAACTATGGAGGTTTCTTTGTTTTGTACCAGTAATTTCTACTTTAAATTGGACTTGGACAGAGTATATGTCAGGGTGCATGTCCCCTGTATTTGTCATGCATGTTTTATTCTTTATTTTGACAAGCTGGTAGAAAAGTCTTGGAATACAAATTAAAGAGGTCTTTGGAAAGAAAACCCTAAATACAGGCTTGTTGAAGCAGCTGGTCTTTTCTTGTACAGAGCAAAGTAGACAGTTAATAAAATGACACTGGCGTTGCTGCAAGGAATTGATCCTTATGGCTGACACAGTGCTTGTCCCCTGGCACAGCGCTCACTGGTTGCAGGAAAGTGGGTGAAGATCCCCCAAATGAACAGCTACCATGGGAGGGTTTCAATGCAACACGATCCTGCACGTAGCCCACGTGGTCACCCCATGCGCCTGTGCAGGACCCAGGCAGACCTTCTCTGCTGCAGCACTGGGAGGCAGTGCAGGGGGCTCTAGCCAGGTCTGAGTTGTCTGTTTGCTTTAGTAAAAGCCACTGGCCATAATGGCAAGGATTTATAAAACAGCACAGAGGCAGTCTGTGGTGCAGGGCTGTGGCTCTGTGAAGTAGCTCAGCGGTGCTTTGCAGAGCATGTTGGTGGAGGCATCTCCATGCAGGACTACAGAAGCAGCATGCCCTTGGCCACAGCCAGCAGCTACAGCTGCCCAGTCTCAGAAGGGCACCAGCCACCACAGGTCCAGCTGCATGGGGAAGCTCTGCAAGGTGAGACCCTGCCTGTGTGAGCACCAGCACAGTCCTCACCATCAGAGCATCCTAACAAGGCCAGGGGCTCCCATCCCCTTGGGACTTGCTGCCCAAGGGCCATGTCCTCCCCGCTAGACAGGCATGGAGTCTGGACAGGCATTGCCATGTGTCTTGCCATTCACTGCAGGACAAATGCTTATTGAAAGAATTGCCTCTAACAGCTTGGGAGAAGCCATTAGGGTCTGCCTGGGCAGTGATCTACAGATAATGACTCCCTCCGAGATTTTCTCACCTCTTCTGCAATCCTCATACCAGGTGCATTAAAGCTGACCTGCAAAGAAAAATGTTTCCCTCTCTCTCTTTCTCTCTCTCTCCTTTGTTTTTATTATTTTTTAAATTTCCTCGTAGGGTTTTGTGAAATACCTCTGTTATTGATGCATTGCTCGTTGCTTCTTAGTGGTAGCACCAAAAGGTGAGCCTTGCTTTTTGTGAAATAGGGGACAAACTTGCTTATATTTTACCTTAGAAACAGGGAGACTGTTGAGCCTCCACTGAGCAGAGGGACTGTGTGGGTCTCAGGCAGGGGATCTGAATCCTTAACTGGAGGGATCAGAGGTACCTGCTGTCCCAAGCCCTTCAGCAGGTGTGGCTGTGAAGGTCTCCAGCAGAAGTAAATTTTCATCTGAAGAACATGCAGCTTTTTTTTTGAAATTGAAGCATTTTGTGAGAATGTGCCAATCTGGACATAATTTTCAACAGGAAAGTCAAAGTGAATTATTTGGGCTTTTCTGTTTTGTTTTGATAATGGTGAAATGTCTTGTTTTGACAGAGACAGAGTTGTCATTTCCATGCTGCAAACATTTTTTACTTCCACCTTCTTATTTTACTACATTTTCTGCTAGCTATAAATACACAGTTCATAACAGTTAGTAATTTATCATTATCTTTTTCTAGATGCTATTTAATACTGTATCTAAATTTTTATATGTACTGTTGTGTTTTGACATCTAAGCCAAGTGTCTTTTTATTTTAGTCAGATGAAACAAAATGAAATTAAGATGCCAAGGCAAAACAATTCAATGTTAATTGAAATTAAATATTTTCTTAGTTTTATTTTCTTGAATTGACTTTTATGTTTTTGGGTTTTTTTTTAGTTTTCCACTTCCTGATGGGGAATGCAACTGTATTGTAGGTGCGAGGCTGTGGAAATCACCAGTTTCCGGTCAGTATGCTCTTGGGCACTCAAGTTAAATCAGTGCTAGCAAGTAAAAAGCAAGCAAGCAGGTTAAGACTATGAGAAAAAATAATTTCCCTTTTCAGTTAATGAGGTTTTGCATGGAAGAAGGAAGAGAGGATGAAAGGCCCTAGTGTGACCTGTTGTGTAGCAGTGGTAGTGCCTAGGAAATTACTGTAGGATGTCCATGCTTGCAGTCATATTCTCATCAGCTCTTGGGCTGGAGTTTATGAAGTTGTACCCAGAAGCAGTGGGGAAGCTGGTAGAGTGCAGTACCTCTGCCTTGCACAGACATCTGCGTTTGGGTGCTGAGGTTTCTGTTATCAGTGTTGCTAACTTGTTGTATGATGCTTTCACTTTGGGCTGTGATAATGGCACGTATACATCACACTTTGAAGATGCTTTTTATTGACTTAATGTGAATATTATTGTCATAGTTTATTACAGAGAAGTATCTTATAGTAATTGAAATACAATATGGTGCCATTAATCACTCTGAGTACGAAATGCTAACTTTAAACTGTTCATAGTATATTAAATGCTCCTCTAACCATAAAACAATTTGACTTGCAGTCAAACAGTTTACAAATGGCCGATGTTGAGGATTCATGGTGATTGACATTTACATGGCAGTGTTCATGTGCTCGTGTTCTTGAACAGTGTATTTTCTTTGGGGTTTCTGTGAAGGTGTTGAGACTTGCAACTTTGCAGTTCCCTGATGCAGAGGTGTAAAGGGATGCAAACGGCAGGTACGACCACTGTCAGCTTAACAGCATCTCCATTGCAAACCCGAGGTGTGCGTGGCAGTCTGGAGTGCCCAGTGGGCTGTGTACAGTAAGCTGTCCTCCTGACACATCACTGGCCTTCTTTCCTCAGGACACCTGGTGAAGGAAAGCAGTAAAAAAGGGACAGAAGCTCTAATAGTGTGGTTTTAGGTAGGGACTGTTGAAATAAAGCCCATTTGCTTTCATGGGATGCTTTTCTAAATTTTCTCTCCTGTATTACTTAAAAAGGAAAGAGGTTCCTGCTTTTAAAAATCATTTTCAATTAAAAATTAATCCACCTACCAAAAAGGAAAGAATAATTTAATCTGATACCGTAGTAAAACGATAACAGTGCTATCCACAGTGCTTTGGTCAGCTGTGATAAATCTCCTCTAGGTCTGCTCAGCTTCTGACCTCCCCTTGCTGCCCACACTCTGAGACATGAGCAAAGCCCTCAGGAGCAGCTCCAGCCCCGCTCCCAGCTCCTAGGGATAGTAAAGTCCTCCACACTCAGTGCCCCAAAATTTCAGTGGGAAGCATCAGGAGTTGGTGCCAGGCCATATCCATACCTATGGTAAAAGCCCCATGTGTGCCCAGTGCCACAGCAGCACCTGCAAGGGTGGAGCAGGAACCATGTGCTGTGCAGCTTGTGCACCGACCATGCATGCACAGCATGGCACGGCACAGCATGGCACAGCTTGGCCAGGAGTCGGGCAGGCTGGGCAAAATGCAGCATTTTAGAAAGCTCAGACATTTGCTGCTGCAGCAGCAGTGAGAAGCACTGCTATTAAACTGCTTACAGGAGCCTCACTTTTTACTGCCTGGTTTAAAAGCATACTTCAATGGCATTCGCAGGAGGGAAGAAGATGTGTAAGGTCATTTCACAGGGCACATGTTTAAAGATTTTCCAAGAAGAGCAGAGCAAGGTCTTTCTTCTGGGGAGGGAGGGGCTTTTTTTTTTTTTTAGCCAGATCTTTTATTGTCAATATGTTTTTTTAATAAAAAGGAAGTGATAGAAGTGGTAGCAGGTGACAGAGCCCACTGCTGTTCAGCTGCTGACATTTATAAAACAATGCCAACATCTCTTCAAAACAGACGCTTGCTTTCCACTACTGTATTGATGTACACATTTATTTTATAACCAACAGCAGCAAGATGAAAATGATAATGCATGAAGAAATCCCAGAGGCACAGCCCAGCGGTTTTGCAATGCAGCCTCTTCACCTTTGGTATTGTGTGGATGCTAACGGTCCTGGATGAGTCAGTATGAAACAGCACGGGCTGCTCTCATATGCAGAGTGCTCCCTCTTTTTTCCTGTTTCTGGTGACACCAGCTGGGTATATCTTAATCATCCTGGTGTGCTTACATTTATTTCTCAACTGTGTACAAACAAACCTGGGCATTTAGATGGCAGGTGATGGCTAGGGATTGCTGGTCCACTGTGAGGTTGTGTAACATGGTGGGCACCAGAGAGGTGAAAGGAGCTATACTACAGGCTATAAAAGAGGAGAGATAACCTTGCAAACAGCATGTAGAAGGAAAATAAACTTGGGACACAGGATCAATATAGACTGGGGGACACATGAGTGGCCAGTGCTGATCTGTGGGCTCAGCCCGCATGTCACCAGCCCAGACCGCAGGTTTTTGCTGGGGGAGCACTTTGGCGCCCTGGGACTCACACTGAAAGCCCTGTGTGTAAGGGCTTCCCTTATTTGGCACTGAGGTGCCTCCTGGGTTGAGGAGGAGGAGGAAGACTGGTCACACTAGGTTGGAGCCCAGCCCTGCAAATCAGCTTTTGATCAAGCATTTTTGGTCATGTAAGAATAGTCCCAATGGCAGCAGGCTGACCTTCACTCGGGGAGGAAAGCTTATCGCATCTCGTAGGATGCTCCTTACCGCAAGGAAATCAATACAGCAATATTATGATAATGTTACGCACAAGCTTTTATTTCTGGATGAAAAATTAAAATAATGAATACACCATATCTATTGGTTCTTTGAATATACATATTTGGATATATATGTTTGATGTCTGCCTTCTGTGTGCAGCTGTTTGCCAAACGTGACAAGATTTGTTTTTTAAACCTGGGGGTGAGTTCTGCCCTGTGCATTTAAAATAAGATTTCTCTAAATTATTGAATATGTCAATAAATAAAGCAGAGGAAATGGGCAGGGAAAAACCCAGAGGTCCTTGGTGAAAGGAAGTTGTAGATGCTGGTAATAGGCTTTAACAGCAGTAAAAGAGAAATAAAAAGGCCAACTTAAAAAAAATGGAAGGGACAAAGATTGGAATTTGGTATCTCTGCTCTGATTTTCTCTGTGTTTGATGGTAATTACTGGCTTGACCCTGGACTGCATTTTTTGTTTTTCTGTGAGTTTAATTCTGCCTCGTAGTGGAGGGTGAAGGGTAAGAGAAGCATTTAAATAAATGCTGCAGCAAAGGGAGGGGAGACGTCTGCGATGTGTGGGTGTCACAGATGTCCACGGGATGACGGAGACAGGTCCCAGGGGGCAGCCCCAGAGGAGCTGGCAGTGCCCAGGCACAAGAAGGAACAGTGCTGCGGAAACACAAGGGACAGAGAAGGAGGAAGGGAGCATGTACATGGCCAGTGGCAGGGCTGGGTGCTGCCTTCAAGTGTCTCAGCCCTGCCCCCACTGCCCCAACAGCTCCTGGGGGAGCTGATGAATAAAACATCACATTTTACAGATCATGTGTCGTCCCAGCCCCAAAATTATAAAGTCCCTTACTCTCCTCTCAAGAGATGTTGCATGAGCAACCATTTAAATGAGTGTTACATTATTTACAAGTTTCACTATTATTAAATTAATGTTACATTCATCAGGGCTTTTGTTTTGTTTTGTTTTCAAGGCAGAGCTGTAATTTGAGCAACATATTCATCAAGTCTGAAATGGTGGCTCCAATTATTTTAACATTCATTTGCCCATTCAGCTTCCTTTGCATCTGCTGGTTTCCTCCCCATGACAGTATGTCGAAGCCGGGGACACATTTGTGCCGCTCAGCTGCGAAACCACCACGAGGGATGTGATGGAACATGTTCGATCCCAACACAGCCAAGGCCAGCGGGGCTCTGCTGCGGGGGCAATAAGATGCTGGTTGCAAAGGCAGCGTGTCCCCAGGTGCGGATTTCCTTTCTCCACTGGCAAACCCCTTCTGGTGTCAGACATGTGAGGATGGAGCTAGCAACTTCTTAAGGGTAACAAAAAAAGGCTCCATCGATTTGCTGGCACAGGAGCCTCAGTACAGCAGTGGTGTTGCGTGTGTTGTAGCAATGCTCGTCAAGGTGAGTGTGGGCTAATTGGTCCAGATCTGAAAGGATGCTCTTGAGTGCTGGGTAAGCAAACATAACAAAACATCAGCCATTCAGCAAGTGCTGAAAATAAGCCAGAATAGCTAAAAAAAAAATGTTTCATTATTTATTTTAGTGCTGGAAGTGTAAGCTTTCCTGACATGATCGTAAAATCTGATCATTTATTAATTCTCCTCGCTTTGAGACTTCATCCCGTAGCATCCCCAGCCTTCTGCTATTCCTGGCATCTTCAGCCTGGTCCCACAGCTGTGCCCTGCGAGGTGTCTACCCACACTGCTGCCCATCCCACAGCAGGTGCCAGAGCCCCCCTCTGCCCAGCCACAGGCTCTCGCAAGGCAGTGGTGGGGAAAGGGTGGGCTTTTAGAAATAAAAATCAATAACTGTGGTTTGTTTTCCCTTTGTCTGCTTTCTCAGCCTGTGAGATTCACTTGAGCTTTTCCCTGCAACCACAAGAGCTAATGACATGCATTAGTTTTTCTATTTTACTTTTTTTCTTTCCCAGATGAGACAGGAGGATCTCATCTGATTATTTACCCACAAAAGCTAGGGACTCTGGGATAGACACAACCCAAACATCACAAGTCTCCTCATAACATTGTGCAAGGAGGTGGCTCTGATGTGTGAGCACCCTTGTAGGGCCACACTGAGGTCCATGGGATGAGCCCTGGGAGCTGTCACAGACCCTGATTTTGTGCCTCCACGGTGCTCCCCCTGGGATTTCTCCACTTCTATGGCAGTGCAGAAGCTGTGGGGCCACATCTCTCCGGGACCAGCCGGAGCATCAGTAGGGTGCATGGCTGGGGGGGCAATGCAGGAGACAGGACAGCAGTGTTCGGAAAGATAATGAAATACGGCCCCGGAAGGACCCTCAGCGACAGCTCCTCGGATGTGCCTGTGCTCTGTTCATTAATCTGTGATAATTAGACTTATTTGCAGAGGTTAACAGCAGTGGCACATGGTAATTAACCACTCGTTCCCTGCCGAACGACTCATAAAGCTTCTCAGATGCCACAGGTCCGGCTGTGGGTAGTTTTGGTGCTGCTGGGGCCCAGTGCTGGGAGGTCAGGGACACCCTCTCAGGGGAAATGTCCCTAAAACCCCCTGTCTGTCCCAGAGCTGCTGCAGGGACAGGCTGCAAGAGGGGAGAGAAGGAAAACAAACTGATACACCTCTGTCCTTTGCCCTTCTCCTCTCCCACCCTGCCTTGATGGCCAGCCAGGGGCTGTAATTTCCCCACAGCAGGGGCAATACTGCCTCGGTGCCTGCAGGGCTGCTGCTGCAGGCAGGTATTTTGGCAGGGTGAATGGGAAGGGACCAATATGCCCCTCCAGTTTTGCAGGGCACAGGATATATGGTATTAGAGCCATTAAGCACCTCTGTGGGTCCTGATGTCCAGTACCAGCAAAGCTGTGCTCAGCTTGACCAGTTAGAGAAGATGGAGCAGATGGGTGTATTTTGGACAAGGCTTCCCCTCCCTTTTCATCCCTTCTCCATCTCTCTACCCCCCCCCCGCCAGCGAAACCGAGCTAATTAGTCAAATAGATGAGGATAGGCCAGGCAGGGAGAAGCCCCGTTGCGTGTCCTATATTAGTAACTCACGTGGGAGTAGCCAGATTGGAATGAGATTGAAAGGGAAAATTGTAGGTGTACATCGGAAGATAAGTGGGCTAAGCCTTTCCCCCAGCCCCGCGTGCCTGGCTCCTAACACAAGAATGATGTCATCCTTCTCGGTGGCCAGGCTGCCACCCCACATCAGCCCCCCGCAGCGTGGTGGCCAGCAGGGTGCTGCTGGGGGGGCTTCAGCCCCGTGAATTAATGATGAGCCGCTGATGGGAGGGAGGCAGGGCAGGCGCTTTGGCCAGCATCAAAGCGATTAGCCAGGAGCGAGGAGGGGCCGGCACTGATTTAACCCACAAAAGTTGCACGGGCAGCTGCAACGGGGGAGCTGCAGGCATGGGGGGGCAGCCTGAGACAGGGGGTTCAATAGGCACTGACTGTATCCATGTTTCTTGGACTGCCTGCCCCAGCCACTGCCACTCCCACCTCAGGCATAAGGGCCCTTCTTGCCAAAACATGACCGTTGTTTCTGTGTTGAGTTGCTTTGGAGATCATAGGCCTGAAGCTTCTCTCCCTTATGTGGCATTTATCACAGGTAGCTTCTGTTCTCAGAAAGTTGCTGTGTGTCAACACTAGCCTGTCTCGGCAATTAGAAATTCTCCCCACTGCCCTGAATCACACAGTCTAGTCCCATTCCAAAGCCCAGTTTGGAGTGGGCATCACAGAAACACACGAAGTGACTGCAGCATGTCCATTAGAAAGCATGTTAAACAAAGGAAGCACACCTTCTGCAGCAGCAGGCAGCAGTCAGAAAGGGTGACTTTTTGACTCACTGATGGGGCAAATTTGAGTATTGAGGGCCCCATGCAGTGATTTCTCTTCTCCTATCAGTGACCAGTGGCAGACCCTTCCCTTGAAGAGTGTCACACCGGCTGGTAGGTGCTGTTCTGCCTATCCGAGGGAGGCAGTGCGTATTTGCAATTAGTGCCTTTGGCCCGGGCTTGGGAGGCACTTTGCTTCAGTTATCAATCAAGCAAGTGCAGCTGGTGGCTGGGGAACCTGCAAGACCCAAATAATTCCCACAGAGATCCAGCCTTTGCTGGAGGCAGGTGCAGTAGTGGGGCTGCATGCAGTGCCATGGCTTTGGGAGGGCAGGGGCTGCCCACTCTACCTGGTATCCTGGCAGCTGCCTGTTCCACTCACTGGCTGGCACTCACTGGCAGTTCTCAGTTCCCATGCCAATGGCAAGTGAGGTGACAGGTCCGGTCCTTGGCTCTGTCAAACCTACTTTCCTGACCTACTTTTCTTTCACTCCGCAGTGGTGGAGCAATGCCCAGTGTGTGCCTTGTGCCAGTGGCACCACTGCGTGCAGGATGGCTCTGTTCCTGCTGACTGGGAGGGCACCTCAGCAGCAAAAGCTTCCAGGAAAAATAAATAGGAAGGAGAAAACCAAGGGGAGCAAAGAGCATCTCCTGCTGACACCCTGCAGCCAGCAGTGCCTGTCTCACCCTTTAAGACCCACTGGCCCTGCTGTTACAGCCAAAACACAGCTATCTGTGGGCCATGGTGAGGGGACTGAAGAATGGCAGGCTGAAGAATGGTGGACTGTTATGGTTGTTCCTATCTGCATTCATTGCTGTTGCCTTCAGCTTCAGAGTAAAAGCCAGGCAAAGATGCTGCCACCATTTCCAGGTTTTTTTTTCCTTCCAGTTTTTTTTCCTTCTGGGTCAAAAGTCTTTAGCTGGGTGGTTCATTGAAGCCATAGTTCACTGAAGTCAGTCACTCTATGTATGGCTGCCTCTCCTTGGTGGTGGTGGGAAGCAGAAAAGGCAGTGCCCAGCAGGCTCTGGGCCTTGGAAAAAGAAAACGATGGCAAGGGGAAGCACTTCTGCTGCCAACCTCTACCTTCACAAAGAAACATTTCCTTGTGCCTGGGAAAAATCACTTGGGGAAAAATGACTCCATGTTCATGACTCCATGGTTAGTTTTGCTGGTGTGTGGTTCCACACTTCTTCCTGTCTTCTGTCTTCTTCAGCCCCCTTTGCCAGCTTGCTCTCATGCTTACCCACAGCCTTTCCTCACAGCTTTCCTGTCTGCCTGCTCCTTTTGCCCCAGGACATCTTTCTAGTGACATCCCAGCACTTTGCTGCACCAGCTCCCACTGAACTTCTTGAGCAGCGTAGGTGTTCATACTGCCTCATGTGTCTGTGCTTTGCATATTCTACTTATTGTTTCACCTCTTTGGGTTATCAAATGAGTTCATCGACTTCTTCGTCCCGAGTGACAGGACACAGGAACCTCCACAGATTTAACACATGGTACACAGGCTTTCCAGTTCACAGCATGTGCTGCTGTATACAGAAATCAAAAGCAAAAAATCTTTCTGAATTAGACACACACTTAAAAACTAGCTAGACTTTCCCAAACTGGAAGGATGTCATAAGTGAGTTGGGGAAGCTCTCAAATCCTAGCTCTGGGCAGACCCACCAGGAGCACAGGCATGTCGTTGTGAATTTTTGTGGTTTTTTTGGTTCAGTGACAGTTCATTGAACAGGAGATTAAAGATTTCAGGCTGGCATTTGTCAGTGAATTTCTAACTAGCTGCAAAAATGAGTGCTTGCATTTAAAGGAAAAAGATAGATAGACACATCTGTAGTAAGGGGAATACGCATTTGGTCAGGAGGACAGTTCTCTCCCAGCTTGCTGGCAATGCCTGTGGTTTCTGTGGTCCAGGATTTCCTCTTACCACCTGTCTCAGCAAAAAAGACGATGCAGATCCCAGCGCATGCAGCCAAAGTGCTGTGCTGGTGCTGGCTCGCCAGAAAGGGGCATGTGCTGACGTCTTATCTGCATCCCTCCAGCTTGGGGGTCTCCATTCAGATGCTGGCCCACTATGGCAGGGCTCCATCCATAGGCTCTCATGGGCTGTGTTGGGTACCACGGCTCTGTTGCTGCTGCTGGGAAGCTCTGCTGCCGTGTAGCAGCTGGCACTGCTCTATTTTAAAGGTTGTTTGCACGAGGGCAACTTTACAAGGCAGTGACACTGTGAGACAACCTAACACCTTATAGCAGCCAGGAAGTTTGCAGAAGGACTCTGGAAATTGTGCCAAATGATAAAAACACAGTCTGAGGGTTAACTGAAGACCTTCCTTTAAGCCACACTTCACCCCCTTCCTGAAGCCTATCTATGCATTCGTCCGGGTGTGCTCGGCATGCACAGAGGGCAGTCTTGTTTCTCAAAATGCTACTGGTGGCCTCAATTTTCTGAAGTCTGAACACAGCAGAACATTTACATTTTTTCTTCCATCTCTTTTTCCCTTTTGGTTGTTTTTTTCAGAGGCAAGGGGGCCATGAGAGCAATAGTAACTACACCAGCAAAGGAAACATTTAGAGGTGTGAGTATGTCTTCTGAGCCACAGTTCTAAAGAATGATTTTCTATAAAAAGATAGAAATAATGCCAAACAAAACCTGCTCCTTAATAAGGCCCATGGAATGAAAATTAGTCCAGTGTTTCCATTTTTATTTCATTAGGAAGGTTTCCCCATTTTCCAACCAGCTATTGCAAAAGGATTTTCCATTAGTAACAGAAGAAGCTTCACATCTGGTTGGGGTTTCACTGTCAGACAAAGGGAAGGACTTTGGTGAGGCATTAAATGTAGATAATGGATTATCAACAGGGAGAACAGACCTTGGGAGGGTGGGTGTGGGGAGGGACAAGGGGGCGATGAAGCATCATGAGGCACAAAGGCGGCGAAGTAAGACATCTGGGAGGCCTGTGAATAGCTCTAGGGGGGCTGCTGCTCCCTCCTTGAGCGGCTGTGGCTGATCCCCTGATGCCTCCCAGACACAGCAGTCAAGAGGGAAAATCAAATATTAACTGGTTCCTGCTCCCAACCTGCATGAGGGAGAAGACGAGTAAAGCAGGAG
Organism: Manacus vitellinus; assembly: GCF_001715985.3. Lineage (NCBI taxonomy): Eukaryota > Metazoa > Chordata > Aves > Passeriformes > Pipridae > Manacus > Manacus vitellinus. The sequence continues at coordinate 9,280,589 of NW_021939471.1, read as the reverse complement.
GGAGACTGGTGGAGCCAGGAGAACAGTAGGAAGCCATGCAGAAGCCAAACACTAAATTATTAGTGAGCATGAGTAGCAAAGCTTTCAAAGGCGGCTTTGACAGAGACACTAACAAAGTCCCCAGGGTAAGGAAGAGCCTTTGTTAAAATTAGTGTAAGACCGAAGTAGCAGCTTTGGTGGATTCAGAGAGCAGCCCTGGGATGGAAGAAGGTGAGCGGGAAGGAGCCAGGAGACAACGAAGTGCCCGGAAGCAGCAGCAGGGAGACCTAGCGGAGCTGAACAAATTCAGGGAGGAGGAAGATTAGCGGTTAATTACACTGCCATTCTGCCCGGCAGCCTCCAGCCTGGAGCACTCTGGGCACATGGCAGGCCCAGAGCCAAAGCCAGCAGCCTGGGCAGCAGGTGCTGGGGAGCTGTGCCCAGAGGAGCACCACCATTGGCAAACACCAGTTCATACGAGTGCCTAGAGCAGCAAGATCGGAGCATCAGCAAAGGCTCTGCCTGTCCAGGGCATGGAGACAAGACTCTATCCATCTGTCCTGGATGAATCCTGACTCTGGACAGGTGTTCCAGGGAGCCCCTGCTTTCCTCTTCCTTTGGGCCTTGCAGGTCAGGGCCCTTCCTGGACACCCACTGCCCCTCTGGCAGCTTGAGAAATGGGCTGGTGGCTTGGCAGCCCCAGGAGCCTCAGAGTGTGGGAGAGCCCAGAGAGGCATAGTATAAACCGAAAACAGGAGAGCAAGTGCCAGAGCAGGAGCCCTGGGGCATGAGAAGGGCAAGCTGGGGAGGAGACATCATGAGCAATGGATTGCTTACTGTCCACAGACCTTCACCTTGTCTTTGACACTGTAGTAAGGACCCAGAGTGGGAGGGAGACATTTAGATATCCAACAGGAAGGGGAGGCCACCTGGAACAGCCTGAACTGCTGGTTATTTGGCATTTGCAGAATTGCCTTAGAGACATCTTTGGGATTATGGGGTCTTGCAATTTGTCTCTGCCAAGCAGAGCTGGTCCTGTAGCTGCTCAGTCCCCTTCAGTCCTCAGCTGTCAGAAGAACTTGATGGCAGTAACCTTGTCCCCTCAGGAAACATGGAGGGATGATGGGTAATGCTTGAGGAACTGGGCAGAGGAAGCCCCATCTTCCTAAGAAACAGCTGGGACTCTCCAGGCAGGGAGTGTGCCAGGTCTGCTGCCCACATCAAAAGCCCTGGGGTTTTGGGGGCAAGGTGTTGGACAGGGCCAGCCAGCTAAAGTGAATGGATTTGGTCAAGCTCCACTCCTGGAGGACCCTGCCATGGCTGCTGTGGGCCTGTGCCCTGCTCTGTCCTCTCTGCTGCCGGCAGAAGCAGCACAATTTAAAAGCAGCTTTGGCCTTACCTCCTCTGGAAGATGGGCCCCAGTCCAAAACCTACTGACGTCAAGAGGAGCCTGGCCCTGGCAGAGCCTGTTCGAGATGGTTTTGGTCTGATGAGAGCTCATCAGTCACACCAGAGCTCCAGAAACACCAAACAAAGAGTGGCTCAGCCCTAAGTGTTTGTATGGCCACGTTGCTATAGTGTCTGGGAACCTTGAGCTTTAAACACAGCCACTGTCACAGCAGCCTAGTGAGGGAAGGATGCTTGTCTTGGTCCCAGGCAGGGAATTGGAGGCACAGAGCCATAAATCACTTGCCTGCAGCTGAAGGAAAGGAGAGCTCATGGGCTGTGAGCCTTCTGGGGCACAGGGCAGGTCAGTCCCTCCCAGCCTTTGCCTCCCCCATGCTTACAAGTGTGGACAAAAGGCCATCATCCAAATCACCCATGTTGCTGAAGGCCTCTTTGGCGTCTGTCTGTCCTTTCATGGACATAGTGATGCCCACGGCTAAGCAGTACCATGGGATGGACCAAAGAGGTGGGAGCAATCACTGCTGGAGGACAGGAGCATGGAAGGGGGAATAGCAGTTTGTGAATAAGCTATGACAGCAGCTGACCAAGTCTGTAGGCTTTTTTTGGAGAAGGCCCAAGCATGTTGCTTTGAACATCAGGCACGCAGCACACACCAGAGGGAGGCTGCCTGACCCAGGCGGGACGGATGACTGGAGGACACAGGGAAGGGAGCCATGGGCTGTAATAGGAGCTACTGCAAGGATCAGGCTGTCTTATTTTGCAGAGATTGGGCTTGCAATGCTAATACTCTTGGTATCTTTCCAGTGGGGATATGCAGGAGTGTCTGGTGGGTGTGACTCAGCACAGGCAGAGCTGCAGCAGCGTCCCCAGCAGCGTCCCCAGCCCTGCACCACTGCCCTCATCCTGCCTGCCAGCGCACCTGGCATGCTCCACTCACGGGCAAGCACTCAGGGGCTGGCAACAGACTTGACCCAGCAGCAAGGTCTGGAAAAGTTGGGGACACCATAAGGAAAACCTCAAAGCATCTAAGAGTGGTGTCAGCCCCGTGGGAACTGGATTTCTGTGAGGAATTAAATTCCCTAAGTGTTTTTACTGTCAACTGTATAGGCACACAAACGGTGTCAGAAGTTACCCCAACTCTTAACAGTGGCTCTAGATATAAGAGAAAAGTGAGAGGAGAGGAGAGGAGTAGGGGTGTCCATGAAGGAGTGACAGGAATAGAGCTCCCAAGGACACACACAGATTGAGACAAAAGCCTGCATGAAGTTGTACAGGCTTCATACCAGTGGTCTCCGATGGGAAGACAGCCACAAATCCTGCCCCAAAATGGGGTGCAGGGGGTGGCTGTGCTGTGTTCATGGGAGGACAGCACTCTCCTTCTCCTGCAGCTCATGGAAGAGCAAAGAGCCCCACACAGCCAGGGCAGCCCTGGGAACCCCTGGGGCCTGCAACTGAGTTTTTCTTATTGGGGTTGCTGTCTTGTAGGTATCTTCGCTGCATGACTAAAGTCCTGCAGGGGAAAAGCTATTAAAGATTTTTCCCGTTTGCTGTTTTAGCTGACGGAAGTGATAGTCAATACGTTTTGCTGAAACAAATGGAGGATGAACCCACGGAAAATGTACCATAGAAGGGGGAAGGATGCTGAGGCTTCAGCAAAGGCTTTTTATCCAAAATGTCAGCTGGTCATTGAAATGAAGTGATGCTAATAACAAAACAAACAGAAACACCGGACAGCAAACAGCCTGCTCCAGTCACCTCACAGCAGGTCAGCTCACGTCTTTATCATTTCTGTAACCACACCATATGCGAGTCCTTTTGCCTCCCCAGGGTCTTGAGGTAAAGCAAGGATCCACATGTCTAATGCCAAAAAGCAGCTACTTCCAGGTCTTTTTATTCAGCATAGGGAAGCAAACACTGGGCATGGGCCCAAATTGTACTTTCCTTTGTGGGTCACCTTTAAGAATTGAACAAATGGAGGATCTCAACAATAAAATAGAATATGACTGGAAACTTCATCAGGGACTGAACTCCCCTTGGCATGCCTCCCACCCTCCCTGCCGGCTCTGCTCCCTGGGACACAGAAAACCTGGAGATTCACAGAGCAATATTGCCCAGGAATCTGCACTGGCTGCTGGGAGAGGGGTCCAGGCATCCGCTCACCCTGCCGGATGTGCTGCACTGCGGAGATACGCCCTGACCTTTACAGTGATGGGCCTTTGAGGGTTAGGAAATCCTGGCTTGGCTGAGGGAAAATCCTTGTGCAGAAACAAGCTTTGCAAAGCCCCGCCCCTCATTGAAGGGCTCCTGCACCAGCCAGTGCTCCCATGGTGGATATAGTCACTGGGGGAAAGCAAGGATGGGGAGAGGGTTCTGGGGAAGAGGTGTGTGGTGAGAGAGCAGCCTTTCAACCCCACTTACCCTTTTTACTATCAGGGATGAGGTAAAGTCTGCTGGTGACCTCTAGGGCTGTTGTATACCTGTTGGGTGCCTGTGCCTACCAGCAGTTCAGAGGAGAGCAGGGATCAGGCAGCTCCCTCCATGCGCTGCCCTCTCTCTGATAACTGAAAATCTGCTGAAACAGTCCATGATGGTGTCTCTTCAGGCACTGAAGGGTGAGCTCAGACTGAGCAGCTGCTTGGAGAGAAAGGGAAACTCAAACCACCCTCCTGGGGCTGAAAGGGCTACCTGGTTATCTTCTGGCTGGTGCCAGCAGATGTGGTCCCTTCCTAGTGCCACGTCTTCTCCTTTCATGTCAAGGACGTCTTTTTTCCTACAAAATTTCAAGCCACACCATTGCACACCAGGATGGAAGGGCTGTTTCCTGCAGCAAGAGTTGAAAAGAGAGGTCTTTTCTCTTCCAGCTAACAGTGGTGGAAAACTGTTCATAGGCAATGGCCCTTCAGGCACCTGTGGGAAGGGCCTTGGCGGCCCGAGCCCCCCTCTCAGCTTTTGCTGTCTTCTTCATCTCTGCTGCAATAGCAACCAGAGCCCTCAGCTTAAATCCCAGCATGTAGGACTATAGCACCCTGAAGTTGGAGGAAGCTGAGAAATGAGAGTGGGGAGACCTGCCTGGTGTCCCAACTCGCTGTCACCCCCCACACCATGCACCCCCATGTCCCATTGCAGACTGTGCAAGGGGGCCTTTCCTTGATTTCCTCACTACCTGTACACCCAACACTAGTCCCCTCTTCTACTTGACCTCCTCTTCTCTTACTACCCTCTTTGACTGTCATCCCAGAGCTGGACAAACCACATGCCCCTCACTTGCAGCTGCAGCTTCAGTGTGCTTACGTCCAGAGAGCATGGTAGATAAATCCTGGACGTATCCAGATTTGTAACTTAATTGTCTGGTTTTAAAAAATTATTTCTCTTTTCAGCCCTTGTGCAATAGGCTCGCCCATCCTCTGCTCGTTTATTTGTTACTGTGAATATTTGATGGCTGACTGTAATGAGAAGTTTAAATAACAAAATTCATTCCCAGGTACAGGTGCACTGGCTGCCCTGCTGTTGCCAGGGATCTGCGTGGCGGCCTGGGACTCAGTAGGGCTGGAGGGGCTGTGCAGGGTTATGGGGGGCCAGGGAGACCTCACATGCCAGCATGGGCTGTGGGGTGAGACCCTGCAAAGGGCAAGTCAGGCACTGGGCTTTAGGAAGGCTTGGTAATGACAGGAGGTGGAACTACTCCCACAGTCACCTCTGCTGCTGCCCTCACTCCTTGGTGACCCTTTCCTTCCTCAGCTCCCCTGTCCTCACTATGTGTCCTAGTGCCTGCAGGGAGCACACTTCTTCCCTATCACCCTGAGGAGGGACAAGGGGCTTCAATCCTGTATGACAGGTCAGCTGATAGAAGGAAAACACATCCTCGCTGTGTCTGTACAGAGGATATTAGTCTGTGGGAGAAAGGGAAGAGCTGCCTTATTTCTCACTCGGGCTGGCTGCCAGCTCTGCAGATAGATGGTCAGGGCTTTGGCCTTGCATTGGGGCTGGCTGGCTCTGAAACCCACTGTGAGCCACAAAAAAAAAAGACCCACAGTCCCTGTTCCTCACTGGCTTGGCAACTTCTGGGCCCTGCTTTGCATGAATGTTTTCTCCCGGAAGGTCCAGCCCACTCAGGCGCAGCCTGGGTAACATCTCTCAGCAGTGCCACTACTTTTTTTTCTTCCCCTCACCAGTGGGCACATGCTGAGCCTAGACAGCCCCTGCAGAGCAACATGAACCCAGTCCCAAATCCACCGCCTCGCATCACACGCATTGCACATGGAAGCAGGTTTTGATGAGATCTAAGAGCATCCAGCTGACTCCGTCCAGATTCATTATCAGCACCTAGGAAAAAAATACCACATCAAATTGGTGGGAATTCAGCTTGTTTTTTCTCCTGCTCCTGGGTCCCTCCCAGGGGAGCGAAGAGAAGCTAGCCTGGCCTGGCCTGCTCTCACAAACCTGCCCTCACTCTTGCACTAGTTCACAAAGACTTAGCGGAGGGCACCAGAAGTACAGTGGCACTTACTACCACCCGTCACACCATTTTTGGGAAAACAGAGCTCATGCCCAAAACAATGGGAGCAAAATGCCCTCTGGAGCAGCACATCCTGCACACCTTGTACCACCCTGTGTCACTATAATTTGTCAGGGGTCAGGAGGACCTGCAGTAGCCCTGCCTGTCCCTGTGCAGGGGCACTTGCAGCTCACATCGCTGCTGCCTGCCCTGAGCATGGCGTGGAGGCTTCCAGGGCATAAATAATTCAAAAGCAGCGAAGAGGATTTCTCCCCCCCTTCCTCCCTTCCCTGGCTTATAACAAATGTTAATTTAATCAATCGGCAGTAAATCTGGCTGGTTGCTGACTCACGGCAGATGGTGCCCCTGCGGGCTGTAGCAGCAGCTTCCCTCCCTCCTTTGGAGATGAACAATGCAGGAGTCCATTTCCTTGCTTTTCACCTTTTCCCTCTTTTCCTTCAATTGGTACCAAACGGACACAACTGCAAAATACATCTCAGGCTGAGGTGCTGAGCTGGCAACAGGAAGCCCTGGTTGCCGGAGCCTGGCTCGTACATGGCCCTGGCTGGACATTATTTGGGGCTAATGAGGCCACGAGATACACGGGGCTCGAAGGTGCGGTGCTGGCACTGCCGCTGGTATTTGCCAGCACCAAGGGGCTGTGGCAATATTCCAAAGCCCAGCAGAAGATGTTATCCAGGTGCACAGAGGGGCTCACCACGCTGGTGACCCTGTGTTTCTGAGATGGCAGGAGCAGGACCCTGCTGGGGGTCTGCACCCCCAACGCCCCCAGCCCCACTCTTCATCTCCCACACCCCCAGCTGGGAAGTGAGAGCAGGGCAAGGCTTCCAAGAGCACCAAGGCTTTTGGGAGTGTGGGACAGGCAGCGTTTCAACAAGGGGATTGAGTTTAACTGAGAAATTAAGTACTTTCTAGTCATCACGTGTGATGGTGCTGATGCTGGTTCCTTCTCACCTGAATATGGGTCATACACCATGTCTGCTCAAGGAATTTGTTTAGAAATGGGAAGAGGAGAGGGAAAAATCTCTCCATTATGGGTCTGGCATCAAGATGTGGCTACCTGGGCATGTTAGTCTCTTGGGCTGATAGAAAAAGAGGAAAGCAGCTAGACAAAACTGTCAAGAAACAAATATAAAAGTACCAATTATTAAAACAAGCTCACATTTTTGCGCTTTTATCAATCTCCTGTAACATTTTGACCTGTGTAACAGTGGGACAAGGAGGATGTGACGAGACCAAATTGGAAATTGTATGTCAAAATGTTCGCTAAATGAAAATTGGCTTACAATGGAATGGATTTTTTTTTTTCTTGAACATGTCCATTTTTGCTTACAAAAAAATCAATGACAGCTTAAAAAAATTAAAACATTTCTTCAAAAGTTCAATGGGGGAGAAAAAAAAAGAAAAGCTTTTCCCTGATGAATGTACCATTTTCATCAGATAAAACCTATTAATATGAGCTAGAAAGCTTTTACTTAGTGGGTTAAAAAAAAAATTACTCCAGTGGCCTTTTTTTGCTGAGATCAAGAGCAGTATGTTTAATATCTGTTACAGCCTCTGTCAGGAGACTACCTGCTGCCTTGGCAGGGGATGCAGTCAATTATCTAATAGGTCCTTCCCGCGGCGAAGTGTCAGGCTGCCTCGGTGCTGCCAGGGCTGGGAGGGATGAAAACAAGGATTCTGGTGGTGTGTCCCTGTGTGTGATGCAAAGTAGGGACTGTGTCAGGGGTCCTGCACGGTGCTGCTCCCCCCAGAACTGCCTGATTCCCCTCAAGGATGACCAAGACCTAGTTTTGAAATATTCATTGGGAACCAGATGCAGATGGGAGCCCCTGATATTGGGTTTTCTGAAAAACAAGTGACGAATGCCCAGGTCTCAGCAAGGGTTTTGGCTTTGGCTGGTTTTAGATTAAGATTCCTCATATAGCTTTTGGTTAGAGGAAAAGACCTTTATTCTTCATCTATTGGTCTGTGTTTCCTCTCCCCCTTGTGCCAAACACCTACTCACCATTTTTTGCAGACATTTTTTGCATTCACCACTTCAGCCTACCTTGGGTGTCTTGCACAGATTGCACAGCAGAAACCTCCTCTCCTGGCCTTAGTCTTCCCTCTGTGCTTTGGTCCTCATCTCCCTGGGGAAGGCATGGTGTCTTTTACATTCCAAGTGCTATCCAGATCAGGACCAGCAGATAATTAGTAGTGGAAAACAACACCGTGACCATTCTTTGGATGTCACTTACCCTGAAATGGGAAGCAGATGAGGGCTCTGAATCAGCAGCACTTGCTGTGGAGAGTGCTCTTTCAATACATTGATTTCATGTTGCGCAGCTCCCTAAACAGTGTGTGGGGTTTGGTCACAAAGCTTTGATTTGGCTAATCAGCAGGATTATCTGCTGCGGCATGTCTTGGGGCTCTTGGAAATGAAAGGAATTATAAAAGTGTATTAATATAATATAACATATATTTGCCAGAGGCTCCTGCCCAGCACGAGCCCTGGCACCCACCACAAGGGATGCTGGCAGTAGTCCCAGCACCTCTAGCATCTCCCTCCTCTCCTGAAGGGTCCATGTCCACACTGTGCTGGGGTGAGATTGCTGCTGCAATACCATTTATTACCACACTAAGTGCTACCTGAAGTGTTTCTCTCTATAGAAAAAATGAACATCCCTTCCTTAAAGAACCCAGTGTCAATGCCACCAAACAAAAGAATAACCTATGTAATGGGAAGGAATATCCCAACTTCTAGTTCTCCTTTTAGTTTGATGTGACTTGAACTTCTGTATCACCTCCATAGAACAACACCATTCCAGTTTTCATGACACCCACACGGATGGGTTTTCCTTCTCGCTGTCCAGCTGATAATCATTATCAGCCAGTGGTTTGTTTTAAGGAGGCTCAAATCTGGGCTCCAGAGTGTGTTTTAATGCATTTTAAGTTGCGTGATGTTTGCGGCTGCTGTCCCTGCCCTGCAGAAGGAAGGTTTCCAGGGCACATGTCACCCATTGAAGCAGCATCTCTTTTCTACCCAAGTGTGTGGCCCTGGTGTTGTGGAGTAATTAATCCCTTCCCAAGGATGCTAAATGGCTTTTGAGGCAAAACACACATGACATGGTTTCTGTATGATTTTAAAAATACGTTTTTAAACCTGCTTGTAGAAACCTTGAATTTCTGCTAGACCACGATGCTCTGAAGGGGAGTTGCATGACGTTGTTCTGTTTCAATTAGTCGTCCTCTTAATTGCCAAGTCTTCAAGGTTTTTAAACTAGCCTGTCATGAAAGGCTGCAGCAACGTGTGGAGATAGATTGTATTCACATGTCATCTCACGCCAGCAGCCATCAGAACAGCTACTGCACTGCAACCACATCGGGCTATCACAGCTTGCTTCTTTATTTCTTTTGTCACTGTTGTTCATTACCAAAGAGCTCAGCTGCTGTTCAACAAAGCACTTAAGGCTTTGCTTCATTTGCACTGAAGTCAATTCTCTTTTGTGGTGCTGCAGCATGTCTACATTAAGAGTTCGTGTGGAAAGCACACCAGATCACCGCTTCTGTCACTCCCCTCAGCTTCAGCAGGCTGGAAATGATGCTTTACCTCCCAAAGCACTGCAGAGAGCAGGGCTGCTTAGAAAAAAGTGTGCATATTTCAGATTCTCCAAAATATACCTATTCAATTGAATTTTCTTCTATTCAAAATTAGGATGAGGGCTTCCATACAGATTCTTATGTTCATGTGATTGGTTGAAGAACAGTACAGTACTGTCCTCTCAAAACTTCATTTAACTGTTGTCCTTCGTTTTTCAGGGCATTCCCACTTTAAAAGGAAAGAGGTGCTGCATTTCCATGCCTGTGCATCCTCAGCATGTCATCTGCTGCTCCTTTATTGCAGGGTCCTGCCTGGAGAGAGCCAGGTGGTGTGGATTCCCCAGCCTTTGGCATCACCAGAGGATAGCTCTCCGACAGACGGCAGCCCCGGGGGAAACGCTGTTTGGCGCAGGACTGAACAGGAGGGCAAAGGGGAGAGGAGCCGTGCATAAATGACAACAAGGTGCAGCAATGACACGGGATGTGCATCACTGCTGGTCCTGCTGTGGCTCCCAGCCTCAAGGCCACCCGGGCACATGTCTCAGGGGCACATGGAGAAGCTCCTCCCGGTCAGGTCTGATCCCAGTGGTTGCAGAGCCCTTTGATGGCCAGAGCCTGGTGCAGGCAGCGTAGCAAGGACTTTGCTGTTGTCTTTCATTTCAGTGGTGTCTGTCAGCATCAATTCCCTACCAAGGGAAGTTTTGTGATACCTGTTTATTAACTCCAGCCAACCTCCCCCCAGCTCCATGTTGGGACAGATCTGCCTCCTGCCCACCCAGTTGATCAGTGTCAGAGCAGTGCTCTCCAGGGCAGGCCTGGGGGACCACTGATTGATGGTCCCCATGGCCAGCCTGTCTGGGAGGGTTTTGGTGCCCTGTGGGGTGCAGTCCTCACCCCCCACCCACAGCAGTCCCGGGGCATGGGGCATCTTCCTGGGGGCATTCAGAACCTGCATGTTGAAGCTTTTTTGGCACCAGGGGAGATGGTTTTTACCCCTGATAGCTATTCACCAGCTTCCATGTCCCTCTCATGGCTTTTTACTGTGGTGGTGGTTGTACCACCATGTCAAACGCCTCTATGGAAAACAGATAACCAGAGATTTCTTCATCTCGATTGTGAAAGGCGGTGGAGGAAAGTACCCTCCTCTGGTGCTATTGGTGGTGCTTCTCTGCCACTACCCCTCAGTGCACCATTTGCATCTCTGGGAGATGTGCTCTGGGGTGAAAAAGAGCTGGACTGGTCTGGGTGACTGGAGGAAAATTATTTCCATGTGTGTAGAGGTTACTGCCTGCCTGGGAAGGGGATCAGAAAGGAATCAGAGCAGAGATCCTTAAAGCTTACGGCACGTAGAGAAAAACAGTGTGGGAGGAAGAGGAAGGAAGTTTGCATAGATGAATTTGGGGAGGCTGATTTAAATAAATCCCACAGAAGGGTTTTCTCACAGGAAATATATTTATTGGATCAAGAAGGCAATAAACCAAGCAGATGATCCTTATCGAGGCTTCTGTGCTCAGGGGGAGCAGGGCCAAAGGCAGCCATGATGATAACACCGATGACCTCAGTGGTGATTTGCATTGAGTGACGCGCTGAAGTTTTACATGCTTCTCAGAAGCCCTGTCATTCAGCCAGTCTCCTTGCTATAAAAAAGGTTAATTGATGCAAACCACATTTTTTCCACCAGCATGTGCCAAAGCAGCCAGTGTATTGTACACACACAAAACAACAACCAGGCTTTTGCATGGCTTGAATTAGATGGATGACAAGAGCTACCAGGGGGAGTCAATTAAGCTGCAACCTTGGAGTCAAACTTGCAGATTTTATAACAGTGCCTAGTAAATAATGGGTACTTGCACATCTCCTTTCACTAAGAGGCACTAGCATATGTCTTTGAATATGTTCTCCTGGTAATTGCACAGGGAGCATACACATTTGGTCCTGTTGTCTACCATGAATAATGCATAGTGAGGAGGAGGGAGCCGAAAGTGCCAAGCTGCTTGTTTTTAGATGGACTTTTTTATCATTGTTATTTAGATGTCACAGCCATTCTCCTAAAGAATTGTTCCTCTGCTTTTTTACTGCAAAAGTGGGCTTATTTAGGGGGGAAACAAAAAAATGAACCATGGACTAAAGCTAATCTGAGATTATCCATGCAAATTGGCAGCTGAGATTCAGATGTGAAAATCTACCCCCGATAAAAATGACTAAGAGGATTTCTGCTGAATTTCATTTTTCTCCTGACTCACTAATCCATGCTGGGGGAAAATCCTCCTGTCCAGTCCTGTTTAGTTTAAGTAACATTAATAATGTTAAGCTGAGGATGGCAGGTATCGGGATCCATTTTAAGCGCGTGCTGCTGCTGACTGCTCTTGCACTGCTCACAAAGCGGAGGCTTTGCTTCTCCCCTCAGTATTTTCCACATTTGCCTTAAATCAAAATGGTTAGTCAGCACAGCCGGCTCCTTTGCTTTCGACCTGCTGGGTTTTTTTTCTTAAACTCCCACTCAAAAGGCAGAGTCAATTCAAAACCCAGGAAGCCTAAGGGCTAAGCAAGCTGCCCGGGGAAAATACAAAGAGGATGTGTTTGCAGGCTGAGGGTTGAATATCTTGTAGGAGCCAGAGCTCCAGCTGTGTCTGGATTGTACCTTTGCAGTACTAGCACGCAACGGGAGCATCTTTTGGAGACGTCGCCATGCCGGCTCTGCCCAGCGCCAGCAACCATGACTGTGAGGAAGCAGTGATGCCTCCCAGCCACACAGGCAGTTGCCATTTCCAAAGAACATTTGTTTAAAATCCAGCTTGCTAGTTAGGTATTTACTGTGCAACAGTTTTCACTGTTCGTAATACAATATGAGAGTTACCTCCAGCAACGGTGGTTAAACTTGTGCAAATGCATTTACAGCAGCTGATATTACACATGCAGATGCTACTGTGTGCAGTATGCAATTGTTTGTCCCTTGTAACCACCTTTAACTGCTTTGTTACAGCTTGTGCCACACAAAGTGCTTGCTTCGGTTCAGTTAAGCTAGAGTAGACTGTTACTTATTAATGCAAAGAGCTTTTTTTTTCCTGCAACAAACCTGCTTGAAGCCCTTTGGGGATCCTGAACAGCATGTGCTGAGGTGCAGCTCCCAGTGGGGATTCACTCAGGGCTTAGGATAAATACGCACTGCCAACTATAGCTCCGGAGAGGTTGCTTAAACCAGCTCAGTGTGCAGGGGTGCTGGACCATCCCTTGGAACAGAACTGAGGATGCCATGCAGCTCTTGGTGTAAGCAGAGGATGGTCATGCAAATAGTCCTTATCATGGGACCTGGTGGCAGACCATGGAGGGAAGGGAAGATGCTCACACAAAACACCATCCAATCACCCAAGAAGAGTGGCCATATGGTACCATGGGTCTGGGACAGCTGCGCTGGTGTGGGGCTAGGAGCAAGGGCCAGGTCAGCCTCCCCACATCACCACCAAACCCCCTTGGACATCCATCCTAAACATGTGGCACGGGGGCTGGAGAGGAAGGAAACAGCAATTTGTGGAGGATTTGTTGTATTTTTCAAGGGAATTCAAGTCCGCTTGCTTTTAATTTTATTAAAATCCCAGATATTTGGACACGTTCCATGGCTGACTGAAAAATGAGGGGGCTGGAAAGGATTATGTGAAAAAGTTGTCAACATATTCCTCTTCCCACACTCTACACTTCCCTAAAGTGCCCCGAAAACTCCAAAAATGTCAATCAATAATAATTAGCCCACCAGACAAAAGTGAGAAAATTCAGGCCCGTGAGCCACCACGTCCCCCCCTCCCCGTGAACGCCACCGCACCACGCAGCCGGCGGGTACCGCTGCCAGCCTCGGAGCCTCGCCGGGGGCGTGGGAGGACTTGGACTCGGCAGCAGCCTTGGTGCCAGCTCTGAGCACCAGCAGCCTTGGCAATGACAGCCATTTCTTCGCATGCCTGTGGCCCGCAGGGATGCGGAGGCTTCAGGGCGCACAGACTTGCCCCCGGGGACCTGGACTCCCAAGGGGGCACCCACAGGGGTGGCCCTGTGGCCCGGCGGCTGGAGGAGGACTAAAGGCCCCCTCACTGCAGCTTGCTCCCCTGCATGCCTGAGGGATTCAGGGGATTTGGCCTGGCAGCCAACATTAGCATCCAGGCAAAGATATAGTCAGGAGCTGTCTTGCTTGGATAGCCTGGAAATGTCAGGCCTGCATCTCACCTGCTCCCGTAAGAACAGCTGTTGATGCAGCAGCATTTTTTAATCCCACAAGAGAGCTAGATTTCAGGAAAAGCTTAGAAAGAGCTGCCAAGGCTTGTGTCAAAGACATTTGGAAGGGAAAGAGGATTTCTAACTCCCCCCCACTGATGAGTGCAGACCCCACCACTTGATATTAATCACACGTTGGTGGCGCCTGGCTCCAGTACTGGGGTTTTTCCTCTACAGAAATTCCTCTGAACTAATGAATGCCATTTAGCTAGGGCGTGTCAGAGGCCTGAACGAACCCAGGAAATCATCCCTGAGCAGAGGTGGTCCCTCTCTGGGTTCAAAGTCTGCTTGATGTATTTTAACTTTCAGATGCCTGGAAAGAGTCTGTTTTCTGTAACCGTCATTTTATTGTTGTCACTCAATTTATGAACACATAAAAAAGAGCCCAGTTTACAAGTTAAGCTCTTAGAACAGTCTCCTTTTACCTGGCAGTAAACAGGTAAAATGACTTTAGTTTTCCTCTGTCATGGTGGGATTTCACTGGACTTTGCACTCTCACTCTGCTCAGGTCTAGTGGGTGCTTTGCTCAGCTGCAAGGGGACCCAGGGCTTCCAGTTTCTGGTGGATGTAAGTAGCTGAAACTACTTCCAAACAAAAGCCATTGTGCACACATATGAGCACATCCCCACATGCAGCCACGCTGCAAATGACGCAACCAGTGCTGGAAATGCATCAGGGCCCCGGAGGGAGCCGCTGGCGACTGGTGCTTCTGGAGACTGTCATCTCCTGCTCTCCACAGCGACAGAACACCGTGGTCAGATCACCGTGTTTGGGGGGCATTGCAAAAATCAGGACAAGCAGTGTAGCTAATGGAGAGGCTGATATATTTTACTTTGAGGACTCAGAGAGAGGTTTTATGAGATTTTAATTATCCCATGTTTTAATTATTGATTGATCAGTCCCCCAGTGAAGCAGGATTGCCAAAAAGGGGGTTTCAGGATGGAGTAAAGCCCATCTGTGTCTCTCTGGGTGTTAGTTGCTCGAGGCAAATTCAGTAGGACTGTTCCCCGTGTACTAAAATACAGACAGCATGGAAAGGAGCCTGGTTCATTACTAAATACATGGCAGGCATCAGTCCATCAGGAGGGATGCCTGTAGCCTTCAGCTGATTTTCCATCTCCTCAGACCACCAGTCATCAATATTCAGAGGCAAAGACAGCTGCCTCTGCCCCATAGCCAGCAGTGATCCCCCCCTTCACAGAGCTCAAGCTACCTGACCCCAGCACTGGCACACAGCCTTCCTCACCTCTCTCCCTTTCTTCTCCCACCTCCCACCCTCTCCTCCCATCTCCTCCCTCTGGCCCAAGGACCCTTTGCTGCCCCTCTTTGCCACCCTGGAGCCCCATCCCCCAGTGGGGCCAATAGGCTGGCACCTGCCATGGCCATGCAGAGGCTTTGGTTTTGCAGGGGATCAGCCCCGCTTGCCCACACCTATGCACCGAGGAAGAGGCAAAAATCGCATTGCCTGCAGAAGTGCCATTGGTACCTGCCCTAAGGGGGCACCGAGACCATCTCTGCCCTGTCCCTGGGGCACTACCAGGGCTGTGCCGGGGGCTGCTGGAGGGGTTGGGCACCACATGCAGCTACATGCCTGCACCCATGATGCAGCACAGAGCAGAGAGGAGCACTGCACACCTGTGCCCAGCATACTGTGCTCAGGACAGACAGATGGACAGATGGATGCTCAGGTACAGCGTCTCAAAACCTTTTTGTCCTGCAGGCTGTAAAAGCAGAGGAAGGGCTTGTGCTCTGGCAAGGGCAGAATGGCAAAATTGTCCTGTAACAGCCCACTTTGGCCATCATGTTGAATGGTGGGAGGCACTGGTTCACTTGTTCCCAATCCCCTCAAATACCCCCAGCCTCCCCTCCTCTGGGGCCAGCGCTGCCCAGCAGGGTCTGCACCTCCAGGTCCCACCCTGTGCCTGGGGGTGCTGGGCTACCCCCTGGCCTGACCCCCCTGCAAACAAGGAGGCATGTGCTTCAGTTTAGCAGCACGAGGAGTCCCACTGGGGCTAATTATAACTCCTAGGATTTTATCAACAATTAGCTCAGCACGGATGGTCACATATCTGCACAGTGACAGCTGTTATTATCAGCTGGGCTGGTAGTAATGCTGGCTTCTAATTTTCCCAAGCATTTCCCATCATAAAGCCTTGCTTTTGGTCACTGACAGTGTTGCCAAACTTTTAACTGTGTACACAGACATTCTCCATCCCAGGAATCTGCCTTCAAGGAGGTTTTATTTATGTTTGGAAAGATCTGATTCAGTCTAAGAGAAAAAAATGGCTTTACTAATGGGAAGTGCTCTCTGGTTTTAGGCAGCTCTGGGCTTTCCCTACTTTGGCAACTGGATACTTTGTAAATGTGGTTTTTAGAGTGCGTAGCCCATGTAACTCACTGCTGAGCAATCTCATGGCTCAGAGGAACTTTGTTTTGTTCCCTGACAGAGCACGAGGTGGTCACAGTGTCAGGTCACCATGACTTCTGGCTTGTTGCTTCTCTCTGGAGCCACCAGCACATGAGGTTTGCAGCCATTAACTGCTGTAATGCCTGGCTGCTTTTTTCCAGAACAGACTATACTGAGACAAACCCACCCCTGCAGTTCAGCGTTCTTATCTCGGGGGTCTGTACACATGCTAACGCAGGAGGAAATGCTGGCAAGGATTCTTCCTCTGTAAGAGCAGTGAGGCACAGGAGCACCTCAAGAGGTGTGCTGCAAAGCCCAGTGGCGCTAAGGCAGAGCAGTTCTGACTGGGGGGTCCACAGTAATCCCTGGGTGACGGGACTGGACAGACCGTGAGGATGAGAGGAGCTTGGGCAGGGATGGTGGGTTGAGTTTCTGCAGGGGAATTTCCTCCCCCGAAAGGTGTCAGGGAGAATGTGGAGTATTTGGGCTGAGCAGAGATGAAGAGCAGCTCAGTTCTTGGCACCACATCACTGCAAGCACCTCCTTGGAGCAAAGGGGTGAAGATACAGTGAAAATTGGGAAAGAAAAGGGAAGAATCGATGGGGGAGAGCTAGCAAGGAATGAAAGGACAGGGTGGAGACATAGGGCTGGCAGGATGATTAGCACCAGATGGCAGGTATCAATTATTTACCATTTATGTACAGTAAAAAAATACAATTTAACGATGGGAAGAGCACGAAACAAGCTCAGTAGCGGTTTAAAAGCATATGGAAATAAAATGCAGCAAATTAAGGGGTTGTAATAAATGTGCATCGTTGGTTGTAATGCCCCTGCAAGAATTACAAATGTGAAGCCTTTGTGAATTACACTTAAAAATAAATGTAACATAAAAAAGGAATTAGGTACACAAATAACTTTACATTCAGGCATTTATAAAATAAAATCTGTTTGCAGCAGCTAATTAGAAAAAGGGCTCTAATGAGCCTCACTCTTCTTTACCTTAGAGAAAAGGCTGAGATGTTAAAAGTGGATATATGTATGGTGGGTGCCATTAAAAACTCAACTTCCCTAACTTTCCAATCATTTCAGAGATGAGATATCTCTTTTCCAAAGGCAGGAGCTGAAACTGTGGTGCCATTAAATCTCTGCTGTGTCTGGAGAGGCCATCTGTACCTCCCTGCAGATGCCTCGGTGCTGGCACCGCCTTCCTTTAGTATTACCACTATTACTCAATCATTGTATCAATAAATTAATATTGACTGGTGGCAAAAGACATGACCATGTGTTGCTGTAAGTGGTATTTTTTGGTTTACCATAGGATGGGTACTGTTGAAGTTGGCTGAGTGATCTTAGCACAGTAAGCAGGGCCAGGGCCACACAAGCCACAAGCTTTGTGTAAAACAATATGTCAGAAACAAAACAAGGTCAAAACAGATTACTCATTTCTAGTGGATTAGAAATTCTACTTCAAAATATCATTAAACTGATCACTTCCTACAGAGCATTTGCTTGTCACTAAACAGCACTTTCCAACAGCTGTAAGATGAAGGCAAATCAACCCTGCTTTTTGGTTTGCTCCCCCCCCCACCCGCAAACTATTGGCAACCACTTCAAAGTTCTCCAAAAATAATGTTTTCAGGGCAGAGGCCTGGGGAAGGTTTGTTCATCACTTAACTTGCATTTTCCACCCTTCTTTCCTAAGGAGTGCTGGTATCAAAGCAAGCAATTACCAAAAGGGGCCAGCTTCATGCCCTGGAGTTTGTCTGGTAGAAAATCATTTGGAGAGCAGGGAGATGTCCCAGAGAGGCTGTGGGCAGCAGTGCTGATAGGCAGGATGATGGGCACAGTGATGGGCAGGGTGGCTGCTCCCAGCCTGGAGAAGCCTTGCCAGGTGAGATGGCAGCAGCCAGGCTGCAGGACAGCAGTGTGGGCCACAACTTGACCCTGTGGATGGATCAGAGAGACATCACTTACCCTAAAGTTCTTGCATTCGCCTTGCACACCAGCATCACTTCCATATTTTTAAATATTTAATCTTTTCAGTCTGGTTGCCATGGGAACCTTCATGTAGAAATCTGGACTTTGGGTTAATCAGAAGGATCCTTTCCACAGCTGGGAAGCCGGGTTTCCCCCCAGTGAGGTGCCAGCATGGCGCTGTCCCTTGCCAAAGGGATTGGCTCTGCCCCGCTCAAGGGTATTTTAGTATCAGCCTTTAATACACTGTCACTGAAGCCTTGGAAAATTCTCTCCCTAACACACAAATAATTCCTACTGGAAGTCATGGGCTGACTCAGAGGACTTATTTTGGAAAAAGTTGTTTTCCACAAGCAGTCTAGGAAACATCTGTGGCAACTGGTCAGACACCATGGAATGGCTCTGGTTCCCCCTGCACATGCTGCTGGGCAAGAGAGCAGAGACCAGAGCAGCCTTTCACCTGCCAGAAGAAAAGGGCTCTGAATTCTCATGATGGGCTGAAGGCAATCATTCACTTGCTCATTTCAACACCTCTGTGAGCAGCAGGGGCTTGGGCTGAGAACACATAATAAAGCATGCAGGTTATCAGCAGGGCTCAGCCTCTCCAATTTGGCCAACACACACTGGCGTGTGTGAGAAGACAAGTCCAATTAGGAATTTTGTAATCCTTTCACAGATCACCTTTTTTGCCTTTCTTTGTTTTCTGGTTTGTGGTGGAAAGTGCTCAGCGTGCTGCAGAGCACAAGCAACTGCACCTCCTGCACTCTGGCAGTGAAATGCTTCCCTCTATTTGAGCCCCCTCCAGCAGACTGCTGTTCCCACACGACTTCCCACTGAGCTACTGGGAACTGCAGTGTGACCAAAGTACAGACTTCTCATCCCATACAGCTGTCCCAGATACCCCCCCAAACGGTCCATGAGCCACAGGAGGTGTCCAAGACTGGAAGATGCTGGTGGAAGCACAGCATTGGCCATGGCCACAGTGCCCACGGCACAGGGTTTGATGGAGCAGAAACAAGCATTACACAGTGTTTTACTGCTCATAATGACCAGTCCTTATGACCTCATCCCAAGCTTTTCATTTGGCATGGAGGATTTTACACTACTGGGAGACAATTGGTGGCTCTTGCTCTGTTTTCCCGGCCACTTTACCCTTGTGTAACCCAGGGAAGGCAAGATGTGTCCGGTCACCCCTGTGCCCGACCTCTGACAGTGGTGGAGAGGAGGAGAGGGTTCCCTCTGCACTGCCGGCACTGTTCTTCCTGCCCTTCTATTTTTAGACATCTCCTCCCCCTCTTGTTTAAATATATTACCTAGATCCATAATATTTGCCAGCTGGGGGTAGTAACGCTGGCTCCCAAGATGCCTGCAGCATTTACACAAAATTAGGCAATGGAAGAAAACTGTCTCAGCAATTACCTGACAGATGATGGTGAGCCAAAAAGAAAAATGTGTGCAAAAGGTGTGCTCTCCTGCCAACAAATTAGTACTAAATTACAGAGTCCGTGAGTCTTCAAATAAGTTAAACATTGTATTACAAATTTAGTTTAAATTAACAGATTCAATTAGGAAAACAAGCTTATTGCCTAGCAGCTATGGCAGGAGGCAAACAGTGATGACCTCCTCTCCTGTCACCAAATTACACAGTTAAAAAGAAAAACCAAATTAAAACTATTTCCTCAGTGGTCTCACTTTTCAGCCCTCCTCTGTTCCAAGTTGGCCCAGGTGCTGGGGCCAGCCAGGGGTGGGTGAAAGCCATGCAAGCCTCTTCCCAGCTCCTCTGCAGCCCTGCCTGAGCCTTGGCACATACTGGTTATTCAATGACCTCCATGCCTCCTGACCAGGGCCAAGACCCAGCCTGCTCAGCTCCACCATGGCCACTTTCAAGCATGGTGGCTGCAGGGAGTGAGGCCAGAGCCCAGAGCATCCCCCAGGTTGGGTGCTGTGACCAGCGGGAACAGGTCCGCCCCACTGTGTCCCCTCTGACAGTGTTTCAGCAAACAACTCGCTGCTGACTGCCCTTTTTTATTACTTTACAGCACAGTTTTTCCTCAAATTTTATGGCATTTCATTAGAGCCGCCAGAAGGTGATACTGCCCCCTTTCCAGAAGTGAAATAAATTCAAGTTTTATCGCTTCTGGAAATGCTGGAACAGCTGTCAGGACATTTGATAGATTTTCTCAATTACAGGACTTGTGGAGCATTTTATACTTACATCCACACCCAAGACTAATATACTGTACGAGATGTTTGTTTCCCCCCCCCTTATCTCTTTGCATCTCCCTTCCTAATAATGGTCAACTTGTTATTTTTCTCCTAATTCCTTTCTTTACTGTAACCCTTTTCCCTCCCCAGTAATCATGTAGTATTTTCCTTTTTATTTCCTGATAACACTTAACTTCTCTATACAAGCAGGCAGTGACCCCAGAGCTGGCAAATGCCCCTGTGGCAGCTTAACCAAGAGAGCACCCCCTCCCAGTCCTGTCAGCTTTTGGGTTGGATGTCATGGGGACAGAGGCTGAGTGAGGAGGACTGACTCTCTGGGCTGCTCTGTGCCTTCTAGTCACAATTTCCTTGGAAATAAATCCCCTATCTACCTCATTGATTTTGGAGCTTCCCGGTGCAGGCAACACTCCATGGGCAGAGACCCGTCCCTGTCTGCAGGTCTTCCCTGTCTGGGCCAGGGAATGCAGAATGCAGCCCGTGGCTGTCTCCACCTCCTAAATACATCCCTGGCAGATGAATGTTCATTTCCCAGCACTCTCAAGGGACCCCTTCTCATCTGGGCTGCTCCGGGGACTGTTTTCCAAGTGGTCTACAAGAAGTAATTTCTCAGGCTCTTCTCCACCCTGTCGTGTATCTGACAGGCTGTATCAGCTCACGCGCCATCACAAACACATCCTGTATTGATGGGGGCATTATCTCCTTGCTACATCTTTCGACAAGGATGCCCCACCAAGGCCCAGGGATTGATGGAGATACATATTTTGCCAGGGTAAAATTATCTAGGCTCACCAATGAAATGCACATGGATGCCAAAAAACACCTTTCCCTTCCTTCTGTCCATAACCCGAAGTGGAGCAGCGACTCAATGTCTGCAGCTCCCTGAGGCAGTGAGCAGCACAGGGGTTTGGACAGGAAGATCCCCTTAAGTCCTGCCCCCAAAGTGAGGAGAGGGTTGGGGGCAGCAGAGCCAAGCACTGTTGAAAAAGGCTACTACTGCTTTGTGTCATTTAAAATAAGTATTTTAAATCCGTGCCTTCCTCTGAGGAACAGGGAGAGGAAATCCTGCAGAAGCAAGTGCCCCAGCACTACTTGTACTGCTAGAAAAAGTTTCAATGGTCAAAAAAAGCACATGTGTGTTTTGAGATTGACCTCATTTAACCCAAAACCTCGTCTCTTTGAGATGATGGGGGCAGCCAGGGTGAAAGAGGTGTCCACTCACTGTAGGAGCAGGAGCGAAATAGAGTTGAGATGAGGATGTAACCCATCCTAGAGGAAGTCCAGCATTCATACTCTCTCGTTGCAGAGATCAGGCACCACCTGGGTTTTCCACTTCCCCCATCCCCTGCCATCCCATCCATGAGAACTGACAGAAATCTGAAAGAGTGACTCCTTTAGAACACCACGGATCCACAGCAAATTTCCACAAGCCAAGGTGTGATCCCAGATTTATTCAAATTAGAACAATAAAGGCAATTAAAGGCAAAGAAGTGCTTGGGGAAGAGGGGAATCTACTACCAAACAGAATTGCTATTACAGTCTATCAAACTGACACAAAAAGATTAAAAAGCTGATTTACATTTAAAAAAAAAAAAAGAAGAAGAAGAATAAAAAGACTAGTGTTCCCTAAAATAGATAACACATCCTGCTGAGAAAATCACTCCACACATACAAGAGAAGCAAAGGTGATTATATATAACAAAACTAATCTTCTCTATTGCTTTAATCACCTCAGACCATTTCACCTGCTTATTTGGAAACTGTTAAACCAAGGAAAAAATTATCGTGAGAACGTCCTCATTTCCAGCGCTGTGCTCGAATAGGCTTGTTTTCCTAGATATCCACCCCTGGAGTCTTTAACAACAGCCATTGCTCTGCAAGATAAATGTTTGTTTAAGACTATTCTGTAGTTAATACATATATTCATGACTCCAGTGAAATGCAGCAAGGAAAGAGGGTACTGGGAAGCCATGAGTGACCCACCAGGGTCCTGGCAGGAATCTGTCCTGCTGCTGCCAACAGCCAGCAGTAAATTTTGCCCAAATTTTACAGGTGCATAGTCTGGGGGCCTGGGGGCTGGCCTGGGCAGAGAGTGCACAAAGGCAGCCCTGCATGTTTTCTTTCCAAAATCCTGGCTGACAAGGTCAGGATGGAGCTTACCCAGGGCTGTTCACAGAGCTAGAGATATGAGTGGAATGAACAAGAATGAGCTCTGGAATGAGCAAGATGAGGGGTCATTATCCCTCTTTTCATGGGACGCCTTCCACCCAGCAGCTCTGGGAGCTCCTTGCGTGCCAAAACCACCGTCCCTGGGACCCGCAGCTGGTCAGCAGCTCATGCCCACACCCTATCACAGGTCAGCACCAGAGAGGGTGAGTATTGCATGTGGTGAACAGTAAGAGAGCCCTTAGGTTGGCAGAGCAGATTTACCCCCACAGTGCTGTCAGCCGAGGTCAGTTCAGAGCAGCAGTGTTTGCGCGCACTCGTGTGCACACATATTGATGTATGTGACCCACAGCAGTGCCCAGGGGAGTGCAGAGCCCCTGTGTGCCCATGGCTGACCTCCTGCCCTGCACACCAGGCCAACACACAGCCTGCAAGCAGCTGTGGCACAGCTGATGTTGACCTGGCAGCCAGGAGCTGGGGACTCACTGCCGCATTCCAGGGGGTGAGAAATTGCAGTGACCAGCACAGGCAAAGGGTAAGATGTGATGTTAGAGCAAATGAATTTCATATGTTGATGCTCTGGGGTGAGCTGGGAAGAGCCCCAGCTTTCAGGTCCACACAGTTTATCAAGGCTGCCACCTCTGCACTGGCAGCAGGAGCTGTAGCACCTCACCAGGCTATGGGAACCTCAACACACTGTGTCCACAAAGATGAACGTGTTGACCCTCTACCACATGTGCACGGTTATCTTGATATTAATCATTTTTTATACTGGGATGCAACACCTCTTTTGCTAAATCAGACGTAGCACATTAAGTGACGGCTCTTTCTTTGCCCAAGTAGCAGCTTGGGAGATTTTACAGACAGTTTATTGTTATATGTCACATCTTCAGTCCCACTGAAGCCCACTGAAGCCCATGGAAACTCACCGACACAGCAGGTTTTGTGTCAGAGCTACAGCAAATAAATAAACATGTGGAGAGGAGGCTTCCAAGCAGCAGCAGCCTGGGCTGACACGGGGTGCTGCCACCGTCACTGGCAGCTCTGTGTTGCGGCGGTAAATTCTTGCAGGTCTCCATAACTCATCCCAAATGCCTCACTCGTTTTTCTTACAAATGCAGTTCCACCATGATCTCCAAATTCAGGGCTGGCATGAGTGATACGTGTTATCCTGGGATGTCAGCAAGGACAGGTAAAAAAATTCCCTCTTCCAGTTACTGCTTTACAAATCAGTTCAGGCAGGAAATATGTGCACTGCCCTTTCAGAAACTCATTACCTCCAAAACCTGGGATATTCAGAAGAGGAGAAGACATCCAGCCCGGGTGCACAGAGGGAATGGGAGAACAGCGAGCATCCTCCTCCCAGCCGTAAATCACAGAAATCGAATTAGATCATCTCAAATTGAGGGACAAAAAGCCAGTTATAGATCCATTTTGCAACGCCAGCCGACATGGCTTCCATTTGTGACTCGCTGAGTGACATTACTTATCCTGAGTGCTCCTCCGACAATATAAGCTCTTAATGTGAACACATGTGTAAAATTACAGCAAAATGAATGAAACCCAGGAAATTATGTAAAGTTTACGGGGTTGCTATTTTTTTTCCTTTTTTTTTTTCCTTTTTTGAGGCATCCTCTCAATTTCTGCATTCTAAATGAGGGTCTGGGCAATGCATCAGTTGACAGTGCCTGCCTAGAGCAATGGGCTTTTCTACTTTTGATGCATCTGAGCAACTTGAAACTAATACCAGCGTGCACTGTACAGCAAATAGACCTTCATGTTGACGAGTCAAGTCCTGCAGCACTTAAAAGCAATCTATGCTGAAGTGTCCTATGTATCTCCATCTTCAAAGTGCAGCACACTTATGGAAATTGCAGCTGCTGTGGTGCTATTTGTCTGGAAGGAGACATTACAGGTGACATATGAACCTGATTTCTCAAACAGATGGGGTCTGTGAGAGGATTAAGGAAACATCAATAAATTAAGATGCAGAATAAAGTTCCTGCTGTCTTCCTTGGCCTCTTTCTCGTTGGCTTGAGAGTCAAGTGCTCACGACTGCGTACTTGGCAGAGCACCAGCCATCCCTCTCTTACCTACTGCTATAATACAGGCAGATCTTATGATTCCCCTTCAGTAGAGCAGGCAAACCCCAGTCCCCAGGGCTCTCGGCAGTGACCCCTCCCCAGCCACCTGCCGCCAGCCCCTGTGACCATGGCATCCAGCATGCAAAATGCAGATTTATCTTGAAGGTTTTTTCTGTTTTAGCTGTGCACTGCAAACTCACATGCTGCCTGTTCCTGAAATCCATCAGAAATAGCATGGAGATGTCAGTCTGTCCAGGAGCACAGGCATGCAGGCAGCTCCTGGGTCTTGGGGTACAGCCTGTGTCCCCACACCAAATGGGGGATCCCTAGGGAAGACAGTCACCTCAGTTCAAGACCCACACGTAGATTTCTGTGTTTTTACAGTGTTCTTTGTGCATGAAACAGGGTTAAATGCAAGATGAGAAAAGTTTCTTTCTCTGCAGTGACCCCAGGAGTGATGTAATTAAACCTGTATCACAGCCCCATTTGCAGCAGCCCCTCTCACAGCTGCGCTTCCCAAAGAAACAAAATATGGGAAGGGAAACCAAATTCCTGCTGCCATCTTCAGCTCTGCCCAGATAATGCATGTGCAGCAGGGCTGTGCAGGGACATGCTGGGTAACTCACAGCCCCCAAAACTCCCGCAGGCAGACTGCCATCCTGGGAGCCCACAGGAGGAGCACCTCACACTGTGTCTGGAGTGGGTGTGGGCTGCCAAACCAGGGACCTGCACCAGACAGACACCACTCCAAAATCAGTACCCAAGAAAAAAAATTGTTTAAATGAATCTCATGAAGCTTTGCAGTGACAGAGCAAGGCATCAAAATATCTCAATTTTCTTCAAAACAGATTTTTTGGTAGTTGGATTGGATATAAATGGAATTTTTTTAGAAAGGGTGAAAAAACTCCAAGCCATGAGGATCTGTACCAGCCAAACAATCTGGACTGATCTGAACTACTTTTTCCTGACTTGGTCAGAAAATGCACTGTTGTGTGACTCCACAGACTGCAAGGGAAACAACACACAGTAAGAAATTACTGGGTTTTTTTATGAGCACAAATCCAGGTGGAGAAGGTCAAGGGTAGGAAGGGAAATAAAGGGGACCTGGTCTGACCAAGGTTACAGCAGATGCTATCACCAGTACCCATGTTTGGTTGAAGCAGTTGGCCAGTGCTATCACCTCAGGACAGGACGATAGACACCAGGAGTTAGGAAGGAGCAGGAGGTGAAGGAGCAAGAGGTAAAGGAGCTTGCCTCTGCCTTTAGGCCTTCACCTTTCCTGACTGCAGTAGAAGCAGGACAGCAGTGCCTAGGCCCCAGAGAGCAGCCTGGAAGTGTGCAGGCTGTGCTAGCAGCGTGAATCCCACACCAGAGCCGGCTGCAAGTCATTTTCCTTTTTGTCAGCGCAGTCTGCTTCACGGGAACAAGGGAAATCTCCAAACCTGGAACACAACAAAGGCATCAAGCAAAGACACAAAAGTATTTCCATTTATTTCATTGCAGATAATGGGTAGCAGCTACCACTCTGAGATCAAGTCTTGCTCTGCTGAAGACCTCCAGCTGACACATCACCAGTCATTTTGCAGCCTGCCATTGAACATATACGGTCATTATACCTCTTTTCTCTGCTATTTGCAGCCTTAGGACTTTTTGCTTAGGCTGCACATAAGTTCTTGTTTGGAAGATTTAAAAGGAGAAAAAAAATAACAATCTTGATCTCCCAGAACCTGCCTCAGTGCCGGAGAGAGAGACTGTGCTGGTGCCCCAGCAGGGTGCACACTTAAAGAGAATTATCAGTGTAACTCAAGGTCACGCATAGTACACATGGTAATGTTCCAAACCCCAGATACCTATCTCACCCTACATACTTCCAGGCATGGTACTCCATTATTTCTGTTGCATCTTACATTAAGCCCATCTTAAGCAGGACTCAAAGAGTTTGATTTTACTTGCAGGTAGTCCTAGGAAAATCTAGTGATTAACCAAACCTTTTCCATAGCAGTTTTTCTTACCTGTAGCAATAACACCTGTGTTTCTGTAGCTATGAAATATGTAATCCCAGAGGCACTACCAGCCTTTACTGATGGGCTCAGCTTTGGCTAGAGGCAGGCCTGTCTTGGAGCTAACTGGCATTGGCTCCATCAGACATCGGGGAAGCCTCTGGCAGCTTCTCACAAAAGCCACCCTTGTAGCCCCCTATTACCAAGACCTTGCCATGTAAACCCTCTCTTCACTCCAAAAGGCAAGACCAGATCTGCAGGGAAAGGTGACCCCTGCTGTGGTAAAGGCTGACAGAAGAGTTTTGGGACCACTGGTGTTCCACAGACCACTCAGCAGCCACCTCTGCCCCACACTGCACAGCAGCATGGAGGAGAGCTTGGCCCAAAGTCTGCTTTTTTCCAATTGTATCCTTTGTTCAGATCAGAAACATCACCTCTCCCTACAAACTTTTCACCACTTGAGACACCTCCCCACAGACATGTCATGAGAGAAATGATGGGGAAAGGAATGATCAAAGAACACTACTACCAGGATTTTTAGCAGCTGAGCTATCATTCCAAATGGCAGACACTGCTCTGAAGCACTGATGGGCTCATGGCAGCGTAGCAGCCCATGCTGGGTGAGATGTCCTTAGCAAGTAGGGATCCTGCACAAAGAAACCAGTGCTGGAAAAAAAAAATTCCCCCCCAAATGTGTCTGACCTGGGGTAGTTCATGTGAGCCAGCCTAACAGAGCAGACATCATTGCCCAAATTTTTAACTTGGTTAAGTAACTGGCATCTAGACCACTACCCTCCGCAGATGAAGCTAACCCCAGGTTATCTGGCTTCACAGCTGTTTAACCTGAGGTTATTCCTCTTGGACTGAGGTTTGCATGCTCTAATAGAGTTCTGGCTGTACTTACAGAAACAGCGTGTTTCTGTTAACTAGGTGTTAGTGCTGTAGCATAGTGCTTTCTCTTGCATTTTCAGGTTTCTGTGGCTCCCACTCTTCTGCCTTGCTGCGATTTTTGTGTCAGCCAACTCATGAAAATCTGGCACTAAAATGGTACTGTGTTGCATTGTTTTCTCACTCTATAGTTCATGATCCCTCCTATCCCTCTCAAATCACCATTACCGTAGGGGCTGCCCAAGCCTCAAAGACAAAAGCAGCTTTGGGATATTTATCCCGCCTTCTTGTTTGACATATAGTTGATATTGTAGCCATGACAGAAGTAGCAGTGAATGCAAGCCCAGAGAATGAGAGAAGGATGCAGTTAGTTGCTTAGGAACACAAAAACTTCTGTAACTTGGGGCAGGTCTCAAGTCCACCATGAGAACCTGTGGTGGGAGACATCAGGAGCAAGGTCAGACCTGGCTATGGCTTTGCAAAGGACAAAGTTCCTACTGCATCTCCATTTGCAGAAATCAAGATTGATCCAGATGCAGTTCACCAGAAACTCTGTATTGCAGCAATAAACTTGGATAGGCGGTGCCCAATTTGCTCCTTCTCTGCTAAAAGCATCCACGAATGAAATCAAATTGGATCTTTACATTGGTTTTAATTGTTTGCTTATGCTTCCAAAATAGCTAAATATATTTGGCAGACTGAGGCAGGTGTGGTGGGCACAGGGCTAGAGATCACCTATGCCCCAGAGCTAAATAAACATGAGGAAATATTATCCACTAAGCACCCTCAGGTGCCCCCATGCTGCATCCAAATGCAGCAGCATTCTTGCTGCTGTTCTACTTAATCTCTTCCTACAGATAGAAATGGGCAGGAGAGTTCCTCTCCTGGAATAACTTACTCTCCAGTCAGAGCAGACTCTTTCCAAGGTGACGCTATTCAAATTAAACCACAAATCTTCTCTTCTAGGGATAACACTGCTGCCTTCCCAAACCTGTTCTCATTTTCTTTTGACATTTTGACACCATTAGCCTTCCACAAGCACTAGCACACATAGAGAGATAATTCTGTTAATTTTATCGTTCTTGGAAAGGCACAGAACAGCCTAAACTCAGCCAAATGCTTGGCTTTGCTTTTTCCCCATCACATAATATCCTTTTGTATATAGCTCTGCATGGTAAGTCATTTATATCAAATCTTACCAGTTAAGGAAGAGGGTAAAGGGGGGCAATCAATAGTTATCTTGCCAAGGAGATCTGCAGTCAGTAGCCTCCAGGTTTGCTGCGTGCAGGGCCAGCTCACAGCTCTGCCTGCTGCCTGGCCAGGGCACTGCTGAGGAGCCCAGGGCTCTGCACCCACCATCGGGCAGCAGGGACGGCCCACATGGACAGACAGACACCTGTGGAGCACCTCACAGCCAGCTTGGCTCTCTGGGCACCACCAGCATCACGGGGCTGCTGGTGGTGGGTGGGTGTTTGGATACACAAAACCTTCGTACCCTTGGGATTAGGGGGACTGCAGAATGGGAGGGAAGTGTGCATTTCCACAGCTGCATGAACAGGGGCTTTCAAAAAAAAAAGGATGCTTTGTATTTAAGCTGAAGTGAGGAGCTGCTCTTCAGACACTAATTTCTTGTGCATATTTTCAGGCAGACAGTCCCAGGGCCATTTCCCCAGCCCTCAGCAGCAGCTCACTGGGGCTGGCTGGGAGCAGCCGACAAGGCAGGTAAACATCACAGCATCAGGAGCCCCTGGGCAGTGCTGAAAATGCTGTTGAGCATGTTCCCAGCAGTGGCATGTGAGGGTCTCTTCAGTGGGACTGGGGGGTCATCATCCCAGGTCAGATAGGGACCTTGGGGCCAGCTGGAGGCCACTTCCCACATCAACCCTCACCTACCCCCTGAGGATCACCCCCAGGGAGAGAGACAGAGGGACAATTACCCCAATTAACTGCCTAAGATTTTTTAAACTAGCAGATCCCTTCTCTACACACAGTTTTTCCTTCAAGTACGGTGTAGAAAAAAATCGATTTGTTTTTCTCAGTCCAATTCCCTTCTGTCTAATAGGTCTGTTGTAAACGCCAATTTTACTGTCATTTACACTGTGCCCATCTGAGCTATTTTATCAATAGTTAAATAAGAATACTTCAAAGTAATGTGATTTTTTATTTGAATTCCAATTTATGTTCAGATGGTTTGACACAAATCTAGTGAGGAAGGCTCACTATTTTCATAGAACAAATTAAATTATATGTTATATAGCCACACAAGTAAATATGTTACATCATTGGATAAATAAATACTTGTGATCAGATAGAGTATCTCATTCTTACCTAACACATAATAGCAAGGCTATTGGAAATATTGTACAAATCACTATGCTTTAATAGTTAGCAGTCCATGAAAATCAACCTGAAAGACAATAGGCAAGAAAAAGCACACACACACAAAAAGCTAAACCTAGTTGTCTGGACCAAGACTTCCTGCTTGCTGGTTTATCTCTGATTCAAAGCAGCTTAGACTCATTTTCACTTAAGCCAGTGCCTGTGGGCAGAGAGGTCAAAGCATAATTAGTTGAGCAGAAGATGTCAGAGGTGGATAAAATGTGATGATGGACCCTGCTGGTGGAATGGATGATGGGGATGGGGATGGACAATGGCAGTGTGCCACCAGAAACTGGGCACAGTTAAAGCTGCAAAGCCCAAATTAGTACCTGGACAATCAAATGGCCAAAATCACCCATTTGCAGGGAGTTTGGGAGAGAGCATTGATCTCAGTTCAAGTTGTCAGATAACGCTTTCCTCCTGACTGTGGAAGAGAAAATCAGTTCTTTTTAAGCTGATAAACACAGCCCAGCTGGGACCCAATTTGTTGTTTGGATATTACAGGCTGAGAGACAGACTGGAGTCCTGGCATGTTTTAAAGAAATTGTGGCTTCCTCATGCAGCTAAATTAGTAATAGATAGCACACGCCTGTGATGGAAACCGAAGAGGGCTAATGGTAATCCTTCTTCTCTTCCACCCACTGTCTTTTTTTCCCCTCATTTTGCTTCTGATCAATCTGCATTACTTTTTAAATGTTTTTACTCTTTTTTTTTGTTTTCTGAACAACCTCTTCCCCCTTCCCATAATTCTTGCAACATGAGTTTATAGTAAGCTTCTGAATGTACCTGGACATTTGTTAAACCAAGACTGTGAGATAGTGATCCTGAAACCAAGCACCACACACAGGCTCTCCTCTTTCTGCCACCACCAAAATTATTCACCAAATTAGTGTTTGCTAGCCTCTTGATGTGTAAGACTTATTTTTTCAAAGGTGCAAGTCAGCCTAAATAATATTTTCTATATGATAGGAACTGACTCAAATCCAGCAGGCTGTGCTGATAGAAATGGGCTATTTACCAGCAGAGTAATGTAAAATATACCCCCCTCAACAGCCATCTTTAAGCTAAAATGTAGGCACGCAGCACCAAAGTTGAGGGTATTTTCAGGAATTATTCTATAACAATTTCCCCTTCTCCTCCCTTTTCACTCTGATACCCTTTACTGTATTTGGTTTTGTTTTTCATTTCAGCTTTGATTTCTACTGTGCCTCATCCAACAGCTTTTTTCTCCATGTGCAGCAGATGAAATCCCGTTCCATTTTGAAAGGAAAAGATCTCCAACTGGCGGGTTACTGGCAAGCCCCAACTCCTCCTGCCTTATTCAGGGCCAATGTGGCCTCATGACAGCAATTGCTTCATGGCATGCAGGGTCCCAGGTATATCACAGCACCAGGTCATATTATATTTGCCATGTCTGGTACTTTACTGAATGCTAATAATACCAGTCATCATTTTTTTCTAGCTCTTGAAGCAATAGAAAGTTTTTGAGTGTAGCTGGGCCCACAAGCCAGGAAGTACGTGATAAAAGGGCTTAATAGACATGAAAACAGTCACCACTGTTTGGGGCATTACCAGGTATTTACAGCATGTCTAAGCTCCTCTCTGGTCACCAATTCATTTCAGTTCTCCCTTCTGTGTGACAGTCTGTCACATGAAAACACAAGATGCTCTTCAAAGCTTATGTGACCTTTAGAGGTTCAGCCCAAAGCAGTTTTGCTGACATCTGGCACATGAGGGACTTTCCATGAGGTGGGATAACAATAACAACCACGCTTCTGCAGGGCCAGCATCTGTGGATCCTAAGGCAGGGAAACTGCACAAAAGAGGGAGGTAGACAGGCCATACCTGAGCTGGCACTGCAGACCTGAAGCTAAGTCACACCTTTGCCAAGTCACAGAGAGGACAAACATAGGGGCAAAGGAAGCAGCCTGATGGGAAGGAGGTTTAGCGAGAACACAATTCTTCATTTATCTTTGGATAAGGAGTGGGGGCCTCCAGAAGCCTGGGACTACGTGAGCCAGGGTGTCGCAATGAGAAGACACTGTGTGAATAATTTGCTCTAAATTCTCAGAACAAAGTAACCAAAATGAGAAATGGTTAAGCAGGGCTCGAGCACAGTGAGAAGGAATTCAGCTTAATGAGACAGGCAAAGAAAAGTGAAGCTAAGTGGCAAAAAAACAATTACTTCCAGGAGGCACCTCTCAAGGATAAAAGGGAAAGCCTAGACTTTTCCCTGGTCTGCATGGAGTTGTTCAGACAGTGGGCTAGGCTGAGCTTGCGGCAGTGTGCTCGAGGAGCCAGAAGATTTATTTTACTGGCTATCCTCAGAAAACACAGCACATTGTCAAAGTGTCAAAAAGCTGCTTGTGCTCATCTGTTCCTACGCTCCTGTCCTTGAAACATCTCCTCTGCTTCTGGGAGGGATGATATTTGATAACTCAGAAATGGGTTGTTACTTAGCACGGAATGTAACCAAAAGCCTTTGGAGCTCAGAAATTAATTGCTACACTGGCCAGAGCGGGCAAGCCCTGCTGCAGCAACCTGCAAGCTGGGGAAGCTCCTCTGCTCCACACAAGGAGAGGTATGGTGGGGAACGACTGAGTCCCTGGCTCTGGACAGAGGATTTCCCCTCCCCAGCTGCTCTGTCAGTGGAAGAAACGTGATGCTGCTCCAGCAGGATGGTGCAGCAGCGGGGCTCCATATTTCAAACAGCAGGAGTTGAGCAAAGCGACCAATTTCCTTGGGCTAATTGAGCATGCAATCTGCCTGCTTGTAAAGCCTGTATTTGGCCAGGAAGATTTATTACTTTTAGCAATGATGAATGTCCAAGAGCAGTGAGGGCAGACCTGAGCTGCAGATCATTAGTGTTAAGTGGGATGATGTTGAAAAACCATTTCTATTTTCAGTTACTTTGTTCTGAGTTACCCAGGAATTTAGACCTACTTCTGTAATAAAGTGCTCAGGGAGTCCAGTGAATCTTGTTTTCTGTGGCAGATACTAAACCTGTAGGGTTCTGTCCATATCCTGATGAGTAAGCAGTTGTAGCTAGTCCTGAGAGGCTATGAAATGATAGAAGACTGCTCTGCATGGGAGTTTGAAGTTAAGTCTCCATCTATCTCAGAAGCAGAGACCGAAATGGAGGAATGACATGCCTTTGTCATTGGGTTTCAGAATAATACCTCTTTATTATCTTCATTGTCCTCAGAAAGTCATCACCGGTTCAGAGCTTTGTCTGTGCTACTGAATAGCCACATCCATCATGGGAGTATGGAAGCACCCCCTACCTTCTCCTACATCTGCTTTAAAATCAGTTGCTCAATTTGTATAGGATGGAAATTGCAATGGAATACTCTGTACACTGAAAAGTGTTGGAAGCTTTATTGTCTAATGTAACATCTGTCTCCCTCCACTTTCATTTTTTGCAAATACTCTCCCTTTCCTTGGGAGAATATCCATTAGTGAATGCAGCTGCAAAACTGATGCTGAAAGATTATTTTGTTATAAATCATTCCCAAAGATGGCCATGGCCTGTAAAAACTACTTTTGTGTTGCTATCTTTATAGCTCTATGTAGACTGAAAATGCATGTGTGTCTGTGTTTTCACAACAAATACTATCTTGCATGCTACCAGTGCCAGCAGCACTGACTGCTCCAGACTGACTCATGTACACTGTGGCTCTGCCACACCGCACGGCCAAGTGCAAACCTGCCTTGATCTGCATGTCACTCATGAGCCTCTACAAACCCTGGGCCACGGGCAATAAACTGCAATGCTGTATGCACACCCACTACCCAGGGTAACCAACCTGGAGGATGCAAAATTAATGAATTTGTCTCTGAGGCTTAATCGTAAGAAAAGTGATTAATCTTGCTGGGTTTCACTCATCATCAAGCAAACTTGCACTGAAAAATGAGAGAACTGCTGAGCATTCCAATTCACTCCCCAAGTCAGCCTCTTCCTGTTGGGCTTTGTGGGTAATTAGCACACTGTTACTTTCCCATTTTCTAGATTCCCCAAGACACAACACAAAAGGAAGGTGTCGATGTCAGGGAAGGGGGTTTTGCAGCTTAGGCTTTCACTCCCACTCCCAAAGAAGTTCCAGATTTGCTTAGTCCCCTAGTTTTGCTCAGAAGGGAAGAAGGAATATGCAAAACAGCTGTCAGAAGGTTTCACAGCAGTTGTCTATGAGATGTTCACCTGGCCCTCCCGCTGAGCAAGTATGAGTCAAGCAAGGATGAATCCAGTTTCCATCCATCTATGGTCTAAGCCTCAGTGATGGCACAAGAGGTGGAGATACCAAAGACACAACATTGGGTGTAATCTCAAATCCCTTCAGACATCTGGCCTATCTGAGGCATCTGTTTTAGTCTGAGATAAATTGCTTTCTTGAGTAACTGTCTGCTATGAGGGGAGCCTACACTGGCTGGCAGAGAAGTTGCCACCGCTCAAGATGCTCTTTGCAAATTCATCAGTGGGCTGACAGACTTTCAGAGAAGTGCTGAGGAGTCGGCCAGGGAGCTGTGAGTGCGAGAAGAGCTGGCAAGAGTCAGCAGGGCACCAGGGTATCAGCCCTAAACAGGCAGCAGGATCAGAGCTGCACAAGGAGCTGTGTAGGTACATAAAGGCAGTCCTGGTTGGTCTGGGGGACCACCAACGCCACTCTCATCACTCAGGCCAAGAGTGTTGCCCAGGTTTCTGATGGAAGCCATTCACCGAAACCTAGTTAGTGCACTTTGGTCCTTCTGAGGACCAGAGTTTATTCCCTTAAAGATTTGCTGTGATTCTTGCACAAGGGCAAGCAATCCAGTTCTGGGAAACATGCATGGGTGGAGAATAAACGTGATTTTGCTCATTTATGGGAGCAAAAAAAAGCTGATGCATTATCACGAAGAACGAGGAGAAGGATGGGAAAACAAACAAAGAAAACCATGAGTCAAGCAAGACACTCAGATGGCTACATTTGTTCTGCTCATTATAAATATTTTCTTGCAGAAAGTACTTTGCTCCTCCTAAAAGGAGCACAAAGGCTGAATGATTACACTTTGGTCTCAGAATCACTCCTCGAAACACCGAAGTTTTAGCAAAATGTCCTAATTTAGATTAATTAGAACATATTTTTAATTACCTAGTTCATTTACATGTGTACACAGTAACAAAATGTATAGAAGATACTTTATTAAACATACATTACAATATTAAAATCCTGTGCAATGTGGCTGGAGTTCAAATGTCAAAACACTATCGAAAACAAACCTCTACCTCAGTATCTAGTGAAATGACAAGGACATGATGGTGACACAAACCTTTTGCACCTCTACTGATGATTTGAAGTGAGAAGCTTTTCCATTCACCGTCAATGAATAGACCAAGTTAGGAACACTGATTTTAGATTTCTCTCCTGTCTCAAAGGTTTAAATGGTAGAAACATTCTGCTCCCAATAGCAGTTGTGAAAGACTTATTTAGTGGATGGAGATTTTCATATCCTAGCAGAGTCTAAAAGGGAAATTAATTTCCAAAAATTATACCAGCTGTACACTGCAGACAGGATTTGGTCTGAGCCAAAGGCGTGGCACAGGTCCACAACACCCAGGAGGAGAAGCGGATGGCAGCCAAGACTACACCGTGCTGCAACCTTGGAGCTCCTATCTGCAGGAAGGGCCAAGAGAAACAGTACAGCTGAAGCAGAAAATGAGCTGTGGCCCAAGCCATAGCATGTGTTGTCAATGAAACAATGTTTTAGTTGTTTCATCTGAGCTACCTTTTTTTTTTTTTAATATGAAAAGTGGATTCTTTTCAATTTATTTTAGAATAACTGTAATCAACAAAATCAAAGACAAAGTAAAGCTGTAATTGCTCTCTGTGCCATCTCTTGTAATTTTTGGTGGAGATAGTTGACACTCAGCATAAGTGAAATAAGTTCAATGTTCTTGAGAAAACAAGACTTGACATGAACTGAACTAAACAGCACACCAGTGCCATGCAACGCAGTGCACCTGGCACCGGTGCCGTGCCAGGCCAGCTGCAAAAATGAACCAGATTTAGAGCTTCAAATCTTGTTATGTAGTGCCATCTTGAGGTCTTGGGAAATGAAAAGCAGCTTCTTTGGATATGGGTAGTTTTTATCTGATTGTAGTTAGGGCAGTCCATTCTTCAGGGTGTATGATCAAGTGCATTCAACTGTGTTTGTGAACTGGAGAAGATTGGGATGGACTCACCCAAGCTGGAGCACCACTGGTTCTTTCCCTGCTCCCTGGTGGCCTCAACTATTTGAAAAACCTTTCCTAGAAACAGTTCACCTACCCAATGTTTAAAACCCCCACAACAGATATCACGCTGGCATTGCAGATGAGACTGAGGACCACAGCTCCTTTTCTCTGACAAGACACAAACCCATACCATGTCCCTTGCCCCGTGGTGACAGCCTCTGTCTCTCCTAAGAGGTGACAAAGCAGGGGGCCGGTGCCAAGTGTGCAAACTGCCACCTCAGCCACAGAGAAGGGATGGGGTGGTTGGGTCTTGGGATGACACTGGGGGCCAAGGAAAGGGGTCTTCTCCAGCAGTGGGGCACCACAAGAGGGGATCCCCTTGGGCCTGGGGCAGAGGGTCCCCCATGTTGCCAGTGTGTGTGTGCAGGGACATGCCAGGTCCTTTAGCACCATTTCCCACAGCATACTCCTGGAAAAGCTGGCAGCCCACAGCTTGGACTGGTGCACTCTTTGCTGGGTTAAGAGCTGGATGGATGGCTGGGTCCAGAGAGTGGTGGTGAATGATACTGCAACCAGCTGGCGGCCAGTCATTAGAGATGTCCCCCAGGATCAGTGTTGGGCCCAGTCCTATTCAATGTCTTTATTGTTGATGTGGATGAGGGGATTGAGTGTGCCATTAGCAAGTCACAACAACACCAAGTTAGGTGGGAGTGTCAATCTGCTGGAGGATAGCAAGGCTGTGCAGAGGGATCTGAACAGGCTGGATTAGTGGGCCGAGACCAAAGGCATAAAGTTCAACGAGACTGAGTGCTGGGTCCTGCGCTTGGGTCACAGTAATCCAGGTGGTGCTACAGGCTGGGGGCAGAGTGGCTGGAAAACTGCTTGGAAGAAAAGGACCATGAGGTTTTGGTTGATAGCAGCTGAATGTGAGCCAGCAGTGTGTCCAGGTGGCCAAGAAGGCCAGTGGCATCCTGGCCTGTATCAGGAATAGTGTGGCCAGCAGAATCAGGGCAGATATTGTCACTCTGCTCTCGGCACTGGTGAGGCCACACCTTGAGTACTGTGTCCGGTTCTGGGCCCCTCAATTCTGGAAGGATATTGAGGTGCTGGAGCAGGTCCAGAGAAGGGCAGTGGAACTGGTGAAGGGTCTGGAGCACAAGTCCTCTGAGGAACGGCTGAGGGAGCTGGAGTTGTTTAGCCTGGAGAAGACGAGGCTCGGGGGGGGCCTTATCACCCCCTACAACTACCTGAAATGTTGTAGCCAGGTGGGGGGCGGCCTCTTCTCCCAGGTAACAAGTGACAGGACAAGAGGACA